>NW_027518693.1:20262500-20685044 GCF_043159265.1 Tasmannia lanceolata
TCTTAAATCCAATGCGTAGCATTTCTTGACTGCACCTTGTAGACCGTGCGATTGCTTGAGAACAAAAATAGCTATTTTGAGTTTGTAAACTTTCTTTGTTCTTCTTTAGGCGAAAAATCTGGAGGACGAGTTATGTACTCTTCCTCTTGGAGATCTTTGGGAAGAAAAGCATTCACAAAAAGTTGGTAAGAGACACGACACATGTAGACACGCAGACACATATACACACATGCACACACATAGACATACACACATACAACACCAACTTCATAGTTTTAGTACATTGAATTGAATGATGGCTATCCCACCAGCTTCAGGTAACTTGTCATTTCATATTGAATTGAATGATCTGCAAGAAGGTAAATCCATAGCTTTAGTACATTTGGCAATAACGGGGTAAATTTTCAATTTAATTCCTTAAGTGGATTTCAGACATTACTCAAGGGGTTCCTCGCATCAAAGAAATAATCAACGCTGCCAAAAATATCAGTACGCCTATTATTACTGCCAAGCTTGTCTATGATAATGATGAAAAGTCTGCACGAATAGTGAAATGTCGTATAGAAAAAACTGTTCTGGGTGAGGTATGTCTTTTATTTTTTATCAAGGCTGTTGCTTCTATGTTGACACTGTTTTGTTTGGTTTACATGTATATAGTACTAAGTAAAATGTGAAGCTAATCGCCTGATCTCCATCTATAGAAATTGCCTCTCAAGATTATGTTTTTGCCCGAATATCTAAATGTTAAGCTAGAAACTTGATATTATACGTTATTTTACAATCAATCATTTCAAAAATGGGCCAACTTGGAATCTCTTTTTTGTTAATTCATTCAGTTTGCTGGTTATTATTTTAGTCTTAATAGCAGGGGATTTGCTAGCGTCCATCCCAGAAGGCATTTCGCGGACGGTCTGTTGCATGTGAGAGCTGCCAACAAGGCTCAGTTTTAAGAAGATTTTGTCTCATTCATATGGTGGCTGCTCTCACATGCAACATACCATATGTGAAATGCCTTCTGCGATGGACGCTAGCAAATCCCTAATAGCAGTATCAATGTACACTGTTAGCTTGACAACATGCTAGCTTGTACCACTCTGAAAATGATTAGGATCTGTTCTTCTAAGGTTGGGTATGAAAATAAAATTTTGAGTTCCAAAGGCCTATCAAGATGTTGCTGAAAATCCATATTTTGAAATCTCAATGGATATTTGAGAATATTGACTCCTTATTTAGCCCATAATTGTTCTTTTACAACTTTTACCTTGTAAAAAGTGGAACATGAAACAAGGTAAAGATTTTCGGGGGAGTTAATGGGGTGGCTTGAAATTGTATAATGCCACAAGTTTTAGTGCATTGTGTGAGCTAAACTGTGCAAGGAGAATTTAATGTAACATTTGCAAATCTATGGCATTTGAAAGGCCATATCTAAATACAAAAGACAACACGTTTTGAGATATGAACGCTTTTTGTCTTGACTTATTGAGTTTTGAGAAATCAGTGGAATAATTTTTTTTGAACGGTAATGGATAATTCATTAAAAAGCCGAGAACCGAGAGGGTCCCCAAAGATTACAAGAGAGGAAGAGGGCCAATCAACCCAACAATCACAGAAAAATAAAAATAACTAAGGGGAAGAAAGTCGAAGAGCTCAACTCTCTCCCTAGCGACTCCTTCTCTAGCCAATTTGCCAGCTTCTCCATACATTGGCTGCCTTATATCATGGAAGGAAATTGAAGTGTGACCAATTCGATCCTGGATCTCATCAAAGAGAGCAACAAACCTCCAAGGGACCGTATGTGGGCCTCTTAGCCATCTGATAACATTGAGAGAATTCCCTTCTAGCACCACCCTACTGAAATCTTCATTTTGAAGCAACTTAATACCATGGTGGATGGCTCGAACCTCCGCCCCATTGGAGTTTGCTACTCCTATGGGGCCACTAAAAGCCCAAATCACTGCTCCCTCCTTATTCCTCAACAAACCTCCAATACCTAAGGGACCCGGCTTCCCCAAACTTGAAACGTCAAAGTTCAATTTGAGAATTCCTTGTGAAGGCGGGGACCACTTTTGAATTACTTTGGGGTCATAGCTAGAAGCACATCAAATCTCTTTCCAACCGTACCGCAAATCGTAGGCGGAACGAATCTAAAGCATTCTAAAGTTTTGACCCACAATATAGTTGAGGCTATCACCTTGTTGATCAAGAATTGGGCTCCCTGGATGAATCCCTTGAATATCCTAGCATTTCTTTCCTTCCATAGCACCCAAATAATAGCTAAAAATAAAACAGGCCATAAAATTTTACCTTTCCTCTTCCACGGAGCCGATGCCCAACTTTCAAAAAGTTCCAGGAAAGTTGCTGGGAGTACCCATGCAATCCCAAATTTTCTCAATAATCTACCACAAACTTCTGTTGCCACTTTACAGTTAACTAATAAGCGGTCCACCATCTCCCCTGGCTCATGCTTAGTGCGCAATAATTAATGAGCATCATATTTCTCTCTCTGAGAAAGTCAATAGTCTGTATTCTTTCGAGAATTGCCGTTCAACCAAACAGACATACTCTCGGCGGAGCTTGAATGTTCCAAACTTTGGCTGTTTGGAGGTAACAAGGCAAGGTAGAAGATGGTGATAAAAGGATTTAATTGAGAATTCCCCATCTGAGTTCCAGATTCGAATTGTTTTATCTTCTCCATCTAGCTTGATGTAACATCTTTCTGAAGTCCGCAGAAACCTACCCAACACTTCCAATTCCCTATAAAAAAAGTTCCTTCTAAAAGTCGGACGCCAAACCACCGTACTCTCTACTTTGCTAAAACAATCTTTTACCTTCGCCTCCTTATTCGATGCTATGGCAAACAACTGTGGAAATGACTCCTTTAGCGGTATATTAGTGCACCACTTGTCCCACCAAAAATTTGACTCTGTTCACCTGCATATACTCTGAATCTCACCCCTTCCAAAAACTTTGCTTTAAAACGCATCACATCCCGCCAAATTGTCCTCCTTGGCATTTTGAATTTATCCTTTGTTTCCCAATGACCAGCACATGATCCATATTTGAGTTCAATCACTTTAGCCCACAAATTGTGACCTTCCTTTCCAAATCTCCATAACCACTTCTCTAACAGGCACTGTTTAGTTTCCTTTATGTGTCTGATTCCAAGACCACACTCTTTAATGGGTTTACATACCTCCTCCGAGCTTACCAAGGGAATACATTTTTTATCGTTTTCCCCTCCCCATGGGAAATGTTTTTGAATTTTTTCTATTCTCAAAATGATACTCATAGGTCATTTGAAGACTGATAGTTTATAAATGGGGATATTGGCCAAAATTGACTTAATCAAGGTGAGTCTTCTCCCTTTAGAGACCAAGTTCCTCTTCCAAGTTTCCAACCTCTTCTTCACTCTATCACCTATTGGTTCCCAACCTTCTTTTTTTGGTTTACCAACTCTCAAAGGCAATCCAAGATAAGTCGACGAAAGAGAGTCAACCGAACATCCCATTACACCTGCCAAACCCCTTAAAGACTCATCCGAAACATTAATTCCAAAAATTCTAGATTTATGGAAATTGGTTCTTTGGCCTGTAATCATTTCATAGCATCTAATGATGGCTTTTAGATTCACCACTTTGAAGAGATCCTGAGAACAGAATAGCAAATTGTCATCGGCAAATTGTAGATGGGAAACCTCAAGGTGTCCCTCACCCACTTCAAAGCCCTTGATTAGACCTCATTCTTTTCCTTTGTCTGTAAGGCTGCGTTTGGATTGCTGGAATCCTCAAGATGGGAAACCTCAAGGTGTCCCTCACCCACCTGCCAAACCCCTTAAGGACTCATCCGAAACATTAATTCCAAAAATTCTAGATTTATGGAAATTGGTTCTTTGGCATGTAATCATTTCATAGCATCTAATGATGGCTTTTAGATTCACCACTTTGAAGAGATTCTGAGAACAGAATAGCAAATTGTCATCGGCAAATTGTAGATGGGAAACCTCAAGGTGTCCCTCACCCACTTCAAAGCCCTTGATTAGACCTCATTCTTTTCCTTTGTCTAATAGTCTACTAAGGCTGCGCTTGGATTGCTGGAATCAGGAAATGGAATAGACATTCTGATGCAGATATTAGGATTTATTTCCTCATTATTTAGTTTCTAATATTTTATTTCCATGTTATTAGTTTCTAGGATTTTATTTTCCATGTTATTTTTAGGAATTCTTATTTTAGTAGGTTTTTATCTTTTAGGTTGTTTATTTGCCTATATGTAGGCTTCTTTACAGTTTATTGTTAACTTTGATTGATATTGAATAAAGATTCTTCTCTCTCTAATTCTGGTTTTCTTCTTCTCTCTTCTGATTTCTTCTCCTCTCCCTAAATTTGTCTATTCTTCTCTTCTCCTTCTACTTCTCCCTAAATTCGTCTTTTCTTCAGGTTATTTTCGTCTCTTCTTCCCCTATTCTTCTAATTCTATCCCCTTTCGTCTATTTCTCTCCTCTTTCCTCAATTTCTCTTCACGGTGCTGCATCAATTTGGTATCAGAGCCATAGATCCAAGAGTTCTAGCAATTTTTTCCAAGTCTTCTCAGTCCAAAGATTCTCATGTTTCGCAAAGAAAATCTGTGAAGAAGGTGTTTTTCGTGCTGCTGAGTTGACTCACCCAGTCAACTCAGTTCTCTTCAACCTCTTGAAACCCTAACCTTCATCTCTTTAACCCAAAACCGAACCTAACCCTTACTTCATCTCCCAGCCACCACCCTTGTTGTTCAAACCGATAATCCAAACCCATCTCAACCTAACACCCTTCACAAACCTGATTTTCAGCCACTTGAACAATCCCCAACAATCAGTCGCTACAAAACCCCATCTTCGTAAAAAAAAAAACCAGTTTAAACCCCTGCTGTTCCACCTTTCCCGTATCCGAACCCTTGCTGTTTGCAAACTTCCTTCCACCGACCACCATCAACCCCTAACTCCCTTCTTTAAAACTGAAACCAGTCCCCTTTAACCACCACCTCCAACACTTGAAAGCCTAACACGACACCCTAGTGATTAGGCTTGGGATTCCAGCCCCACATCAGCCCCATGCACTTTCCTATTGATTTCACCCAATCCCCCCTAAAACCAGTCACCTGCTGCCACACAAAAACAGCCACCCATCACCACTTTCCATCATACAAACAACCCCAGTTGCAGCGGACCAGCAACACAGAAAAATACTTCTATCTGCCTTCCTTCAACCCAACAATTCCGGAGCAGGAGCAGGAATTTGATGCTGGCAGTACCCATCTTCTCCGGTGAAAATTTTCAGCAATCGTGAGTAGGAGGGACACCTAGATTTCGTGAGGCACAAGGAAACTCAAGGAATTTCCAGTTTTGAAGAAAAAGGGTTGAATTTCCAATTTCCTATACTTCTATCTGCCAATACGTGTCATTCATCAAGAAAAAGGGAAAGGCAAGTTACCTTATCGAAATAGTTAGTAAAAGAATAACAGGTAACTATTGATAGAGTAGTCATCCGGTGGATTATTGCTTGCACAGCAAGTTATCACTTACAACTTGTAACTTAAGTTGTTTTGACATAGAAACCTCCCATTGCAGGTAACAAGAAAGACTTCTATATTCACACCCTCCTTATTCTCCCTTAGGACAATCCCCTTATAAAATAGTATTTACCTTATCTACCCCCATTTTTACCTTTCGGCACCCACCCCAAAAAAATAAAAAATTAAAAAAAAATCAGCTCTTTGTTTCTCTCTCCTCTCTCCTCTCTCCATTAGTTTTTCTCTCTCCTTGTTTGGGCTACTTCAGCTCAAAATTGGATTTCGACCTCAACGCGAAAGTTGTTAGTGACAACTTTTAGAGCGCATCCGGCCTATTTTCAGCAGCAGACAGCAGTCTTCAGTACAGTTTCAGGAGTCATCTCAGCCGTTGATCGTGCCTTTTCTTCTGATCATCACCGTTCTGTTATCCGATTTGAGATCCGAGACAGGCTTTGTGCTTCTTTCGACATACCAGATAGATCAGACAGTTGATTTCAGTTTTCGCCATAGATCCCTATGGCTCCGCTAGTTGCTCCATATTATGATAGATATGACCCTCGATATTCTTCTGCACCACAGGTTCCATATTTCTATGTTTTTTATGACTGCACCTATGCTTATGGAGATGTCGAGAATGCATGTTTAGACTGGATCCATGCATTTAAGGCATACCATAGGTACTGTGGTAATGATCATCAAATAACAATTCGCAAAGTCACAGATACAGTGTGCCGCGAAGCCAAGTCGAATTGGAATTTCTTCATTAATGAGCGTCGTGAGTTTTGAAAGCCTCCATTTCGTCGATGGGAGGATGTTCGTTTTGAGTTTACATACCACTATCAAAATCAACAAAGATTGAAACGTGAGCGAGCAGCATATCACCAAAGATTGATGCGTGAAGAAGCCGCTCAACGAGAAGAAGAAGCTCGCCGTGAACGACTAGCAGCAGCACGTCGTGCACGAGACGCTGAAATTGAAAACCGATATTTTGAGTGTCGTATGTGCGAGTTATATTTGCAGAGCCACTTCATTACTTCATCCGTCCCACTTAACGTTGCTGATATTCTTACGGAGCTTGATGCTAGTATTGATGAGATTCTTGATGTTGAGCCTGTGATTCCATCAGATTCAGACTCTGAGATGGACGATCCAGAGGTAGAGACTCAGTTGATTGCGGATATCGACATCGTTGTGCATGATGCTTCTGAGATGTCTGCCGCACCGATTGCCGATCTTCTAGAGAGTGAGCTTCACTCTTCCGAGGCAGATATTGTGGCAGATCCAAGTGAGGCTGATCCATTGCCTGAGTCTGAGCCGAGTGACCTGACTGTTGAGACATTACTTGAGATGGATGTTCGAGAGCATATTGTTGAAGATTGCACTATTTTTGAGCCGGTTGAGCAGATTTTCGAGATTTGTACTGACACAGAGGCGTTTGTTACGCAGATTGATCAGGAGGATTGCCCGCCTGATATCATTGAGCCGGATTTGATGCCAGATACGATTTTAGCTGATGATTTTATTGCTGATTCCATTGAGCAGGATTTGATACCAGCAGGTGATATCTTTATTGAGGCTAGTCATGGATTGGTACTGCCCTAGCTGTTATGCCGATCCAAGAAGAGTACGTTGCCATCTTTCCAGTTTATTTGATTGTCAAGCGAGGTTTGCGTCTTTATGATTTAGCATGGATGATTTCTTCTATATTACTACACTCACGTTCCTACTACTTTCACAATCATCACGAGCGTTGTACAACATTCCAGAGTTCGGAGGATTGTGACTCATGTTACTTGACTATGTCGTCTACATATTTGATCCAAGCGGATTAGAACTCGAGGGCGAGTTCTTTTTCAAGCGGGGGAGAATGATGCAGATATTAAGATTTATTTTCGCATTATTTAGTTTCTAATATTTTATTTCCATGTTATTAGTTTCTAGTATTTTATTTTCCATGTTATTTTTAGGAATTCTTATTTTAGTAGGTTTCTATCTTTTAGGTTGTTTATTTGCCTATATATAGGCTTCTTTACAGTTTATTGTTAACTTTGATTGATATTGAATAAAGATTATTCTCCCTCTAATTCTAGTTTTCTTCTTCCATTTTCTGATTTCTTCTCCTCTCCCTAAATTCGTCTATTCTTCTCTTCTTCTACTTCTCCCTAAATTCGTCTCTTCTTCAAGTTATTTTCGTCTCTTCTTCCCCTATTCTTCTAATTCTATCCCCTTTCGTCTATTTCTCTCTCCTTTCCTCAATTTCTCTTCACGGTGCTGCATCACATTCCATTCCATTTCGATACCAATTCCCATTGTAAACGGAATTCTAATCCCATTCTAATGTTTGGATGAACATTAGGAGATTTCATATACGGAATCACTCAAGATCCTCTTCTTCCTCAAAGAATCAAATAATCAGGAGAGGAGGAAGAAATGATGCACATGGACCAGTTCAACTCAAACAAGAGGAAATCATAATTTTTTTGAAATATCCCTAAAAACCCTACAAAGATGAATGAATTATGCGAACCACACAATGAAATTCTTTGAAGCCCAACTAGTTGTGACGATTGAATTTATCAGAAAGAGGTCTCCCTTTTTTTCCAGAAATCGACATAAAGGGGCGAAAAGTTGCATCCTTCTCTGCCTAGTGTCTGATTCAGATGCATGTACTCTCTTCTTAAATTTGTCTCTGTTGATAATCAAAGGTTTCTTGCAAAAAAAAAAAAAGGGGTTTCTTTTCTTTTTTTTTGAAATGGCAATATATTGAAAAAAGGGAACCGAGGAGGTCTACCAGAGATACAAAGAGGAAAAGCAAAGAAGACAACAAAATACAGTGGAAAATACAGTACAAACTTCTCACGGGGGAAGGAAGTCGAACCACTCCAGCCCCTCTTTATGAACGCCAGATCTAGCGAGGGAATCCGCCTCGCCATTTGCTTCGTGTCAAACATGCTTACAAACCATAGACGATTCTGAAATGAGATCAGAAATTTCCTCAAAGTAACTCAAAAATCTCTACATGGGGTTTCTTGCATAGAAAAAATGGAGAGGGTTCGAAAATTGGAAGCTGGGGTTTGGGCTCTCTGATAGGGTTCTGAACTCGAGCAAAGAATAATTAACTTTTGAACTGTAGAAATGAAAATTCAATAAATTGGGATTCTTGCATACAAATATTTCGTTCTTGCTCCAATCAATCGCCCATTTAGACGAGAGATTTGCAGCAAATATGACGATCCTCGTGATGGATTAACCTGAAATTCCACTGACTCGCAAAGATCGGGCTTGATTTCTCAGATATGCAAAAATGAGAGAGAGAGAGAGAGAGAGAGAGAGAGAGAGAGAGAGAAAGAGAGAGAGATTTTCTCCTTCAAAATCATGGAGAAAATTTTTCTCTACGATTTTCTCAGTGAAAATGGGTTTTGTACGATGTGGGAATCAGAATACCACCTACCTCGGGCGGTAACGCTATTCGACCAAGATTCCGCTTGAGATTCTGCTCAGTGATTCCCTTTACACCGAGTAAGCCAAGCCAAACGCCAGAATGAGTCGTGACGGAATCAATCACAGATTCTTCTTTCCGATTCCAGCAATCCAAACACACCCTAAGTGTTTCTGCTATTAGAACAAAGAGGGAAGGAGAGAGTGGGTCGCCTTGTCTTAACCCTCTGGACAACTTGAAAAATCCTTTTGGGGAACCATTTACCATAACTGAAAACCATGCCGAAGATATGCATGTCCTCATCCAAGACCTCCATTTCAAACCGAAACCCATACGCCCAGGGAAATAATCAAGGCAGTTCCATTCCACCCTATCATAGGCTTTTTCCATGTCCAACTTGCACACTATTCCTTCCTTACCCATCTTAAGCGTGTTCGCAACAAATTTCACATGCATGAAAAAGATAATCACACACATAAAATGCATTTGGATGAACTTTCCCTCTTGCGAGAAGAGGTTTTATTAATTTTGATAGGGATCATACACTTTCGGCTTTATTGGCCGTTAATTACATTTCTTGAAGAAAGAAAATACCTCTGATTATCCATCAAGAGGTTCTCTATCTAAAATTCTAAATACAACTTTTAGTAAATTATCCTCCAGAAAGATCTGATTTTTGTTAACAGATCATTTCGAATGGAATTTCTTTGTCCTGGGGACTTTCTTCATCTTCCCAAACTTTGTCCATCTTCCTTTTGAGGAGCCATCATCTTTATCATCCTTCTCCTGGAGGAGAAACGTCTTCTCCCTTTAGGGAGTCTCCTGAAAGATATCCTAAAGGGACTTTAGAGAGTCTCTGGAAAGAGACTCTAAAGGGATTTTCTTTTTTCTCCCGAAGGAGAAAGGTCTTCTTTCTTTTGGGGAAACCGTCGTCTTTATCTTTTGGGAGGAAATCATTGTCTTTATCATCTTTATCCCGGAAGAGAAAGTTCTCCCTTTAGGGAGTCTCTGGGAAGAGATCCTAAAGGGACCTTTAGAGAGTCTCTTGAAAGAGATTCTAAAAGGATTTTTTTCTTTCTCCCGAAAGGGAAATGTCTTCTTTCTTTTGGAGAAGAACCGCCGTCTTTTTCATCTTTCTCCCAGAAGAAAAAGGTCTTCTCCCTTTAGGGAGTCTCTAGGAAGAGATCCTAAAGGGACCTTCAGAAAGTCTCTGGAAGAGATTCTAAAGGGATTTTCTTCATCCTTCTCATTAAAGGGAAAGGTCTTCTTCCCTGGAGAAAATCTGCAAAAGAAAGAAAGAAGAAAAAAAGAAAACAGTTAGCCAGTCATCTTTCTCACCTTTCTTTCTTCTGTCTCTTCTTTTTCTCCTTTCGCGTAGCTCTCTCTCCCAAAAGATCTGATCCCCCCTCTTTCCATAGCTTTTTCTCTCTAGGATTGGATTAGGATCCTTTCTCAAAAGGACCTTTTTTCCATTTATAGAGATTCCTTCGACTAGTTGGTTACTGCCAACTCTTCCCTTATCCTCAATTTCACGATCTTCACTTTCTCTTTTTGGAGCCGTTGTGAATGCCACCTCACCCATATCTTTTGGTTCTATGATTTCAACTTACCCCTTTTATGGGAAGTTATGTAACCTCTTTTTTAATGTGGGTGATTCTCGCGAAAGTTTCAACTTTAGTGAATTTAGGGATTCTCTTTTTCATTAAAATACTTTAACTTCATGTTTATTCTTTTATTTTTATTTTTTTGGATTAATATGACGTGTAGCCACCTTTTTTATCTCTCCTACTTTCTTAAGGGATTTTACCTTTATTTCTTTTTGTAAGATTTCGAGTTGAACATAGCATTATACTCAATTATCTCATTCGCAATCAGAGAGCAATCGACAATTTGCCTCTCAGAAATGAAAGCACACTGAGCAAGTGATACAATTTTTGGCAACACCTTCTTTATTCTTTCTGCCAAAGCCTTGGCCAGGACTTTATACAACCAACCAACCAAACTAATAGGCCTGAAATCTGAAACCTTTGATCCACCCTTGACTTTCGGCTCTTACGAGTCGTACGAGTCAACTCTCGAGTCGAGTCGAGTCGTCGGGCTTTCGAGTCGAGTCGCCTCTGTCGAAAACTCTTTCGAGTCGCTCCGAGTCGAGTAAAAAAACTATGACTCTTACAAGTCGAATCGAGTTGTTGGGCCTGGGCTTTCTTTCTTTGATGGTTGAAAACTTGGAAGTAGGAACTTAAAACTTAATTATTTTTGTAAGTTACAAGCATGTAGTTATTTACTAGTAAAATGGTGGGCTCCACGCCATCAAAACATGAGATGTAAAATGGCGGGCTCCAGTCAAATGCATAGGTTTGGGTAGGGACGGTGGACACCACCTTGTCAATAACATTAGGGGTAAAATGGTGGGGCCCACTTTCTGCATTGGTTTGGGTAGAGACAATGGGCCCCACCAATCCTAGGCATGGTCATTAAATATTGGACCCCACCCCATCATAGCATGAGATGTAAAATAATTAGTCCAAACCATTCAAACAAAAGTTGGTCCTACGGTGTATGCATGGGTTTGGATAGAGTTGATGGGCTCATCGGATCAAGCGTAAAATAGTGGACCCTACTCATGCTATTCTTGGGTATAGAATATGGGCTCCACCCCACCCCATCAAAAGATCAAAACATGATGTAGGGGAAAATACTTTCCAGGAAAAACTTTTTCTGGAAAAGGTGAATGACATTTGGAAAGTTACGTGCTTAGTATATATTATGGATGGATGGATGGATGGATAGATGGATATTTTTGGCTTAGTGCATCATCTATGTGCAACTGGGTTATAGTTTTTTTACATGTTTCATCTTTTGAGATATAATGATATTTTGTTCAACTATATTTCTACTCTTTTCAAAAACTCTTACGAGTCACGAGTCATAAAATTAAGAAATCGAGTCACGAGTTGAGTCACGGGTTGACAACTATGACTAAGGTAATAAAAGTGGAATAATACAACGATTTATTCTTATGATCAAGAATTTCTTGATGATAAATTCTATTCCCTCATGGTATGGATTGTAAATCTGCTTTCAATTCTTAGAAGTTGTTGAAGTTATTTTATTCCTGTTCCTAGAATCTTCCTCTTTATCTTTTTTGTTTCTGTGAATTTTTCATTTTATGAGTCCTCTGTTTTAATATTATGTGGACAAGTTGTTGTAATGCTCCATCCTTTTGTAGAGTAAAAGGAAGTAGAAGCAAGTCGTGTTGTTCTTTGTATTATCTACAAATGTGTTACCATTGAGATTTCTTAGGCAGCTGAGGAGTTTAACATGTTCTTCGCAGAAGAGGAGAGTGCAACCTATAACTATCGAACCAACAACTGAACGTCAACTAGTCACCTCTTCAAATCCAGGTGGCAGTTTGACCCATGTTTGTATTCCTTAAGAACTTGATACTTCTTCTCAGGCCTTTCATTCTTGTCAGAGCCTTAATTACCTATTACCGTATTTAAAGAAAATGCTCATAAATGGGTAATTTTCTGTCCTATAACTATTTTCCTCGTTAATATTTATCATGCTTTCTCTTTGAGTATCCCTCATTGATTTTACTACTTGACAAACGATGGCCCAATCCAAAGCGATGGGAAACTCTGCTCGAGGAGATGAAACCCTGGAAAAGAAAAGAAAATAACACATGGTATATTGTCAAGTTACCTGAATGAAAGAAAGTGGTCAGATGGAAATGGGTGTTATACTGTGAAACAGTTGAGCTAGATAAAGTCATTTAGTAGCTAAGGGCTCAGGCATACGGTGTGGGCTAACAGTAGACATTTCTTTGATATCCATGTTGAACTCAGCGTGATTGGTAATCCTTTTAGTTGCTAACATATGTTAAGCCTTCATATCAAATGCAAGTGAAAAAAATGCATTTCTTTACAAAGATCTTCAAGTGGAAATATTCATGAAAACTCCTGGATTTCATAGTAGGAAATGCTATTTCGGTTAAAAAGGCTTTATTTGAATTGATATAGACAAGGGCCTGGTTTGATAGGTTCGTCAATGCAATGTTAGAGATTGGATTAAAGAAGCTACAATAATCACAAGATGTTTTTGGAAAAAGATAAAGAGATAGCAGTTCATATTGTTTATATTGGTCTTATTATGGTCATGGGTGATTATCGTAAAGCTATTCAAGAGCTTAAGGATAATTTGAGCGAGGTCTTTGACATAAAGGACTTGGACTTGCTAAAATATTTCCTTGTGGTTGAGGTAGCTCGTATAGAAAAGGGGAATATATATATATATATATATATATATATATATATAGAGAGAGAGAGAGAGAGAGAGAGAGAGAGAGTTAGCAGCTAAGCTTAGCTGCTAACGTTAGCAGAAACATGGTCGGGCCCACATTGTTGGGGGGATCCAAAGCATTTATTTGGAAGGCCCTTTCAAGGATAGGGTGTCCACCAAAAACCAGCTCCATTGGATCATCTTAGGGTGTCCGTTTGTGGGGTGAAAAAATGGGCAGATTAGAGGACAAACAATATCTGTCAATTTTCACCCCCACAAATGGACATCCTATGATGAACCAATGAAGCTGATTTTTGGTACATAACCAATCCATGATGGGGCCTTTCAAATGAATGCTTAGGATCACGCCAACAATGTGGCCCCACCCTTGTTTTCTGCTAATGTTAGCAGCTAAGCTAGCTGCTAACGTTAGCAGAAACACTTTCCTCATATATATATATATATATATATATATATATATATATATATATATATATATATATATATATATATATATATATATATATATAGAGAGAGAGAGAGAGAGAGAGAGAGAGGAAATGAAGTATGTGCAGCTGCACAGATAAGCTATCTGTGCATGGCTGCACAAACCATAGTGGGGGCCACATTTTTTGGGGGATCCAAAGCATTCATTTGGAAGGCCCTTCCATGGATAGGGTGTGTACCAAAAATCAGCCCTATAGGATCATCCTAACCCAATCAAAGTTGGAGGGGGAAATGGACAGACACTGTTTCTGCCCATTTTTTCCCTCCACAAATGGCAGGGTTAAGATGATCCTAAAGGACTAATTTTTGGTACACACCCTATCCATGGAAGGGCCTTCCAAATGAATGCTTTGGATCCCCCAAAAAATGTGCCCCCCCACTATGGTTTGTGCAGCCATGCACAGATAGCTTATTGTTGTAAGAAACAAAGAAACTGAGTTAAGAGCCTATAAATACTTCTATTGAACAAAATAGTATCTCCTTGCTCCAAAAGATAAAAAGATTGAGGATGCTAGGATGTATTGGCATTGGTCGGTAAGTTGATATATCTCTCGATTACCCAAAGTGACTTTGCCTTTGCAATGTGTTAGCCAATTTATGCATGCGTTTAGCCTGTAAATACTTCGATGGAGTAAAATCGTATCTCCTTGCCCTAGAAGATAAAAAGATACAGGATGTTAGGATAAAGGTTTTAAATGTAATTTCGGCGAAATTTTGGCCGAAATTCGCGACAAAAAAAAATGAATTACATATTTATTTTGAAATTTCGGAAAATTAGTAAAATTTTGAAAACAAATTATTTTTCCTGAAATTGAAACCGAAATATCCGAAATTTCGGCTCATTTTTCCATAATTGAAACCGAAATTTCAGAAATTTTGGTCGATATTTCCGAAATTTCGGTATTTTGGCTGAAATTTCTAACCATGTTTAGGATGTATTAGGCATTGGTGGGTACGTTGATATATCTCTCGATTACCCAAACTGATTTTGCCTTTCTACTAAGTGTTAGCCATTTTTTACTTGTGTGTTCTACCTTATTTAGAAGTTATTTACAAGATTTGAATCTATGTTAAGTCATCACAAGAGATGGATAGCTAATGCCTAATAGTCATCCCTATGGAATGGTTTCTTATAGTTATATGCAAACATTGAACGATTGAGATCTGAAGCTTTCTATGATGCAGATTGTGCAACCTTACTGCATTTGGGTCTCGTACTAGAGTGGGAGGGAATCTCTTAACATGGAAGATTTAAAAGTAATCTATAGTTGCAAGATTTAGTGTTGACATGTAATCTAGGGCTATGCCACACGGAACATGTAAGTTGATTTGGTAAACTCTTTAGTTGAAAGTGGAGTTGTCATTAGCTTTCATGTGAATCTCTCTCAGATAATTAAGCAGCTAGTGACATCTCAAGTCCAATATTTCATGAGCAATGAAATAAATTGAAGCCGATTGTTCCTTCATTAGGGAGAACTTGACAGCCAAAGAAATCTAAACTCTTTATGTCAAATCGAAGGATCAACGTCTAGATGCCCTTACCAAGGCAAAAGGGAGGAGAACTTCATGAGACACTTAGCAAGCTAGGCATGAATGGTATTTATATGCCAACTTGAGGGACACTGTTGAGACATATATCTTTCTTCATTTTGTTCCTTATATATGTTTTTTCATTGTTACGTTTAGGTGATATATTTGAAATCGTATATTAGCATGACTTTAGGGAAAGTAGGGGTTATGAGAGAAAATTATTCTCACTTGTATTTTACGTCTAATACTTTCCATGTATTTTTCGAGTTTTAAATATGACAAGACATAGTAGCTGTAGTTTTATGGTCTGAAGGTTACTAGAACAATCCATCTCCCTGACAACCGCCGCCAGTTGCTGTCCTTTGTCTACTAAAATGCATACTATAACTAGAAAAAGGATATTCTAAAATTCATAATCTTGGTGGGACTACTAAATTAGATGATTGAACAAAGCTTGTTGGAAGGCTGATTTATTTGGTGTCAGCACATTGTTGAAGGATCAGGGTGATATATTTGAACGCCTTCCTAAGTACTGTCGCCTTGTTTGAAGGCTAATTGATGCATATTGTAGGCCCTATAAGCGGCATATGTGCCTATTGGGGCTTTTACGGATTTATTTTTATGTTATTTAGTTTCTAGGACATTTATTTCCATGTTATTTATAGTTAGGGATTTTGTTTTCATGAAATTCTATTTCTATTGCCTATATATAGGCCACATGTATTAGGGATTTTAACTTTTGATAAATTGAATTGAGAATACAGATTTCTCCCCTATCTCTTGATGTAGGACCGGGAAAGAGAAATAGAAGAAATGGGAGAAAAAGAGAAGAAGAAGAGAATAGAAGGAGAAGAATAGGAGAAGAGTAGGGGAAGAAGAGAATAGAAGAAGAATAGGGGAAGAGAAGAAAAAATTAGGAGAGAAGAGAAGAATAGAGGAATTTTAGGGAGAAGAAGAGAAGAACCGGGGAAGAGAGGAGAAGAAACATGTAGAGGGGAGAAGCCAATCAATCTTTATTCAATAATCATCAAAGTTATGATTCCTAATACAATGAGGCCTATATATAGGCAATGTCACTAAAATTCCATGGAAAATAAAATCCTTAAAAATAACATGGCAAATAAAATCGTAGAAACTAAATAACATGGTAAACTAAAACATGTAAATAAATACTAATGGGCAAATATGCCACTTATTTGGCTTACTATCTGCATCATTCTCCCCCGCTTGAAAAGAACTCGACCTCGAGTTCTAGTCCGCCTGGATCAAATACGTAGACGACCCACTCAAGTAGTAGTAGTCGTAATCTGTTGGAAGAACTCGTGATGTCGAATTCTCGCGATAATTGTGAGAGTAGCCTGATATGCTGGCGGAGCAATATGGAAGAAATCGCCCATGTAGAATCATAAATACACGAACCTTTCCTGAGAATCAATGAAGCTGGGAAAATGGCAACATACTCCTCCTGGATCTGTGGGATCGGCATAACAGCGATGGGCAGTACCAATCCATGACCAGCCTCAATAAAGATATCACCTGCTGGTATCAAAACGGCTCAATGGAATCAGCAACAAAACCATCTGCTAGAACTGTATCAGGCTCATTGATGTCAGGTTGACAATCCTTCTGAAGATCATCATCTCTCTTCTCCTCCTCTTTCCCTACTTCTCTTCTTCCCCTTCTCTTTTTCTTGCTTCCCTCTTTCTCCTCTCTTCCCCTCTCTTCCCCTCTTTCACCTCAACTCTTCATCTTCTTTTTTCTCCTATTTCTCCTCTTATTCCTCTATTTCTCTTTTCCTTCTACTCTTCTACTCCTATTCTCTTATTCTTCTCTTTTTCCTCTTCTCCCATTCTTCTTCTCTTCCTCTTCTTCTTCTCTTTTATCCTCTTTCTTATATTTCCCTCCTCATAGGATCACATCAGTTTGGTATTCCATACGCTTTCATGATTTTACCGAGTTTTCAAAAACCAAAATGTTCCAATTTTTGTAGCAATTGAAATCGAAATTTAAATCCTTACATTATCTGTCTTGAATCTTTCGACTAAGTTAATAACCCATTTATAGGGTAGATTGTGAATGGTATCTGAGCAAGTTATGGGGTATTTTGTGCACTTAGCGAGTTGATGTGGATGCACTCTCTCCAAACTGAGATGAGATTTGGGGTTTGTATTCCAATGAAACTCCATTGTGACAATCAAGACATTGCTTCTAATCTAGTTTTTAATGAAAGGACAGAGTACATCGAAGTTGATTGTCATTTTGTTCAGGTCCATGTGACATCCAAGATCTCTGCCACTCCATTTATTAGATCTACCTTCCAATTAACCGATATCCTCAGAAAAGCGACAGTTCAAGCAATCTTTCATGATGTATAAGGCAAGTCGGGCATGCGTGACATCTACAACCAGCTTGAAAGGAGCGTCGGAGGATTATTGGGGGAGAGCCAGAAAAGGAATGAGCCATTGGAGTTGATAAAGATAACAACCTCTAAAGATGGCAGTCGAACCTCACCATCTCTCTAAAGATGGAATAGATCCTAATCTTATCTCTCTAGAGATGGCAACATGGTTGGTCCTCCTCATATATATGATTGATTGCATCTGTGGTAAATTGATTGTAATTATCTCCAAGTCATTTTTTGTATCTTTGGATGCTAAATCCTACGAAATAGACAACTCATCTACTATGTACACCCTTTATAATGAAGAGCTCATATACTCTAGTCTGTCAATGTGAGACATTCATTTCATATTGAGCATAAACATCTTTATCTTCAACTTAGGTTTGATGCCAAGTTTGGTCCCTTTAAACACACACACACACACACACACACACACACACACACACACACACACACACACACACACAGAGAGATAGACACACAAACACATGTGCGTGTGATGTGTTGATGATTATCACTATGCTATGTAGGTTGCTGAAAGTATCAAGATTGTGTTGACATCCAGAGAAGCATTTATAATTGTGACGCTGGACATGAGAAGGATTCAAGCATTGCAGATGGAGCTTTCTGCAGATACTGTAAAAAAATCGATTTTGCAACATCCAAAAACAAAATTAAAAGAACAGGTGAGAAAATCCTGCTATGGTAATTTAGTTCCTACTTAATGTTTGTGTTTATGCATGATAGCATCTAACGGGTATGACCATCTTGCAGCATCTTGTGATCCTGGGCCTGGAAAAGTTGAAAATTTTTCCTCCTGAAGCTGATAGAAATAATCTTCACTTTGGGTTACATTCTCTTCAATCCATGCTTCCAAAGGTTATTGTGAAGGTTAGACACTTACAGCTTTGTCATCTGATTGTTGTTGAAGATTATCTTTTTAAAGAAGGTGGCCCTTAATAGAGGTTGCCAAATTTATCAGTGAGTGTTGTAGTAATGCTATGTTTAATTTTGTTAACTTATTATTATGTTTTAATGTAGGGCATCCCAACTGTCGAGCGTGCAGTTATTAACGACAATAAGAAGAAGTACGAGCTGCTTGTAGAAGGGTTAGTTTATTATATTTCTGCATTCAGTTTCTTTTCATACTTAATCTAGTTGAAATATTGAATGTGTTCATCATACTCTCCATATAACTTGCATAATGCAAGGAATATCGGACTTGTGAATGAAGTTGAAACTAACAAAATATGAAGCTAGAGATCGGAAATGTGTTTGTCCGAGCTAATGTAACGCTGTCCTAATCGTGACAACAATGGTATGGGACACAGAACTGATCAATGTAGGACTTATCACCACTTACGCATAGGAAAGAATTCAGTCCCAGCTGCTACTCACATTTATACGAGTAGCAAATATGCTGCAAAATTTGTATAAAAAAAGGGTACAAACTCATTTGGGACTTTTAATATTTGTTAATTTTTAACGCTTAAGTACCATCATGCATATAATCTTGATATTACATAGACAACACTCTTGCGTACATGCACAAACTGCTGACAACCAAGTGGCCTTTTCCTAACACCTTTTTTTAAAGACTTTTCTTTCCTGATATTTTCATTCTGGTATTTTTCCATAGTCCATCTTTTCATATTATTAGTCTACTCATTACTCGCAACATTTGAGTGGAATCTGTTGCAAGCATCCCTGGAGAAAAATACATATTGCTCAATAATGTAAATGTGACTAAATGCAAAGCTCTAGCCAATTGTTGCAGAGCAATAAAACGATTTTTGCTCACTATCATATTGCGCACTTGGCTTGGTGCATTGTGAAAGCTTCCAGGAAAACAAATTTAGCGTAAGCCATCAATCATAAGATGCATGACAAGGTAGTTGGATGTTATGCACATTCATATCAAGCATGCCATCTAGTCATGTAGGACATCAACAGAATGGTGCGCCCTTCTCCTATTTCCTGACTAACATACTGAATAGGTGGCTTCAGGATTATGTCTTATAATAAACTGTTCTTTGGATGAAATAAATTGGAAACTTTTGGGATAGTTGCATGTTTTTTCATTGTGAAATTGTAGTGTTTCCTATTGTGGCTTCTCTATTTTATTTTTTATTTTTTTTGAAAGGTAACGATATTATTAACGAGGAAATTGCTACTGCCCATCTCAAAAGGCATTTCACGGTTGGTCTGTCTCACGTTAGACCAGCCACCTCGTGCATGGAGACAAAAGCTATTGTCTTCATTCACGAGGTGGCTGGTCTGACATGCAACAGACCAGCCGTGAAATGCTTTCTGCGATGGACCCTAGCAAATCCCTATTAACGATATTATGGCTTCTCCATTTAGAATTTAATATAATAATGGTGCTAAATATAAATAGAAAAATCTGGTGTCCCAATTTACAAATTGTACTGTATACAATGCACATTGCAGTATGAACCTTCTAGCAGTCATGGGCATTCCTGGTGTTGATGGAAGAAACACAACAAGTAATCATGTCATGGAAGTCCTGAATACTCTAGGAATTGAAGCCGCAAGACAGTGTATCATCGATGAAATAAAGTTCACCATGGCAAGTCATGGAATGAGCATTGACATACGCCATATGATGCTTTTGGCAGATGTAATGACATATAAGGTAATCATTTGCTTGTAGTTTTCAAGTATATTATGCATATGAAATGTTTCAAACTGGTGTTCATGTGTTGGCATGGTCCTTGTTTTGTGTTAATGTTTTTTGTTAACAGGGTGAAGTACTTGGAATCACGAGATACGGCATTGCTAAGATGAAGGACAGTGTTTTAATGTTAGCTTCATTTGAGAAAACAGCGGATCACCTTTTCAATGCTTCAGTTAGCGGGAGAGATGACCAGATTGAGGGAGTGAGTGAGTGCATCATCATGGGCATTCCAATGCAGATAGGTACCGGAATCTTCAAAATTAAACAAAGGTATATTCATGATACATCTCAAAACTCATTTTGAACCAGTATATGTTTTTGCCAACTCTTTTCCTTATTGAGTATGTCGAAAAATTGGATAAAAGGATTAAATCCTTGATTCTAAAACAGTTTCGTATATTGATATAGGATTTGCATCTTTGACTTTTCTATTGCCAAATCTGACTATCCATTGTAACATATAGTTGAGTTATTTTTTTTGACAAGCGACAGATTTATATATATTAATATATGAAAGCAAAATTACATAAGATAGGGACCAGCTGTCCCTTGCCTATTTACAGTTGGCAAAGATACCAACAACCAAAAACAAAACCATTTTAACATGAACAGGGACCAAACAGAAACTCCCTTTAAGTTGAGCACTTCTTTAATTCCAGGAGAAGCCCAAAATCTCAGAGGCGAAAACCTCCTCGTCTAAGCTCAAGGTCGAGCGCTCCTCATCAGATGGTTCTTTCTCTCCTATCGCTTTCTTCCTAATAATCATAGCCTCTAATTTTTTGACACCTACCTCCTTATATTCCTCCCACCAAAGACGTCTTGTGGTCTTTTCATGCTCCATCATCTTGATGAAGAAAAGGTGCTTGTGCATAGGGAGTGAGTTTCTTTCACATTTCGTAAACCAGTCAAAGTAAAAAACACCTCCGACCTCCTACTTGCAGCCTCTTTAAATAGCTTCCATTGCCTTTCTAAGAAATCCCTGATAACTTCTCTATGAGTAGGCGAATTCTTGGAAGCTAGCCCCTCTATATAAACCATCTCTTTTATCTGGTTTAAGGATTCCTCCAAATCAGATAAATCCACCATCCGTTTTCTCCTTTGGCCGCAGGTCAAGAGGCTTGAAGAAGCAGGGCCAGAGGAGGACGAATTGATTTGTTTTTCCATTTTTTGATAGAGATGCCTGAGTCCAGAAATATTAAAGGGAGACTAAAGGCCAAGAAAGTCTAGTTGTATGTTAAACCGCCTCGGGGCAGATACTTTGTAAAAGCCAAGTATCCGAATTAAATGAGGCGTGCAAAGATCTCCCGCTGTCATTCATGAGCATTAATTGCACCAAGGAGGTCATTTCCAATCCCCCTTTACAAGTAAAATCCGCGGCCTCCCAAAATATGATAAGTTCTCAAGAAATGAATACTTTATTCATATGCCAGATATTTCTTGGGTGGTCTGACCGAAGCAGATATTTCAATCATTCCTCTAGTAGCCTTCAATAGATCAAAGATATTGTCTTCTCCGGATTTAAGCCCCCAAACTCGCACCAGCACTTGGGGGAACCCCTCATCCACAAGCGACACAAGAATTTGGTAACGAGGGGATTTCTGCAACCAAATTGTCAAATTTTAAAATTTCAGCCACTCCTGATACAATTTTCAGCTGAAGGGCTAGCTTGTGGAAAATCACTTGAGTTATAAACCTCAGGTGTCCTAGCTCCCAACATATACTGACCTGAATGCCGTTTTGGCAGCTTTCCCACCCACCCAAGCTGGCTATCCCATGTATGTGCATAGAATTCTTTAATTCGGTGCATTGTGCGTAGATTGCACAGTTTGGGATTGGGGCTTACTCGTGCCATAGTCACAGGATAAGTCTAGTGGAGGCAACATTGCCTAGTTTTTTTGAGATGGATATGTAGGTGTTGTCAAGTTTTGTCAAGGTATGTTACGCACCGGCGTGCATTAGCACTTCTCACAGGCACAAGGTGGCCCCTATACTCAATTTCTTCTGGTATCTTTGCCTAATTCATGAATTGAAGAAAATTGGCCCTTTTAACTCAGGCGTAAGAAATCGGTTCAAATCTGATAAAGCCCTTTTTCATGAAGCTCCGGTCTTAGTCTTCATTTTTCAGCAGAGTATAGAAATAGAGATATTTTTTTATGGGAAATGATAAATGCGCCCCTTTTCATTACTTGGGACACCCAGGTGCCAGTGTACGATGGCAATCAGGTCCCTTCAATTCTTCCCATGTGATGTACAGCTGCCTCTTTGCAGTCAGGTCCCTTCAATTCTTCCCATGTGATGTACAGCTGCCTCTTTGCAGTCATAGATAAAGTGCACCTGGGTGTCCCAATGAAAAGGGGCGCATTTATCATTTTTTTTTTTTTTTTTATTTGTAAGAAAAAAAACGTTACAGTATTCTATAATGGTATTCTATTAGAATTTTATAATTTGTGAAACAAGGATTGTCATTTTCCCCATCTCTTTCACAACAACAAAAATCTCATTACTAAGAATGGGATTAATGATCATTTTCCCCATCGCTTTCACAATAACAAAATTCTCATTACTTAGAATGGGATTAATGATTATGAAATAATTGATAAGAAAGATCTTTTTTATTTCAGGATTCATCAAGAAATCTACCATCCAATCAAAAAAAAATTAAGTTTTTTGTCTCGTCTTCAGCATTTGGGAACTAATTGTAATTTCTCATTGGCAGAGATGAGTACATTCCAAAATTCAAATATGGGCCAGATCCAATTATATCTTGAGGCAATAGTGGTTGGCATTTTATCTTGATGCTCTTATCATCGTCACAGGCTTGCTTCTGAAGCTATGCAATACTAGTTTTGAAAATCTAGTATCCGATTACTTTGCGGCGCCTTCTGGTAACACATCTGAACTCTTTGTACAGTAACCACATTACCCACTATATATTGAACTTGAGGCTTTGTCAGACTAATGAATCCATTCCTGTTTGTGTGTTCCCACAGTGCTGCTAGCCCTGTCCAGTTCTGTCGATATAGGATTGCAATTGTGGGTCATTTTGTTCGAAGTTTAATAGTAATTAGAGACCAGTTATCTGAAGAGAGTGTAATCAAAGCCGAGTTTTTTGTTTTTTTTTTGTGGGCAATTTAGGAATGTACATGAAGGGTAAATCAAACATTCCTTCTTTATCCTGAAAGAGGTAGCACTGGTACATTTCTGCTAGAAATATCTGAATCCTTTGTATAGCAATTGCCTTCCCTTTTGGTACATTGATATTCAGTGGGTCTATTCCTGATCTTGGTTCCCATGGGAATGGTAACATTATCTAGTTTTATTCAGTTAGAAATCTTGCTCTGTATCAGTTTCATGGCAGACATCACATATTTATTTATGAAAACCTTACTGCAAGGGCACCTCATTGGATACACCTCACCCAACCACATTTATCATTCCTTTAATTTTGCACGTATAAATGCGATTGGGTGATGTGGATCCAATGGGGAACCCTTGTGGCTGAGTTTTTTGTGAGTACACCCTTCAGTTTAGCATTTTAAAAAACCCTTTTGTGCCAAACAGATGATATATAAAAGTAGAGGAATTCTAAACTGAGGGGCCTCCTTGCATAAAAATAACACCCTTTTTTGGTGGATACAATGATAAGAAGACTAGCGAACTGTCACTTGTACTATCAAATGTAAAAAGGCAGTTTAGGGAATTTTATGAGCTTTGATATGGTAAAACATGAATAATGGTCTTTTAGGAAGTTAGTAAAAGTGAATTTCTTCACAACATTTTCCAAATGACTACTTGTTTTTCTTTGGGATAAATGGGAATTTCCAGTTGACACAAAATTAACTCGTAATTGTGAATTTCCAATTTAACAGAAAATTAACTACTAATTTCTTCATATATTATATTAAAAAATGCTGTGAGAAATTCAAAAAATATTTAAAGTGAAATTGAAGTGGGAATCAAACCCTAACCCTAACCCTTTTACATGAAGCAAGATCCAAAGGCTAGGATCGCAGACTATTGTGGGGCCAATGAGATTGGGTCACACTTTAATGCCCCCTCCATACGATGATCCAAACCGTCCATTTGTTGATCCACAACTTAAATAAGTTATTCCCCAAAAATCATTTACATACCATGATCCTAACCCTCCGATCTATTGAATTTCCAATCCTAACCCTCCGATCTATTGAATTTCCATAATGGTCAGTTCCTCAATGGATCGGAGGGCTAGGATCATCCTATGGAAATGATTTTTGGGGGCACATTCTATTTACGTTTTGCCCCAATTAATGGACGGTTTCGATCATCCTATGGTATCTATATAATTTCTCATTTTGAGAGAAAGGGATAATAAAAAATCATTCAAACCCTAATCACTCCTTGGCAGAGAGAATGGGGTGTGTGAGGTTAACCCTAAAATTATTCCACTCTCCATCTCTCCGCCGCTATAGAACTCCGGGCAATCCAACGGTCAGCATTCGCGCATTCGCCTCTAATCTATCTCCACCGTCCAAAGCCGTCGTCTACGAGCACCACGGTCCACCAGACCAGGTTACCAGGTTCCACTCTTCTCAATTCAATCTAGGGTTTCATCTTTCCTACTCCTAATTTCTACCTATTTCTATATATAAGTTCATATCTTTTAAGATTTGGATTTTAGAGGTAGGCTCTACTTTCTCATCATGCATTCTTCAAAATTGTATGTTTTTTCTGTCATTGCAGAGAAAATAATGCGCTAAAATGTTTATATATCCAAGCATAAAGAAATGAATGCACAGTGAAATCTTTTAAACCATTACACCCAATACCCAAATCAAAGACAAATGTAAAAAATAGAGAAGTAAAACGAAATGGGGTAGGCTCTTATATGTTCTTTGTTGTAATTGTGTTTTCCATTGCATTCAGTAAAGGGGTCCATGGAGTTTTCATGGACTTATTACTAGGGTTACGAGTTGTGTCGGGCGGGTCAGGTATTTCTGGTTTGGAAATGCTTCTCCTATGAAGAGATATCTTTGATACAACTAATGGTTTTCACTTTGGAGTTGGGAGGAATGAAGGTGGTTGAAGAAGTGAAAAGTGGAGAGGCGTCGGTCGCCGTCGAGTGCATTGGGTCATTGGGTGAGAGAGGAGTGTTAGGCTTTTGTCTTTTACGTGTTGACGAAGAAGTGGGAAATTTTTTATGTTATGAAGCTCTAGTTGGGTTGGGTTTTCGGGTTTTTTTTTCTTCTTAAAAATCAATCCGAGCCGAGATTGGGTCGGGCTTTTCAATTTGAAATCCGACCCAACTCAAGACTCATAATTTCTGAACTCGACCCCGGGGTATTTTCGGGTATCGTAAAATGGTAAAACTTGACCCAAGTTGCATCCTTCCTTATTTCATAATAGAAAAACCACTCAATAAGAGAGAAGTGAATCAGAAGAAAAATACTGCAAACATAGATGTAGAGAAGTGAATTTGAAGAAAAATGCTTCGAAAATAGAAGTAGCATAACAATGGAGACACTTAGATGTTCTTCAATGGGGTCATATAGGGTCCGTTCCAGTTAGGATAAGAGGGGATATCTGAAGTGGTTAAGCCTTGAAGTGATTTCCTTTATTCCAATGTTAAGCATAAACTAAGGCTCGTATTCCATTTCCAGTATTCGAGTAACCACATGTCGCAGTGGTAAATGTATGACTTTTCTCAATTGTGCTTATGTCACAAAACATATTATAGGGATAAGATGATCTTTCCGATGAGATTTTTCTGTCAGTCTATGGTAAAGATCACTAAATGAATGATTTTGATCATCGAAATAAGTGGGATCCACTACGTGGTTTATTTCATAGTATTATTTATGACCAAGATAATGTTTTTATCGAAATACAAAAATAAAAATAAAAAAAAAAGAAAATTTGAGAAAAATCCTAGAAATTGGTGTTGGCTGATTGATAAAACAAGAAGAATCCACTCACAAGATCAAAGCTAGAAGAATCCAACTTGTTCGATTTTCGACCCATTAGTCTGGTGGGAAGTATTTACAAGATTTTGGACAAAGTGTTGGTTAATAGGTTTTGTGGCACTTGGAGGAACTATTTCGAAAGCTCAAAGTGTGTTCACTTCATTCATTGCAGACAAATTCTCGATGGAGATTTACTCACAAATGAATTTATAGATTTTACCATCGGAATGGGAAACGAGGAGTTCTATGTGAAATTTATATTGAAAAAGTGTATGATAGAGTGGAGTGGAGCTACCTAGATTTTCTCATGGGAAGAATGGGATTCGAAATTAAGTGGCATGGCTGGATGAGAAGCTGCAAATGGCCGGCGTGGTGCTCAGTTCTGGTTAATAGTTCACCTAAATGGTTCTTCAGGACATCCGGAGGATTATGTCAGAGCGACCCCTATCTCCCTTCCATATTTACTATCATGGAGGATTATCTTGATAGGATAATGAAAATGGCCAAATCCAGAGGACTGATTGAAGGGTTTAATGTCAGTCAAAATCGGGTGACAATCACACACCTTTAATATGTTAATGATACTCTTCCCTTCAATACCCCTGACATCTACAATTTTGAAAACCTAAATGCTCTCCTCATATGGTACAAGGATATTACTGGTCTATGGATTAGGTTTTTTAAATCTGAGGTTATGGGAATCCATATAAAATGACTCAGAAGTCACAAAATTTGCTAAGATCTTTGGTTGTAGGTCTAGAACAATCCCTAATTCTTATTTGGGTCTTTTGTTGTGCATTGATAGTTCCTCAAAGAGTCTTTGGGATCCGGTTATCGAGATATTGTCCCTTTGGAAAAAGCCTTTTGTCCTTAGAATTAATCCCTTCTTTTTTGAATGGTAGGGGGTAGAATTACTCTTGTTAAGGCCGTTTTGCTAAATCTTCCCATTTGCTTCACGTCATTATTCCTATACCCCATGTCAATGATTAATAGGATTGATGAACTCCAACGAAAATTTCTATAAAACGACGAAGGATAACATTAAATATCACTTACTCATTTGAGAAGAGGTATGTAAGTCGGAAAAAAAATTGTGGACTTTGGCATCAAAAGGTTGAGATTGATGAATAAGGCTTTGCTAGGGGAATGAGTGGAGGTTTGGAGAAGATAGAGATTGTCTCTGGAGAATGGACATTGAAGCTAAGTATGGATCTATTTTTTGGGGGATAGTCTCCTATATGATAAGCGTAAAGCCTTTAGTATCTCGGTCTGCCATGATATTAAGAAGGCTAAATCCCTTTTTCAAGTAGGCGTCCACCTTAGAATTGGTAGTGGGGTGAAGATCAGATTTTGGGTGATGAGGGGTGTGGACATAGACCTCTGAAATTGGATTTCTTTATGCTCTTCAATGTGGCTTCCGATCAAAGGATTAGTGTGGTCAATTTTTTTTGCAAGCAGAATGGGGTGATGGATTGGAAATTTTAGTTTCGAAGAAATTTTTTCCGATTTGAAGGTTGACTCATTTGTGTATTTCCTGAAACAATTAATTTGATTTATGTAGAGAGAGCTGGTGTTGATAAGATAATTTGATGTTGGTCTTAGATGGGTAAATTTTTCGGTTCATGCCTTATATAACCAGTTGATTCAACATACAAGTCTTTTGCCTGTGTTGAAAACTAAGAGATCTCTAATCTTTCAAAACATGATCAAACACGATACACAGCTAGTGGAGAGATAAGATGTAAGAAACACAAACACAAAGTAAGAAGACATAAGATTTACATAGTTCGGTAGTGTGCCTCCGTCCACGGGATAATAGATTTTCACTATTTCGGTTAGAGATACAAACGTTGTTTTCTTTTCTCTCGGCTAAGAAACGCACAAACACCTCACACTCTGTAACCCTAATATGCACTAGATATATAGTCTTGTGGTAGTTAGGTTGTCTACTTTGCTTGCAAAGCCTTTGTCTTTTCATTTTTCATTTGTAGAATTTTAATTGCACATAATAAAGAAAGAAAGAAAGAATAAATCCAACTTTGATTATTGTAATGTGGGTCTTTGCTTCACTTGCAGGGTGATTGATCTTCCTCCAGTTGAACTTAGAGGAAATGATGTTTGTGTCAAAATGCTTGCAGCCCCAATCAATCCTTCTGATATCAATAGAATTGAAGGTTGTTATGCTTTATATTTTATTTTTTCAAAAGCTGTTTTTTGTTATATGGCCTTCTCCTTTTGTTTATTATTTAGTTAAAAATAGAGAGAGGAAACTTTTTCCTATGGACAAAGAAGAACAAACTTATATTATTATATTCTCAAATATCAGTGTGTGTGTGTGTGTGTGTGTGTGTGTGTGTGTGTGTGTGTGTGTGTGTGTGTGTGTGTGTTACCTAATTCATATATGTTACATTATATATGGCAAGCATATCATTCATTCTTTATTGTTGAAGTCTCCACCAATGGTTTCCTAGCAAATCCCCTTGCCGACAGACAAGCTGGATAGTATTTCTTTTATTTCTAGTCTGATTAATGATTGAGTTCACAACTACCTCCAACTTTGGTTCCTAGATCGCCAGTGTCAATCTTTCTGTACAGCACAATCTAGCAACCAATCAGACACTAACAACATGATGTAGGTTCATCAAGGGCCTCCCAAACAGTGATTGACGGATTGATTGGCCAAGGAAATTGTTGTGTATGCCAACCACAATTGTACAAAACTAGACCTAGATAATGTTGCAGGTGAAGGACCTTGATGAAGAGGAAAGATTGCATGTGGAGTGATCTGATTTGCAACGTCCTAGAATTAGAAGCCCATCGCTAAGATCAGTCGGAGGAATAACATTCACAGGTTCAAGTCTTTCCATTGGTGTCACCTTAGAAGCACGAAGTGGGTGTGGGGGTGGAGGCGGGGGCGAGGAAGTTTGAGGGTCTAGAAGAGTCTAAGTTTGGGAGCGACATGGGAGCGTGTATGTAATATTTTCTTTATATATCTCTCAAATTCAAGTACATCAAAAAATAATAGTTTGTAACCATTTTCATATGTATCTTTCAAAATTTAAGTACATAATAAAAACTGTAATTTCTAACCATCTTCATTTCCGTGCACTCGTTCCTCGTGCCTTTTGAAGATCCACAAGCCTTCGTGCTTGCTCCAATGAAGTACTTTGAAGAGTTGGAGGGGTTTGATGCAAGAAAGTTGGTGATGGTGGGACTTATGTAGTAATAGAAACAGACTGGGAGCGGAAGCGGGCTTGGAGCGTCATGGGAGAGGTTCCCGTCTCTTTGGGGTGGCGCTCCCTGGAAGCTCCTTCCTAAGGAGCGCTGAATCGAGGTTCTGAGGTGGGAGCGGCACCCCGAGGGAAGATTCCTGCTTCTAAGGGTGCCACCTGACTCAGATGATTTAATCCCAGTGATTTCTCATTTCTGAATTCTGATGCTCAACAGTGATTGTTGGCAAACTGCAAAACCTGACTTTTCTCCTATTCAATAAAGCACAAAGCCATGTGGATTGGTATGCAAGAACAAGATAAATCCTTCCATTACTGGTGTAAAATGAAGTGTATTGTGTGCCACTGACGAGCTGATTTTATCTCATTCTCTTTTGGAAAATAGAATCACCTTTCTTTAGAAAAAAGAGCATTATAATACATATTGCTTTCTATTGCATTTAATCTAACTGAATGGACGGTTTATAGTTCTATGCTATTTGTTACTACTTGCTAATACTGCAGATTTCAGAGGCATTATATTATTTTTTTTGAAAGGTAACAAATAATTTCTTGGTTGGTTTAATCTAACTGCATTATGTTTTTTTCAGAAGCATTATATATTTATATAGGCTTTTCTATTTCATTTAATCTAGCTGTTTGGTTGGTTTATAGTTCCATGTTATTTGTTTACTAATTGCTAATACTGAAGATTTACATAAGCATTAAATAGGCTTCCTTACAGTAGCTAAATTGTCATTTTGGTTACTTGATTTTTGCTTCTTTACATATATGTATCTTAGGTGTATATCCTGTAAGGCCTTCAGTGCCCGCAATTGGAGGATACGAAGGGGTTGGGGAAATACAAGCTTTGGGTTCTGCAGTTAAGGATCTTTCGATCGGTGATTGGGTCATTCCATCCCCTCCATCTTTCGGTATTTCCTAACTATTTAGGCATTTAGGATTGTGAATGTTTTCTTGTAGGTATTCCAGTGACCGGAATTCTTATACTTGATAATCCTCTGCTAGTGTTTCCAATGTTTTTATAGTATTTCTGGTACTCAAAAGTCATCTCGTGGTGTTTGTCTTGTTCTACCTGATCTTCTTAGACAATGATGAAGTATGCACTGCTTAGGAACATGGCAAACATGTATTGTGAAAGAGGAGAGCGTGTGGCACAAAGTTAATAAGGATGTCCCTATGGAGTATGCTGCTACAGTCACTGTAAATCCTTTGACCGCTTTGCGAATGCTCGAAGACTTTGTTAAGTTGAATCCTGGTAAGTGCTGGCTTATCTAATTTTGTTGTATCAGATTGTCATTTTCTTGTATTTAGCTTTCTATATCCCCTCCCATTTGTTTCCTCTGACTAATGGTTTGGAAATGAGTAGGAGATGCTATTGTGCAAAATGGTGCTACAAGTATTGTAGGGCAGTGTATTATTCAGCTGGCACAAATCCGGGGCATCCATAGCATAAATATTATCAGAGACAGGTGCAAATTGGCATTCTTTTAAGTTCCAATCCTATAGACTTCATGATAATTCTCTTCCGGCAATTTCGTCAATTTGAATAAATTTGGCAATGGGTTCTCTCTTTTGTTTTGTATTTGGTAGCTTCTTCTAATCCATTACTGAATCTCGATGGCGAATATTGAAATATTAGAAGAAAAATCCCAATTATTATTTTTAGTTAAACTTGTGAGAACTTGAATCTGAAACATCTCAATTATTAATGCCTCTTTCTGTTCATGTTGTTAGAAGGAACATTGCCAAATCCAGTCTAAAAACCCTGATCCTGATCCAATCTAGGGGTGAGTACCCTTTGATCCATCAAATTGTGTTGAGGAAATAATCTGAAATCACAATGTCACGCAGGGCATCTCATCTGGGAGATTATTCTTGTTTCATAGAGAAATGACCTTCATGCTGTTGTAGTTATAATTATGGCCCTGAATAAATGAGTTTACATCACTGGCCCGTAGGAAAAACTGCCTCCAAATTTTGGTTGCCTGGGTTCCCATCACAAACATAAAAAATTAAAATTCACTAGATGGGCACATTTAATATTCTATCCCACTCTGGAACCGAAAACCCCACAGGTACCATTCCCGTCTTAGACAATTCATTTGAACTTCAACTTTTAGTTTGACCTCCATGGAAGATTCAAAATTATGCTCCCTCCATATCCCTCATAATGTCGGAGAAAAGAATGTTTTACTAGCACTTGGCCAGCTCAATTTCTTTGTATCCCATCTGTAGGAGAAACTTAGACAGTTTAAGCAACCTGACTAGCATCCAACTTCTCATAGGCATGGACTGAGGGTAACGGCCGCCTTGGGAAATTGTGACAAGGTAACATTTCTAGGCTGATTAGAGAGAGTTTTCAAAAAGTGAGTGCTATTATCAAAACAAGATGTTGGGAAGACAGTCGTTGACTTTGAATTGTTTTTTTTTTTTGAAAGATGACTTTATTGCTGATAATGACTTTGAATTGTTTGACATGCATGTTTTGGGAAGTTAGAGTTTGAACTTTTTGAGGTGCTGCAGGTGGAGGTTCCACCTCTCTGATCAATAGAGTTTGGACTTTTTGAGGTGTTGCAGGTTCCACATGACTGATCTGTAGTGTCCATTTGATAGGCCTTGCTCTCTTACTGATCTGTATCGTCCATTTTATAGCTCAGATTAATAAAATGGATGGCTCAGATAAATTAAATGGACAGAGATTAACCAATTGCCCAGCAACATGAACTAAAAATTTAAAATTGTGTTCAAAGCTTTTTGTCTTTTCTAGACAGTACTTTTTCCATCTGACAACTGAACTGTGACTAAGACTATTTAGTTTACTATGCATCTTATTTGTATCTGACAATTGAACCAGCCAAGGAAAAACTCATCCTTTTTTATCTTCTAGCTTTTTTGTTTTTACTAAACAGTACTATGACTAGCTGACAAGTACTATGACCAAGACCCTTCAGCATACTTTTATTCTAACGGTTGACACCAAGGAAAAGCTCAGTTATTTCTGTCTTCCACATCAAAAGCACTAATATTTCGACTCTAAAGAAGCTACTGGAAAAGTGGTCGATGTGAAATCTCAGAAAATCTTATAAACATGTCGACACGTGTCCATGGCCGTGTCCGTGTTGACACGCATTTGTGTTAAAAATCCGAAGTGTCCACGAATCATACCATTTAGATAATGATGTTGAAGCACAAAATATGACATAAACATCAGGATGTAGAGTTATAAAATATAGAAGAGTGTATCTAGTTACACAAATACACATCAAAAGTCAAAAGACTCAAAACTATATAATTAGCATTTAAATAATACCATAGAATAGGAAATTGATAAGGGATAGGCCCTTAATGCATTGTACACTTGTGTTTAACATGTCAGATGTTTTAGAAAATGGAATGTCTTGGTTAAATTGATCCAACTAATTGGTTTCTCCAGCTCATAGGCACATGCATAAACCATGTTTCTCAAAGTGCTCATCTTTCCATAGAATGTCATTTTAAGATATATTTGCATGGCTTTCACTTCTTATATTTGTGAATTGCTTTAGTTTTGTAGCATGTATGTGCACGTATATATATTTTGTATAAACTGAACATGCCAAAAAATATTTAGGGTTTTTTGCAAAAACCACTTTCAAAATTTGTAAAAGATCACCTCACCTAGGGGTATATTTTACAAAAGACCACCTCCTGTTAGTTTTTTTACGAAAACCTTGATAGCAGCTGCATTTGGCTGGAAAAAATACAAAATACACCAACCATTTTCTGTTTTTCATCTTACTAAAAATGGATTTTAGGTCCCACTATCTTTTAGAAACCTTAACTAAAGAAACTGAGAAGATACTCATTATAAACTTTGGTTGTTTCTTGGTTGGAATTAAGATTTAATCATTTTGTTTTTCAACTTTTGCAGAAGTTGCAACATAAATTTTAAGTTGAAAAATTAATTTAGTAAAAGAAAAAAGAAAAATTCATAAGAACAGTGGAAAAAACTAAAGCAAAACATAAGTACATATTTTATTTTTTATGGCTGATATGCTATTGCTAACATCCATCTTAAATCAACATAATGTAAGTACCATCCACATAACACCCCCCCAACCCCCTGTGGGGACCCCCAATTCCATTGGGGATGATTGACCCAAAGGCATTTTACTAGGAAGGCTAAACTGATAAAAAATGCATAAACTAAAAGGAACTGACTGGAAGAAACCAAAACAATTGCAACAGTCCAGAATGGACTGGAACTGGTTGATTCCAATGCAAGTGTGTTTAGTTTCCTTACCGAATGTGGTAGAATAAATCGGAGTTGACAACTCTGGTTCCATGCCAGCTTAAATCTGGCATGAGTTTCTCGTTTCAGACCAGATAAGGGAGACTTCTTCCTATCAATCCAATATATCAGATTTACATCTGATTTAGCATTGCTAGGGGACAGCTTTCCAATATAATGAGCATGCCCTTTTTAGTTTTTACCTTTTATTGCCCTTCAAAATTATGTAACTTGGATAATTTTAATGGGTGACTACTGGAGGACTTGGTATGAGATTGCCTGGTGTGAGTTAGAAGAATATACGAATTACTGAGTGGACTTCGCCTCTGCCTAACTCTTTAGAATCAAATTCCGATGGCAACTCTAGGGTAATCCGACCTGGTGAGCATAGGCGATGTGATTAGAGATGACCAGTGCTCCATTATCAAAGCTTTCCCCATCCCTATTGTGGTGGTGGATTCAAATGAAGCAGAAATTAGAGCTTTGCTGGTGCCTTAGAATTTCATACCATGGGTGCACCAATTTGGTATCCGAGCCTAGGGTTTGCATTAGCTTCTAACAAATGGCTCTGGCCCATGGCATTTGGCGAATATTTTATCGCAGATAAGAGACATCTGTAGACGGATTACAATATCCTTTTGTCATATCTCCAGGTCGGCCAATGGAATAGTCTGTGGATTGGCTAGAGAGGGGCTGGATGGGGAATTGTTATGGGTGGGAGATAACATTCTTGAGATGTAGCTTGTGTTCTTTGCTTGTCCTTTTTTTTCTTTCTTTGTCTTGTTCTGGGATCAACTTGTCCCCTCTTTTTCTTTATTTAATAACATTGCTTGTTATCTCTCAGAAAAAAGTAAGGAAAACCCTGCAAAACATGATATTCTCTATCTCTCTCAATATATTAAGACACATGCAGAAATGAAAACAAAACATATAAACATTCATATTTCAATACTAAAACAGATGAAGGTTACGGATTTCGCCTTGATTGCTATGCATACAAGTGTGACTACCAACCATAGTGTGCGCGTGTGCGTGCGTGCTATGCAGAAATGAGCATTTACTAGTGTTAGTTTCTTTGTTACGTAACCTACAGCTTTCCCAGCAAAAGGATTAGTTTGTCCTTTTGCAAGAACTGACATTTTGCTGTACCATTTCCTGAGTTTTTGTAGGGTCGGGTCAGAAGACGTTAAACAAAAACTCAAGAAACTTGGTGCAGATGAGGTGTTTACTGAAAGTCAGCTGGAAGTGAAGAATGTTAAGGGTCTGCTGGTACCATTATCTTTTAACTTCCCTAATAAATAATTATTACTTTTAAAGAGAGGATTGTTTTCTGTTTGATTTCCATGTGGAAATTATATGTGATTTCTTCAGTTGCTCTTTCAGGTTTTGTTTGTTCTGGTTGGTTTATTTAGCAAGTATATATTTATTTACTTACTTATTTATTTGACATTTTTGCATTCAACGAACATGCTTAGGGTGATCTACCCGAACCTGCACTAGGATTCAACTGTGTCGGGGGCAATCCTGCTTCTTTAGTCCTAAAGTTTTTAAGGTGAAGCATTCTTGCTGAAATCTTAAAGAACATTAATTCCTCATGCAAGTTTTCTCTTTTTGACCTACTTAAATCTTTCCTCTCCAGCCAGGGAGGGTCTATGGTAACTTACGGTGGTATGTCAAAGAAACCTATCACAGCATCTACTTCATCTTTCATATTTAAGGTAAGGTCTAAAAATGCTTCTTTTTTCCTTTTTCACTTTTTAAATTGTTGTTCACATTAGCATCATTCATGGCATCTCCATGTCATTCATTGTTGCATGGATTCGGATTCGTGTGTCGGGATCCGACACGGATTCGAGGTGTCGGGATCGGCAAACCCCCATAAGTAGGATTCGGATTCGGTAATTTTTAAATAAAATAAAATTTCCAAAATTTAAAATTTATATATATCCGACACAAATTCGGATACGGAAAAGTGTTGCTACTCGGTCTTGTAGCTAAGCTTATCTACTCGGTTGGGTTAAATGCAGTGGGGGCCCACATTGTTTGGGTGATCCAAACCATTCATTTGAAAGCCCCTTACCTAGATAGGGTGTCCACAAAAAATCAGACCCATAGGATCATTCTAACCCATCCAACAGTGGAGGGGGAAATGGAAAAAAAATGGACAGACACAGTTTGTCCACAAATCTGCCCATTTTTCCCTCCACTGTTGGATGGGTTAGGATGATCCTATGGGTCTGATTTTTTGTGGACACCCTATCTAGGTAAGGGGCTTTCAAATGAATGGTTTGGATCACCCAAACAATGTGGGCCCCCACTGTATTTAACCCGACCGAGTAGATAAGCTTAGCTACAAGACCGAGTAGCAACACTTTTCCGTATATATATATATATATATATATATATATAGGGGAAAGTGATTGTGAGCGGCCCCTCATATGAGGTGACCACTAAAAACATGGTGGGCCCACATTTTTGGGGTGATCCAAACCAGTCATTTGATAGGCCCTGACGTAGATAGGGGATGCCCAAAAAATCAGCTCCATGGGATCATTCCAACCCTTTGTACTGTAGAGGGGAAAATGGACGAGTAACTGGGCAAATTTATGCCCGCCCATTTTCCCCTCTTTCACGTCCACAGTTCGAAGGTTAGGATGATCCTATGGAGCTGATTTTTTGGGCACCCCCTATCTACGTCAGGGTCTATCAAATGAGTGGTTCGGATCACCCAAAAAATGTGGGCCCACCATGTTTTTAGCGGTCACCTGACTCACCTCATATAAGCTTATATGAGGGGACGCTCACAATCACTTTCCCCATATATATCTATATCTATATAGTAAAAGAGAAAATAAGAGAATTTTTTGTAGAATTACACATCACTCTTTTTGACATTTTTTAACAAAGGCACCCATTCAACACACATATTTTCAATCCTACCCCTTCCTTTATGCTTTTTAACAAAGGCACCCATTAAAGCCAAATAATTTCAATCCTACCCCCCTCCTTTATGCTTTTTTAATAAAAAATCTATAGGGTGATCTTAACCATCCAATTTAAGAGGAACAACATATTATGGAAATCTCTATAGATTGGGGGGCTAGGATCAGCCTATGGAAATGATATTTGGGGCACAACCTATTTATGTTGTGTTCCATCACATGGACGGTTTGGATCAACCCGTGATGTGGTCCGTACAATTCTTTGTCTGCCCGTGCATCGCACGGGGTTTTTTACTAGTATATATTTATATATATATGAAAATTTTGAGGGTAGAGGGTTGTGGCGAGTTTTGTATTAAGAGAGTTGGAGGAGGAAGGGGGTTGATGTTCGAAGGTCGAGGCGCTAGGGTTTTATTAAAAGAGTACGGGTTGTGCTTTCATATAAAATAAAGTTAAGAAGAAAATATGTTTAAAGCGAAAATACACAGGATTCACATTTCAAAAGAGACAACGATGAATCGGATTCGCCCGGAAAAAAGGGATTCCTACGGGACACGGCTACGACAAGAATCTGGGTGTGTCCCACGTGAATCCATGTCCGATTCGGATGCGGAGACGTGTCGACACGGATTCGGCATAGGGGGGCAGAGAATCCATGCAACATAGATGTCATTGTAGCATCATGGATGTGTAATGCCCGGGTATCAAAACTTTCAGTCTTTCTTGAAGTTACATGCGATTAGTGAAATCATTTTTCCATTCTTCAAATGTAGTAAATATTGTATCAGTGTGCATTTTTAGTTTTTTCTTTTCTTGTTTCAATGATAATGGAATGGGAATTTTATTAAGAAATCAAAAGGTACAATAAGAGAGAGGGAGTGAAATGAACCCAAGAAAAAAAGCCAGTGTGCTAAGTGGGTAAGGTTTACCCAATTCAATATTCTGCCACCTGATACCTTCCCTAGCTAGAGAATCTGTCATACCATTAGCATTCCTCATAATAAGGTTAAATGAATGCCATAATTCCTGCTTGAATTGTATTTTGCAACTTGCCGTTAAAAAAATTCCGATTTTGCAACTAAGGGCTGAAATTTTGGGCAAATTAACATGTTATAGAAATGCTATTAGCACCATCCATCCATTGGTTTCCCCCTATAGCTACCCTGGTACAATACGAAAGCTCACTCGACCAAAGGTTTATTTTTCATGCTATTTTCTTAGACAAGATTTGTGGAGCAATATTAGGGAGACTCAAGATCTTTGTAAGTGGTGTGCGAGGTGATTGTATTGCATATTTCATAGATGAAATATGCCTCTAACCTCATTCCTTTGCTTAAGAGGTTTGAACTTTGAACCACTTTATTATATGATGAACTCATCAATAAAGGCTCTCTCACTCCCGCTTTGTATTCTTCTTTCCATTTGGGAAGAGCCAAATGTTTGGCCACCATACATGATATTTACTCCTTTTAGTTCTTAAATAAGATCTATCGAATAAAGTTATGAGATTCTAGAATTTTCTATGGGCATTTGTGGTATTGAATTGGGCCTCTAAATCCCCTCTCCTTGAGATGTATGCATCTGCTTTGTATATTAATAATATCTTATGTCTCAAGTGGTCCAAGGCTCCAAGCTACGCACATGGTGTAATCACCAAATTCGATCAATTTTGTAAGCTTGGTAGATTTACGGTTTGTTGGAGTGAGACAAGTCTATACACCTAGTGCCCCTGATGATCGTGTTCTCTATCAAACTACTGCCCTTTTCTTTCCCTTGTTTGGTGTCATGATTCTTCTTCGATAGAAAGAAAAGCTTTTTCTTCTTCTATATCTCAACGGTTCAAAAATGATACTCTTAGTGCTGCTCGCTGACTACAAAAGAATCCTAATCAGCTGTCTTCTCCATTGTAGATTTGGAGAAAATTTTAGAGTGCCTTAACCCCTTAAAGAGTAGTTTTATGTCAAAGGCTCTGTTTGCTTTAGTCTGAGGTTTAAGTCATAATCCAAGGGCATCCACACTCTAGAAGGGATAACTTAGAAAACATTAACCATGTGCATTTATAATCAGTAAAATCTTTTCATGCCTGTCCCACTACACACAACTTTCTGTGACTCCATTTTTACTAATTCTATTGTAGGATCTTTCCTTGCGGGGGTTCTGGCTGCAGAAGTGGATGAGTTCTGAGAGAGCAAAAGAGTGCAGACTGATGATCGATTACCTCATGGGCCTAATTTGTGATGGGAAGTTGAAATATGAGTATGTTTTCGTTAATATTACTGTTTAGTATGTAACTTATGTTCCAAGTTTATGAACAGATTCTTAATGTGGTTTGCGACTATATTCCTTTTTACCTACCTAACTTTAGCTAATTACTTTAGTTCTACTTTCAGTGCTATTCATCTAATCGATGAGTGTCTTCAATTGATAGTTGTTTTTTAACGTCAATGATTGTAGAATGTCAATGGATAATTTCGAGCACATTTATGCAGGTTGGAGCTGGTTCCCTTCCAAGATTTCAATGTGGCTCTGGATAAGGCACTAGGGAAACTAGGAAGCCACCCCAAACAGGTTCTTAAGTTTTAATGTATGTATCATTTGAAAGAGCTTCTAAAATATGCATTAACCAAACTTCCATGCAGTTTATAATTATATTTTTCATCTAAATCCTTTTTTCAAACAAGTGATCGAGTTCTATCGGTAATTATTTTACGATAGAACTCGATCACTTGTTTATGCAATGTGTAAATTTTTTATGGCCTAATCTTGATTGCGGAGATCAGGTCCATGAATATTCCTGCTGACCTTGATCCCACCCTCATCAGACGATTTTAGACCTTTGATCAAGCGTGATGAAAAAAGACGTCCTCAAGATGATTTTAAGCCATTAGTTTCTTCTTCTTCTTTTTTAATGATAAGCCATTAATTTCTTAATGCCTTAATCTTGAGAATGAGACCTCCATTTACACTAGGTTGCCCTGTGACGGCTCATTGGATAGTCACCAAGCGCTGCTAGAGTACAATGGATTATATGGTCATTTTTCCTTCTCAATTGTCAACTTTTTAGGAAGGTAATAACCTTTGACAGCTTTTAAAAAAATAAAAGACAACAAGAGTTAGTGCAATTATACAAACATGGTTGTGCTGATATCATTTCTAATTTATTATACTGAGCTATGTTATAAATTGGGCGATGATGAATTAGCATCCCTGTAAAGGAGGTTATGCGGCAGACTGTTTTTTAACATCAATTCACGTCAAAGGGGTGCGAATTATCATACTGGGGTTGTGAATTTATCATTGCTCTATAAATTTGTTAAAGTAAAGGCATAATGGGAAATGATATATTCGCCCCTTTTTTACTTGGGCCAGCCACCTCTAGAGTAAAAGAGTAGTCATAATTCATAAATACACCAGTGGGGGCTGTCCCAAGTAAAAAAAGTGGGGTGAATATATCACTTGACCCTTTTAACTTGTACTAAAACAAACTAGGTCTTGCAAAACACATCTATAGGCCCTACTGTCCTTAGAACTCTTTGGAACAAAAACCCAATATCCCAGTAGAATATAGCCAGTCAATGACAAAAATTATATGATATCTGCCCCAAATCTCCAAAGGAAAGAAGAAAAGGGTGGGCTAAAGCTTCCCCCTTGTTCAATGATCGTAACAATTTATTCCTATAAAATGAGCAGATGATTCAAAACAAGAAACATTGGTCCACGAGAGGCTGGGAGGGAGGCAGGAACATCTCCCACGGGAACGAGCTTCAAAACGTAAGGGCTAGCATTAGCACTATGGCTTTTCAGCCTGACATCTATCTAACCACGTCAATGACGGCGGAAGGGAAGGAATGCCCGAGTTTATTCGCTTTAAAGCAGAGTAACAACACATTATCACAAAACTGGGTTAGAATCATCAGATGTTGAAGATTTCTGCATCAGATTCAGAACCAAGAAAATGAATTGCTTGGATCTCCAAAGCTGATGGATCAAAGTTCTTTTTTTGTTCGAATGATTATCATAGTTCTCCTTTGCCTATAAGAATCTATTTTGTTAGAAAATGGATATCTTACTAACAGTTCACATGTATTTAGTTGAGTTCACTATGTATATGGTAACATTGATATCGCACATGCAGAGAGGTGTAACTGAGACCTTTGAACTTGTAGCCGACCAACAGTCTCGGTCTCATGCTGAACGGATCCCATCTGTAATATCAAGCAAGGTTTTAAATTTCGGTTTCGGGGGTAATTTCAGTCCTCACTGAAACTGAAATTTTGGCCGAAATGTCGGTTTCTTTGGCCGAAATTTGGGTAATTTCGGCTGAAATTTTATAAAGCAATAAAAATTAATATTTTATCAAAAATTTCACCGAAATTTGTTAAATTGCGTCAATTTTGGTTTCAGAACGCTTCTTCGGTCGTGGCTGAAATTTAAAACGTTGATATCAAGGCCTCCAAAAATTAATGATTGAATTTTTTTTGGCCATATCCTGAACAAGGCTTGATGGATCAAAGGGCTAGGATCATCAGATCTAGCTGAGATCAAAGGCAATGAAATGGGTTTGTGCTTGCTGACGATGTCGATAGACCCAATCATCTCCACATGGCACACGTGTGCCCAGTAGAGGTGGTAAAATTGGCCGAGCCAAACCGAACTAAAAATTTGGTTTTGGTTTGGTTTAACCAAACCGATTCAAATTTCAGTTCGGTTCCGGTTCAGTAGAACCAAACCAATTCAAATTTCAGTTCGGTTCGGTTTGGGGGTCAAACCGAACTGAAACCGTTGCCACCCCCTAGTGCCCAGGAAATGGCTGTTGGGAAAAAGACTAGCAGACACCACCAGTCTCTCTCGGCCTTGTTCGTTTAGGATTTTGAGAATTGATTTTGAGTCCAAAAGTTTTAGTTTTTCCAGTTCCAAGAAGTTGCAAAGAGTTGGATCCATCAACAAGATTTTATTGGATTTCCTGGCATGTTGTTTCTCCAATTTTATGTACAAATCACCTTTTCATTCCATGGTATGTTCTTCCCTTATTCAACACAGAAAGAGTGAGCCATAAATAACAAATAAAAAAGAATGTTATAGGCTTTACACACACTCCTTTCTCAAAATATAATCCACTGCCTCATCCACAGTGTCAACTACCTGTAAACAAGAAGAGAATCAAGCAAAGTTAAGAAAAGGAGATGGCCATTTGGATCTAGGAAAAAAAATCCTGGTCAAGTAGGATTACAATTTCCCTAGAAAACGGCATTCAACAGCTATTTAGAGAAGTGGTAAATGAAGAGAATGAGTCTTTACTAGAACAAGGGAGTGCAGATATCATTTCCTTCAAGGAAACATGAAGTTTTTGGAGGGGTAAAACAGTAGATGGACATCAGAAGGAAAATGTGAGGACATTTTTTAGAAAAAAAAGAAAGAAAATGTAAGATGTCTCTAGAATTGGAATGATGGTTAGCATATATTTTGGTGGAATGGGAAAAACCTTGACTTTTAAAGATATACTGGAATGCATTATTTAACGTACCAGATCTGCTGGAAATTGTGCATGATTTTCTTTTCCCCTGAAAACTCCTGTCCTCGTTAAAATAGAAAACCAGGGATGTCCTGCCTGAGAGAAAACACTGGGAGCTTCATTTCTTCATATTAGTTGGAGATGAAAAAAAAATGATAGATTTATGGATAATGGTATCAAAGGTTGAGTATGCAAGAAATAGGTTGAAAACAAGAGCTCTTCAGAGACAAACCTGCTGGGCACCTTTGATATCAACTGCTGGGTTATCTCCAACCATATAAATGGTTTTGAATGAATGATTTTCAGGGAGGCCATTCTTCATAGTACCGTCATCAACATAACTGGCTGACTTTAGTTGTTTCAGTATAGCTTCTGCATTGTTGAACACAAATGGATTTGGTTTTCCAAAAGTTGTATACTTCAGAGGATTATAGTGAATTCTGCATATTTTAGTCCAAACGAGTGAGGACGGGGCACAATTCTAGTTCTTCTCAAACAAGAAAATGAAAATTCACATGGAATGCTGTTCATGCTAGGGGTGCAACTCGAGTCGGGTTGAGGCCAACCCTAGCCCAACCCAAGTTAGCATTCCCTCGATCGTAACCCGGCCCAACCTGAGCCTCCGGTCGAGGATGGTCAACCCTAACCCAACCCGCCTCTAAATCTCTCAACCCTAACCCAATCCATCTTAGCTGAAATCGGGTCGAGTTGGGTTCGGGTTCACCTAGGGCAAAACAGAAAAATACAAGAAAAAAATAACCCAAAGAAAATCATGATAAAATTAGAGGATGGATGTCGGGTTCGGTCAGGTCAGGTTGCCAAGGCCTCAACCCTAACCCAACCCGAAATTAAATCGGGTTGGCTTTTTCCAATCCAACCCGAGCCAAAATGGGTTAAAACCGCCGGGTTCTGGTTGAGCCCGACCCAAGTTGCACCCCTAGTTCATGTCCCATCTTGAAGGGCATTTCAAATGCATTTTCACCACTTACCTGTTGAAGACAGATTCTAGAGCAATCCTGAAAGCGCCCATACCAAGACGTTCAGAAGGAAATGCGGCCTGGATTGAAATATGCATGCAATGCATGCTTGTTCAGCACATATTAACCTTACAAAAACCAGCAGCAAAGAAGAGATGATGCTGTACACAAACACGACATTTCTAGTGTCCACAGTTTTGCAAAGACGCAAAAGTGTCATTAAAAATGGAAGCAGCATCTTCGCCGACCTGGTATTCGAGATCATCAGCTGCAAAATACAAAGGAGGTTGATGTCCATTCTCCTTGGCAGGGATACCACCAGATCTTAATACGTCGCAAAGAACCTAAACCGTCCATTGATTATTTCAAATATTTTTCCATGAAAATAAGTAGTGCGACATATGCCAGAAGGTGATTAATCTAAAGTCCAATCCACTTTAAATGTTAGAAAAATCAGATGCCTCACAACCCAACAGCACCATGCAGGGTAAGAAGTTCAATATGATAATAGGGATGCATATTCACAGTTGCGTATAAAAGGGTAATTAAATCATCTCAAACAGAACCAAAGTAGTAGTCATTATCATTATCCCTGTTACTTTACAATGTGTTTATCCAATCTTTTTAAGCTTAATCCTAATTAAATAAAAAAGAAAGAAATCTAATGGTGGATCAGTTCAGCTGATACAAAATTATACATAAGTTCTATATTACTAAAGACCAAGAGCAACCCAACTGCTCTGAAATCAGAACTGACAATTTTGATAAAGTTAAAATCAATGGTGAAGAAAAACCCTCAATTAATGTTTCAATTGGCATAAATAATTGTAGGAGCAATTAATCGTTCATGTGAAAGAGATCAAGGCATCTTGTTCTAAAGGAACTGCTCAACAGCTTCCAAAGCTTTGAAACTAATACATAATACAAATAATGAGATCCAAAGAAAGTAAATAGTTCCCAAAGATAATTTCTTGAACAAAAATAAGCGTACTGAATTTACACATTTACATACAGGTCAGCCTGGTGTGAGTATTCATGGTCCATTGGAGATAATAAAAACAGTAGAAACTATTTTGTTACGAGGTACAAACTCAGATGTTATGGTCATTTGTAAATGGCTATGAGGAGAAAGTCTTCCTCTAAAGTCATATAGAATGGGGATTTGCAAATGTGATGTGATCCGACCGTTGGATCTCTACTTTCATCGCATATCACATTGCTTTTAATATTATTATTGAGGACTATTGGACTTATTTAGTTCTATTTGCTGGACCTAGGTGTAGGGGATGTCCACATCATCTAGGGCCCACCCTTGCACACTATTTTTTCCCTTTTCCTATTTGTTTATGTTAACTTACCATCTTCTCCAAAAGCTTAAGCTGTTGGAGAAAGGCGTTATTTATCTTTTATACTTTAACACTCCCCCGCACGTGTGGCCTACTTGGCAAACACGTGGCACATGTGGTCCCACTTTGGGCCGACCATCGCATGTGGATTTTTGCTATCCGGGAGGTTTGAACTCGAGACCTTTGGCTCTGATACCATGTTAACTTACCAACTTCTCCAAAAGCTTAAGCTGTTGGAGAAAGGCGTTATTTATCTTTTATACTTTAACAGTTTAGTTAGCTTTTCCTCTTATGCCCTTGTGCTACTAATATTTACTTGTGTTTAGGGCATGGGAGTCTTTTCAACTTCATTCAAGTAAGCTAGCAAGGGGCCCATCAAGAAGAAGTATAAAGAGAACACAAGGGGGAGAAGTGCTCTAGATTTGATGATTTGAGAAAATACAAAACCAAAAAGGAGCCACAGCCTCCCTCTCTCTCCCTGACGCCATGGACGTCCTTCTCTCCCCCCCCCCCCCCCCCCCCCCCCGCCCCGCATACAAGGTAGGTCTCTCCACTCCCTAGCTTTCTTCTCCTATCTCTCTCCCTTTCCCCCTTCTATTCTCTCATCTCTGCTCTCTCTATCACTCTCGTTCTTCTCTCTGATCTTACTCTCTCTTCTCTCTTCTCTTTCTCTCCCTCACGCCCCCTCATCTCTCTCTCTCTCTCTCTCTCTCTCTCTCTCTCTCTCTCTCTCTCATCACGCCCGTCTCCATCTTCCCAGGTATCCCTTTTATTATCACTCTATTCTTTCCACACCCTCCTCCATCATCACAAATATCCCTTTCATTATCTCTTTGTTCTTCTCACGCCCTTCTCTATTGTCCCAGATTTCCCTTTCATTATCTCGTCTTCCCCCTCATATTTCTCTTCTTTCTCTCACCTCCCCTTTCTTGATCCATCTTTCTCTTCGGACTCCCTCTTTGCTTCTTTCGGCTCCTTCTCTCATTCCCTCGAACTCTCAATAATCTCCTCTCTTCACTTCTCTCTCAATTTTCTCTTCTCCACTTCCCTTTTCCCCTTCAGATTCATTGTTTTGGAGGACGAGACTGCTGCCCGGAGTTTCAAAGCACGCCCATGGGTCTCTCCCCCACTCTCTTGGGCCTCTTTTTAGCACGGATTTGAGGTGGAAAGGCTGCTGCATTTTCCCAGTGAGATTTTTCCATTATTTTCAGCCCTTTTTTAGCCTTTTAGCATCCGTAGCCCGTAGGAACCTTGTACTTTTTTACCTTATATCATCTTAGGATTTTTACCCTTGTTTAGTAGACTTTTACCTTATATCATCTTAGGATTTTTTTTTTGTTTAGTAGATTTGGGCCCTAGATATCTATTTTATTATGTGGACAGCAATAAATCAGTTATTTAATTCAATTATTTGAACCACATGTCCTTCTCTTTTTTGTGTTATTTAAATCATTATATGCAATATTGCTTTTTATAGCCTTTTCACATTGATGTTCTATCTTTAAGGATAGCATAAATTGGTTTCTTTGCTGAAATTAGTCATTTCTGTTTGTTTATTTGCTTTCTGGGACATGCTATGGTTATATGAATTCTGAAGCTTGATTCCCATAAGCTCCTAAAATCCTGGTGTATTTCGCGAACCCTCCCGGTTTGCACCAAAATGTCTCGCCTTGAGGCGTATGACTAAAATGCTTATGAGAAAACCTGCATAAAGCAAAGCCAAAAAGAACTATAGGGGCAATTCAATTCGTTAATACGATTATTTTCCTGAAATTCTACTCCGAACAAGTAAATATGTTGGTTGCAGCTTTGGAGCGGTGATCAAAGCATTTTTGCGGCCGTACTTTCCGTAGTTGATTCCAGATTTTCAAGGAAAATCTTGGTTATGTGTGGAAGGTGACTTGGCGAAGACAGTCGCTTGGGCTCCCAGCAGTTGTCACATATTATTAAGAACCCTAGTAACGACTATCCCTATCCTTCACTCATATTTTGTGGAGCGCAATGAATTGGATTGCGGTTTAGCTAGGGATGGTGTGAGTAGGCACAGTAGGGATACTCTTGAATATTGACATGGTGATGGGCTACCCTGTAATAGCTTTTGGATGAAACCATTTTGAGTATTTTTTCCGATGTTTCAGTGAGGCGCCATCCCATCATCTCCTGTTCTTTTCCTCTATCCGAATATAATCTATTTATACATGTAGCAGTCAATTTTTATTAGTATGCATAGCATTAAACCACATGGTGACTGTCATTTAATCCTTCCACTGCATAGTCAATGGTATCTAAACCCATTAGGGGCCGTTTGGAGGATTTTAGAATCTTGGATTTCCTCAAAATCGTCGATGGAAGAAGAGAGAAGGAGACCAGCCGTCGGTTTCTGATTTCTCACCCTTCTTTCCGTCAGCAAGAGAGTAGGAGATCATCCCAGGTTTCCAGGTTTTAGAAATCTCAGGATGGGGGAGATTTCTAAAACTTGGATTTCTTACTTGAAAACTCAAGATTCTAAAGAGAAGCGAAACGGACGGTCTCTTTCTTCTCTTGTCTCCCATCCAGGATTTTGAGGAAATCCAGGATTCTAAAATCCGCGTATCCAAATGGTCCCTTAAGATATCTGTAAATCCAGGAATTTGAGACTTCAATTATGGTCTATCAAATGCCATATTGAGTATCAATGCAGTTATATGATAATTTACTTTCTGCAAACAAAAATGAAGTTTTGGAATACGTGCTGAGGAATTGTAGCTAAGGTTTGACAACCAGATGAAAAGGTTAAAAGGAAAACCTGAATATCCCTGCCCCAGTCAACAGGATCACTAACAACAAATGCTGCATGAACTTTGTCTGAAGAAACATTGTATCTTGGATGCATCTCCTTGGAGGTGCTCTTCCTATCAAATGTTTGCTTGGTCACCCAAGTCTTATACGGAGATAAGGGATCGATGTCATTGAAGTAGGATGCATATTCATCTATGGAAAGAATTTTTCTGCAATCAAAATCAAAATCACAAGCTAGATAAGTCAGACCAACACATATCAAATGTAAAAGTTATTCAATAGTTGGGGCAGAAACTAATTTTTATAAATCAGGGAAAAAGTTCGCCATGGAAAAATCTAGTTACTGAAAATCGGGAATACTCAAACCGAGACTATAGGATAAGCCCTTACTTAAAGCCGTACTCAGACATAACCACATCAGGTTCCCCTTTTCCAACAGCGATGATAAGTTCATTTTCAAACCTGCAAAAGGAAAACATCCATATACGAAATAAGATAATGAATCAATGGATAGAGAAAAGTGATGCTCCTAAGCCATTCAGAAAGTAAATATAGTCCAGTGGAAAAAACTAAGATGTGTATACCTATTCACAAGCTCTTTGAAAGGTGAATGTCCCTGTACAACCTGCATTACAATCACAGTCAATGGAAAGGGCTTTTCCACGGATGTGTTAAGTACTCTGACAACAGCCACTTGAAGGATAAAAACAAGGAAAGGTCATCCATAATACATTTACAACAAATTTTCAGAAAATAAAAGGTTTATTATCAGAGACCAATTTAATGAGAAGTGGAGAAATGTCTTGGTCCTTGATTTGGTGCAACCCAATATCTGGGCACGTACTGTACTCACGTCAGCCCCAAAATCAACACACACATTCAATATTTGTTTTATATCTTCAATTTCTGTCCATGCATCCCCAAGTTCATCTATTTTCCTCTCTTATTACAGAGCTGCTAACTTCATCAAGTTAATCATGAAGTTTCTGCTGCATTTAATTTAATATCATTGTGATTATTCACTCCTGCATTCACTAAATTAGTATCAATCAAGCAGGTGCAGTGTAACAGTACATCTTACTAGTAATATGCATAAATGTGACGCTGCATTTGAACACAGTCATTCCAACATGCCCCCATCCATTTGGAAACTAAAAAAAGCACTCATCATCACACTCGCTCAGATTTGAGATGATTTAGATCTTTCATCGAAACTTTTGAGCCTTTTGTGTTCAATGACCCATCTACCCTATGAAGAATAACCTAGTTTTCACCTTTCTGCAAACCTGATGCAGAGCACATAGGGAAGAAACTAGTTCTCATAGCTCCGATACTAAATGATGCAAAACTAGAAGGAGACCTAATATCCAATATTTGACTGTATGAAATTCCAATCAAATTCAATTGATCTCGGGTTTGGGTGCATTTTCACTTATATGAGCAGATATAGCCATTGAATTTAAGGTCAAGATAGTTAACTGCAGTCCAAGACAAAAATTACTCAGGTCCATACGTTGAATTTAAGGTCAAGTTGATCAATAAAGTGGATGCTAACTTGTGATTAGCCAATATTATTGGTAACGTTAAGGACTGTGCGAGTAATCTTGATATCTTTTTACCTCAGTAAAGCAAATGAGAGTGTGATAAACTAGCAATAGAAGGTGTTCCAAGGCATGAGAAATGTACATGGCAATCCTTGCCCCTAGCATAATTTATAACTTTTTCAGTTGATGAATTAAGTGTTCAAAGAGAAAAAAAAAAGGAACAGAGAGATCATTTCTAGCCCCTGGTCATGGATCTAGAAGAGAACAGGGAGAAAAATGACAGGATTCTCTACCCAATTTGCCTGATTGGTTAAAAACCATTAGGTCTGTTCAAAACAACGTGTTTCGGCTAGAACAAGAGGAGTGTCTCAATGTGGTAGAAACGGCAGGACTTCACCAATAGATAAGTTCTGGTATATGGAGCTTGCTAGAGAGTTCTCTCCTACTAAATGGGGATTTCCCAGCTCAAACTGAGCTTCGTGTCGAGAGAATATAAATCTTTCCCAAAGGAGGACAGAAAGTCACTACATTTTGTCAAGATCCCTGGATCAAAGAAAGATGAATCATCTTGCCCTTTTTCCTTTTGTGAAACTACAACAAAAATTTATTAAGGAAAGAAAGACAAAAGACACAACTACAAAGGAGACCGAGATTGCACCTCAAAAAAAGAATCTCTATGATAAAGGCTCTACAAAGAGAGCTAACTCTCAATCTTTTGTCAATGCAGTAAAACTACAATTTTTATGTCAATGGCGACGCCACCTTTCTCATTAGTGGGATTGATCTTGGATCATGGACCCCTTATTGTTGTCTAGATGAATGGTACACATTATTCACTTACGAATTTTAATTTCAAGAATATGGCTGTCTGGAATATTCTTTTTGGAAATGTAATCAGATTTTGTTAAAAACAAAGCAGAAAACAATAAATGGCAGAACAATGTCATTAAAAAAAAGGTAAACAGCAGAAAATTTTCCTTCTATTTTTATCAGACTACCTCAGTAATGGGGTTCTCCACTCATTAATAAAATTTCATTGCTGGAAAAAAAAAACAGCAGAGAAATTACACATGGAGCAGAGATTCCTCCCCCCCACCCCCACCCACGCACCCACACACACCCCACGCCCGCAAACCCCAACCATAAAAAAAAAAAAAAAAAAACCACCACCAAAGAAGTTCTGCAATTCCATTTGCACTTCGGATTATGCAGATTACAAAAATCAAAAGTTTAGTTTCAAGAATACCGCTCAGTCAGCGACAATACTGAATGGATGTTTAGATACAGGTGGAACACTAACAATATCAAAGACGTCGCATGGATTTTGAGCTCAATAGATGTTTAATCTTTCTCATTTCAACTAGAATGTTGTTAAATTATTAGAGGCATTAGTATCTAATCTGAATCTCGTGACCACCTGATCATTGAAAAGATTATCTCCATCCAACATAACCCTCAACTAAACCCAAAAGGGGTTTGCATTGGTTAATTACAAGTTGACTGATTTGACAAAGGACCATGTGTTGACTAAACCTAAGTAACCCAATATAAATAAATAATAAGAATACCAAATAGCATTGGTGCGGGTGAAAGAAGCTAAAAAGAATAAAATAATCCAGAAAAGGCAAACTTGCTATTAAGAAGCATACATGCATTTGACAACTAGCCTTAATTAGTCAAAGAAATATTTGGTGTACTCTTAATCTTTCCACCGGAAACTGATGGGTTACTTTCTCTTTATAAGAGAAACTAGATATGGGACTTATTTTCTACAAGAGAAAATGAAGATAAGCATAATAAGACGACAATAAAATCATATACTGGCCGCTTCTTGGAGGGCTTAGGGTGTTCTAGGAAGATCTTATTGTGTTTCTTTGGGTGGAAGGAAACTTGAAAAAATAGTCATGGCTTGGACTCCTAAAAGGTGCCTTCGGTCGTGGAGGTTGGCAAACTTTAGTGAGCAGATTAAAGACTTGCGTGAATTTCTTCCCTTGTCCTTCATATCCCACGCAGCGCTAACGAAACCAAGGATAGCTTGGCTAAGATGAATTGGATAGAGAACTAGTTGCGGCACTAATCTACCACTATTCCAGTGAACGTGTTGCATTTTGTTTTCCTTTAGTTTCCCTTCTTGCCCCTTATCTTGTTCCCTTCCTCTTGTTTTAATAAAGTTCAGGCATCTTCCAGAAAAGAAAAAAGAATAGAATACCATATATTAACCAAGATATTCAAGAATCAAGACTATGGATTCATTTATTAATCAATGCAAATGATACAATGATGTATGCACTGCATCCGATTTATTAATGAATGTATGCTTTAAAGGCTTGAAATATGCATGCATGTTGCATGAACATGTATATATGTACATATGTGAGTTTACACATATATCTATGCAGCCATACATGTATGTATCTATGTACGTGCCATATACACTGCACAAGAGAATATAATAAGCATGCACTGAAACACAGTACCTGCAGAGGTAAAATGTGAACTCCCAAGAGTTTACTTAGTTCATAGGCTCTTTTGGATTCTGGGATGCCACCTCCTATTTATATAGAATGATACATTAATCTATAGAAGTAGCAGCCCCTTTTGTGTAGGGGACATGCATAAATAAGACGTAAAAGCTCTTGAGGTGAAAATAACCATAAGATCTGTATAAACTCCATAAAATCATAAAAGATGAAGCACAACACTGATTTGACTGAAATTCAACCACGACATAAATCAATTTAAAAAGCAATCAATATTTAGAATCCTTAAGGATGAATAATACAAGTAAAAGCAATAACTCACAATGCTTCCAAGTTATTACAGCGAACATATTGCACTGTTAATCACTTAATTCTAAGATGAAGAAGAATGAAATGTAAAATGTTAGAATAATGCCTGTGTTGAACATCAGTCAAATATATGAATAATCCTTCCGTTATCCAATATCGCTAACATGAAGACTGGTTGATGTATCCAAACAATTAATTTTATTAATCAAAAGGAAAGAAAACTATAACAAAATAAACCGAAAAAAAAAAAAAAAAAAGGTGCGTACGGGGCTATGAAAAAGATGAAATTAGGTAAGGCTATGGGGCCTGACGGTATTCCTATCGAGACTTGGAGATGCTTGGGTGATGTGGGTTTGGTTTGGTTAACTAAATTAATTAACAATATTTTGAAGACTAAGAAGATGCCTGATGAGTGGAGGAAGAGTATATTAGTAACTGTTTATAAGAATAAAGGGGATGTCCAGAGTTGAACCAATTACCGAGGAGGCAAGGAATTAAGCTAATGAGTCACACCATGAAGCTTTGGGAGAGAGTAATTGAGCATAGACTAAGAAAAGAGACTAAGGTGTAAGAGAATCAGTTTGGCTTCATCCCTGGAAGATCGACTATGGAAGCTATCTTCTTGATTGGGAGGTTAATGGAGAGATTTAGAGAAAATAAAAAGGACCTTCATATGGTTTTCATTGACTTGGAGAAAACATATGATAGGGTTCCCAGGTGTGTTATGTGTTGGGTCCTTGAAAGGAAAAAAGTGCCTACTCAATATGCTGATATGATTACGGATATGTATGATGGAGCAGTAACTAGTGTCAGACTACGGATGGCATGTCTAGTGAGTTTCCAATTACAATATAACTGCACCAAGGATGAGCTCTAAGCCCTTATCTTTTTACCCTAGTTATGGATGAACTTACGGAGGGTATCCAAGACGAGGTGACGTGGTGTATGTTATTTGCAGATGACATAGTATTAATTGACGAAACCAAAGCAGGAGTTAATGCTAAGTTTGTGTTATGGAGAACTTCTTTGGAATCCAAAGGTTTTAGACTGAGCAGGACTAAGACAGAGTATATGGAGTGCAACTTTAGTAATGTAAGGAGGCAGGGTGAGGATATAGTAAATATGACTGGACAAGAGGTACCTAAGAGGGATGTCTTTCGCTATCTTGGTTCAATCCTATATAAGGAAGGAGAAATTGAAGAGGATGTTAACCACAGAATAAGAGCAAGGTTGGTTGAAGTGGAAGCATGCTTCAGGAGTTCTGTGCGATTGTAAAATACCTACCAAGTTGAAGGGAAAGTTTTATAAGACAGCTCTGAGGCCAGCCATGCTGTACGGCTCAGAATGTTGGACCACCAAGAAGCAGCATGTGCATAAGATGAGTGTGGCGGAGATGCGAATGCTTAGATGGATGTGCGGCCGCACAATTGAGGTGGAGTTGGCACCAATTGAGGAGCAGGTGAGAGATACAACTTAAGATGGCTTGCGCATATCCAACGTAGGCCTTGGGATGCTCCAGTGAGAAGAAGTGACTCGTGCCAAGTTGATGGAGTAATAATTATAAAGACCAAGCATGGTGCAATGTGGTTATCATAGTTGTCTGTGAGTTTCTATTTGGTAGACCATGATAATTTGATCATCATGAGACAAAACATACATATTCCTTAATTTATAATAATTTGAAAGTCATACTTAGCACCATCAAAAGAATTTGGACCTATAACAAAACCAATGAGGGTACCAATTTTGTGCCAGGTTCACAACTGCCATGGAAGAATCAAAGTTGTCTTTGTATTGATAAGCAAGGGTGAGATAGAGCATACTGCTGTACCTAAGATATGCCAATCCCTAGTTGATGAGTTTAGTGATGTTTTACCAAGATATTTGCTAGTCAAATTGCCACAATGCGAGAAATTCCGCACCATATACTTTGCTGCCTGTAGCAATTCTTCTGACCAAGCATATATGACCGTGCACACTACCGGATGAGCCCTACGGAGCATCAAGAGATCAAGAGCAGTGTTTAAAAACACGGATGCGGCGCAGAACGCAGCCGAAGAAAATCCTAGTCGACTCGGCAGGACGTGGTCGAGTACTCGGTTGATGCTGATGAGTACTCAGTTGACACAGTTATAATTCGAGAGAGTCAAAGGAGTTTTTATTGACTCTGTTGGGCAAAATGCGGAACAGCGTTGTTAACTATGATCAAGAGGCATGTGGATGAGCTCTTAGACAAAGGGTGTATCTAAGAAAACTTGAACCGTCGACTGTTCATAGTCTCACCTCCATCGAGAAGGCAACGGTCATGAAGATGCTCTTGCTAATGTTGGTGTTACTTGTACAGCATTGTTAACTTGGCCCAATACAGAATTTGTAGATTTTTCTTTGTGTAAGTTGCATGTGGAAAATTCTTGTGAAGGGATAATTTGTCTATTTGTCTCTATTTATTTTCTAAATTTCCTAAACACATTAGGGAAGAAATTTTGGGTGGGTTTGGTTTCTAGAACTTTTAGGAGATGATGATTATTATTATTCTATTTGAATGCATTTAAAGGAACTTAGAAGTACCCAGGAGAGAAAATTTTAAGGCCAGTTTGATTTTCTTTCTATTTCTATTTTTAGATCCAATAGGGTCTAGGATAGTTTGTTATAAGTGAGTTTAAGGGCTGAGATTAGTTTTAGAGTTCAATAACGTAGATCTTGAAGGAGGTCTAGGGCTGGGATAGTTCGCCCACTTTCCATGTCTTATGTTCAACATGCCTTGAGTATGATGTATAAAAGTGCTTCCTGTTAATGAAAACAATGGAATCTTTTGAATCGCGCTACGACATCTATAGCAGAAGTGTTTTACAATAGAGTAGAACTCGTTGTGGCACATGGATTGATAACATAATGCATCACTCAATTTTGAAAGTTTGTAAAAGAAATTCGTAAACATATAGGTCCACTGAACATGCAAAAGGATTTCATAGAAGTACTTTGAATATTAGAGAAACAATCAAGAATTAATGTCATTTTCTTTATGAAGTTAATCTTGATGGAACAGAAATGAATAATGACTATTCAAATCAAAAACAAAAATGAATAATGCACATGGCTCACCGTTAGTTAAGAACAGAAATGGAATCTTCAAAGTGCCTGCCAAGAAGGAATATTTTGGTGAGCGGATGAAAAGACAAAAAGTAGGTGAATTTCAAGATACACTGATATCATCATTTAACAAGACATGAGAAGCAATAATATCATCCAAAAAAATGGAAGAATAAGGCATGCATGCTTTATGGAATCATACAGAGATAAGTACACTATAGAATGTCAAAGGTACGGATTACGCTTCCAATGCAGATAAAGGTTAAACTTAAATACGAAATCGAAAAATTAAATCCATCTAGTTTATTTGAATCATGTCACATGAACAGACATCCATAAAGAGCGAAAGTTGAAAAGAGAGATCAATGGGACTGATAACAATCATTGGGCATTTCATTAAGATACAACCTATTAGAAGTTGAGCAAAGACCATATATGTTACAGGGCATCCTTAGCTTCCCTACCTTCATGGATGGGTTCAAGGCTTGGGATGGTGCCAATGGCACTGAGATACTCAAATTACTCAAACATATCCATGAAGATATGTTATGATTTATGAACAAGTCATTCTTTTATATGAGTTTTTACATAGTGAACTAGCGAACATGCGAATGTAGCAAAAAATACAGTGGCACGAACATATTTGGGTGATCTAAACCACTCATTTGTTGGGCCCCAATACAACATACGCAGAGCCCCAAAAATCTTCTCAATAGGATGATCCTAACCCTATGATTTGTAGAGGTTTAAAATGGACGGCATGGTATAGAAACCTCCACATATCGGAGGGTTAGAATCGATCTCATAGAGAAGATTTTTGGGGCATGGCCCATCAACGTCAGGGACCAGCAAATGAGTGGTTAAGATCACCCAATATGTGAGCCTCACTGTATTTTTTTCTGCTACAATCTGTTCTCTTCTTTTCATACCCAAGTATCAATATTGCTTGTTGTGAGGCTTCCTCATATGTTGGCATGATGAAGTGTTTTACACAGTATCAGTTCTCTTACTTAAAAATGCAGCATTTGCAAGAGAACAAAGCTAAAAAGTCCAATTTGGAACACAGGATCAATATTTAAAAAAAAAAAACAAAAACAAAAAAACTAAAGTTAAATTTCAAGAACCACCTCAAAACAATGCAGCAAACGCCAATCAAGACATGAAATAGAAATCTAGAAGTGAATTCAAAAAAGGTTATAATAAAAGTCAGAAAAACCGTACCGCAATCGCTATACAACCTTTTCAATGCGGCGGGAGACCCTCCAATAGGTGTGCGGCCTCTAAGAATTACCCCATCGATGTCGAAGGCGATACCAAAAGAGGGAGAAGCCCTACAAAAAATATGAGAATTCAAAAAAATTAGGGTTTTTTGAGAGGGAGAAGTAGAGAATCAACGGGAAGTGATTTATGCTAAGAAACCTTTCTGGTGGTGGTAGATTCGAAAATGCGCGGGAAATTTCAGCACGGAATGGCTGTAATTGGGCTCTGATTTTGCTGTGTGAAACCATAAATACGGAGAGAATCCTCATCACTCGTTAGGGGAGAAATGCCATGGAAATACCTTCTATGTTTCAGTGGGAGCTGTCTTTTGAAATGAGGGGAATGATATTGCCACCCCTTTTGTTTGTCTTTTTATAGAAATGAGGGCACCTGCATTCTACTTCCACCCCTTCTTTTTTGTCTTTTCCTACAAACGACTACATTGAGTCATTGACACACCTTTTGACTTCTTCTTCACTTTTTAAGGAAAAGACAAACAAAGAGGGTGGAAATTTGTTTTCTCAAATAGACGACCTTTTACCAAGTGGGGCCCAGTTTTGGTCCATCCAGGCCGTCTATATTAGCCTACATAGATCATCAATGATGCCCAGTTATAACTCAAATTAATTGTGTACCTATTAATCTATTATTTTGTCGCCCATTCATCAGCTTCGGATCCATGGTTAGGATCGTCTAATCAGCATGTTTTTCGACACTTTGGAGATCTAAGATGGGGCCGACTTGATAGACAGTCAAGATTAACCAAAGTTTAGGGCCCACTTTATGCAGTCTTTTAGCGTGGGATATTCGCCATTAGTCCCTCCCTAGCTAAATAAATGCTAAAAGATCCTAAAGAATTGTGTGTTATTCGAATGAGGAAAGTGTTCCAAAACACATGTGGACCCACATTTTTTGGGGCATCCAAAGCATTCATTTGGAAGGGCCTTCCATGGATAGGGTGTGTACCAAAAATCAGATTGATAAGATCATCCTAACCTAATCAAAGGTGGAGGGGAAAATGGTGTCCATGTTTCTGCCCATTTTTTCCCTCCACAAATGGCAGGGTTAGGATGATCCTATAGGGCTGATTTTTGGGACACACCCTATCCATGAAAGGGCCTTCCAAATGAATGCTTTGGATCACCCCAAAAATGTGCGGCCACATGTGTTTTTGAGCTCTTGCTCAGATAAGCTTATCTAAGCTAAAGCTCATGAACACTTTCCTCTATTCAAATAGCACTGTTTTTAGAAAATTATTCCCAAAAAGTCCCCAAAACAAACAAACTTGATTTTTTAAAATTTATAAAATAACAAAAATACCCTAACTTCTCAAAGTTTTAATTACTCTCCCAGTATGTACGTCAAAACTCTCCCTTAACACCCAACCTGATGCAATCCAAAACCTTGAGATCGAAGCTATCTATTTGTGCCTGATGCCTAGTGTAATGAGACTAGTACTGCTAAACTACGTAGTCAACGGAACTTGCCTACTAACTCACAGGAAGGCAAATCCCAACGATCTTGTACGGGATTACACTCCCGAAAATACTCCATAGGGTGAAGCTCTCGAAATTACTAAGTAGAGCTAGGGCTGCAAATGAACCGAGCCGGCTCGCGAACATGTTTGGGTTCGACTCGTTAAAACATCGGCTCGGGCTCGTTCGTTTACTAAACGAGCCGAACCCGAGCCCAAAAATTAGGCTCGCAAAATAAACGAGCCGAACTTGAGCTTTGAATAGTTTAGCTCGGAAAAGCTAGCGAGCTTTTTAGGCTCGGTTCATAAACGAGCCGAGCCGAGCTTTAAAGCTTGGATTATGTTTACTTTATATATATAAAATAAAAGAATGTGGGTTGTTTATCACAAATGAAAGTTTAGCCGAGTGGTTAAGGCACTGGATTTAGAGGGGGCTTGGGTTCAAATCCCACAGATGTATGTTTTTATCATTCTTGAGACGAGCCGAGCTTTCTCAAATATTTCACGAGACGAGCCCGAACACCCCAAAGCTCGACCCGGCTCGGCTCGTCTCAAAAATGATAAAAATATACATCTGTGGGATTTGAACCGAAGCCCCCTCTAGATCCAGCACCTTAACCACTCGGCCAAACTTTCATTTGTGATAAATAACCCACATTCTTTTATTTTATATATAAAAAGCAAACATAATCCAAGCATTAAAGCTCGGCTCGGCTCGTTTATGAACCGGGCCTAAAAAGCTTGCGAGCTTTTCCGAGCCGAACTATACAAAACTCAAGTTCGACTCGTATATTTGGCGAGCCTAATTTTTGGGCTCGGGTTTGGCTCATTTAGTAAACGAACGAGCCCGAGCCGAGCTTTTAACGAGCCGAACCCAAACATGTTCGCGAGCCGGCTCGGTTCATTTGCAGCCCTACCTATACACACACACACACACACACACACACACACACACACACACACGCACGCACACACACATACTAGTAAAAAACCCTGTGTGATGCACGGGCCAACAAAGAACTGTACATACCACATCATAGGTTGATCCAAACCGTCAATGTGATGGAACACAATATCAATAGGTTGTGCCCGTAAAATCATTTCCATAGGCTGATCCTAGCCCTCCAATCTATAGAGGTTTTCATAATCTGTTGTTCGTTTGAAGGTGCACAGAATTTGTAAATATTTTTACAGGTGTGCGGAATTCGTAATATTCTAAAAAAATTAATAAGGAAAAGTAATTTTTTCGTAATTGTCATATTTTGATACATCTTCTTTGTAGTTTTTTCCGTAATTGTCATATCCAGGTACCCGTTGTCCGTAATTTCCCTCCCAAACTTTACTGTGTAATGATTGTTATCGCTAGCTTCTTTCTTTAGGTATTATTGCTAGCAACCTTTAAAGAAATAGTATTTCCGTGCAGTCTTTCATCACATCTAATAAGACAAATCTCTGAATACATACAGTTGCAAAGGATGGGCGAGACATAGCGTTTGGAGAAGGTGGCTAGCGAACATTCATACCTTTTTTACCCTCATATCGATAGGATATACAGATATGTGGGGAGGGCTAAAACGGTAAAAATCATCACATCCGTGCAGTTTTTCATCACATCTAATAAGACAAATCTCTGAATACATACAGTTGCAAATGATGGGCGAGACATAGCGTTTGGAGAAGGTGGTTAGCGACATTCATACCTTTTTTACCCTCGCATCGATAGGATGTACAGATATGTGGGGAGGGCTAAAAACGGTAAAAATATCACATCGGCGTGTTAAATGGACAAAATTTTCTCATTTTCTCTTCTGCTATATATATATATATATATATAGAGAGAGAGAGAGAGAGAGAGAGAGAGTGAGGAAAATGATTGTGAGCTTGAAGCTCATATAGCTTATATGAGCTTGAGGGCCCAAACACATGGGTCCCACATTTTTTGTGGTGATCCAAACCATTCATTTACAAGACCCCATCATAGATAGGGTGTATACAAAAAATCAGCTCCATTGGATCACCCTAACCCCTCCAAAAGCGGAGGGCAAAAATGGGCAGATTTGTGGCAAACGGTGTCTATCCATTTTGCCCTCCACTTTTGGATGGGTTAGGATGATCCTATGGAGCTGATTTTTTGTACACATCCTATCTATATAAGGGCCTTTCAAATGAATGGTTTGGATCATCCTAACAATGTGGGGCCACATGTGTTTAGGCCTCAAGCTCACAATCATATTCCTCATATATATATATATATATATATATATATATATATATATATATATATATATATGAGAAAACGGTTCCTACACATATGTGTAGAGAGTTCTCTACACACTAGCTTAAAATACAGTGGGGGGCCACATTGTTTGGGTGATCCAAGCCATCCATTTTAAAGGCCCTCACATAGATAGGATATCTACAAAAAATCAGATCCATAGGATCATTCCAACCCTACTATTTGTGGAGGTAAAATGGATGTCTTTAAACCTTCACAAATTAGTTCATTTTTTGCCTCCAAAGTTCGAATGGTTAGATGATCCTATGGATCTAATTTTTTGTGGACACCCTATCTATTAGAGGGCCTTAAAAATGAATGGTTTGGATCACCCAAATAATGTGGCCTCCACTGTATTTTAAGCTACTGTGTAGATAACTTATCTACACATGTGTGTAGGAACCGTTTTCTCTCTCTCTCTCTCTCTCTCTCTCTCTCTCTCTCTCTATATATATATATATATATATATATACTAGTAAAAAACCCCGGGCCGACAAAGAACTATACGGACCACATCACGGGTTGATCCAAACCGTCCATGTGATGGAACACAACATAAATAGGTTGTGCCCCAAAAATCATTTTCATAGGCTGATCCTAGCCCTCCAATCTATAGAGGTTTCCATAACATGTTGTTCCTCTTAAATCGGATGGTTAAGATCACCCTATAGATTTTTTATTAAAAAAGCATAAAGGAGGGGGGTTAGGATTGAAAGTATTTGGCTTTAATGGTTGCCTTTCTTAAAAAAGCATGAAGGAGGGGGTAGGATTGAAAATATGTGTGTTGAATGGGTGCCTTTGTTTAAAAAAGTCAAAAAGAGCGATGTGTAATTCTACAAAAAATTATCTTATTTTCTCTTCTACTATATATATTTAATAAAAAATCTATAGGGTGATCTTAACCATCCGATTTAAGAGGAATAGAGGATCTAGAAGCAGTAGCTACAACATAGCTAGCAGAATCATGGGACAGGATAGCTAGCACAATCATCAGAATAACACGATAATCCGATTAAAAAGTAACACTATTAATATAGACAATAGAAGAAAATGGTGTTACAATGGGAAAAAAGTAATAACATTTGATTAAAACACATGCAACAATATTCTTTTAGAATGTGATAAAGAACAGAGTCATAACACAACTGAATCTGCATATTAGTGAAACAGCCATCAAACAGTCCTACCTTGAAAAAAACAAAGCAAAAAAAAAAAAAAAAGGCTAAAAACATTCAATCTATTCACCATGTTTCTTTCCAGTCGTCTCGACATTCCAAGGCAGAAAATCAGTTAAAATTTTTAAAAAGTAATAACTCTAGCTTCTCGAAATTTTTATCAAGCAATGAGAAGTGGATCATCCATATTCTTGAACATAGAAGTGGAAGTATTGATTATCAGGGTGGTGACTGCCTCAGTAAGTATATGATTCCCTAACCTTTCACCTGCAAAAGCAAAAGAGCAAATAGTGAAGATCCAACATGGATAGAACTTAAAAAGTGAAAAAAAGAAAACATGGACCCCGGCGCAGTTTAAAGTCTCTTAACTTACCATAGGACTGGGCTTGTCTTGAGATCTCTGAGGCACTGACTCAACCCTCCTCCGCCTTTCAAGTGATCTTTGAACTCTCTCCCTTGACAAATAGTTCAGCTACAACAGTCAAAAGCATTGCAAGTTAATGTGTCTCAAATAATAGATAGTTGATGACATATGATTTTCACAATGGTTTGTGTAATCCACACTCTTAAAATCAGGAACAATTACTTTATCTTGAAGCTGCATTAAAAAATGTCAGTTCAATCAAAGAGCTAGTGGCAGAAAATGATAATTGTTAAATACTTATATCTCATGAGTAAAATACCAAGACAATTGGATATGTAACAGACATTGAGCACCGCAAGATCTAGCAAGGCAGAAGTTACCAAAGTAACATTGATAAACTCAGTAGCCTGGTAGCATCATGTCATAGGCAAACATACAAAAGTTCATGGAGAAAGAGATATTCTTTCGCATTAAAAGAAACTAAAGCAGAAATTCTAATGTCAGAATGCGTGTATGGGATCTGTCTGAGAAGTTTGGGCATGGACAAACATATATACTAATGGCATGATCGGAAATTATGACATCAATTACAGAAAATATGAAATGAGGCAGACCTGATAAGTGATCCTTACTCACCACCACAATTAGTTGCAGTGCTCCTAAAACATAGGCTGGCCAATATGCAGAATCACAAGCATAAAATGACCTATTGTCAAATGTTTCAATTGGTCCCCAAATTTAACAGAGATAGCAGCAGCTGCTGTATTAAAATTTTAAGCATGCAATTGAATATAGGTTGATGGGTTTAAAGCTCATGTAATACCAACATATAGTGTCCAATAAATAAAGCAAAAGCCAGGGCAAATGAATCAATAACTTTTTTTCTAACTTGTCTTTATCCAATTGAAAATAAACGTCAATTCATAAGAATATGAGGCCTATAGATATGGGCACGAACATACATTTATGCAAACATGTGCTCAGGTTCCAAAAGTTAGCACAGAGGATGACCAAGATGGACCATCGATCTGAACGATGCAATTTTGTTTTAGTAATATATAACACATGAATCTCAACGTACCTGAAATGAAAAAAGATTGTATATTCATTTAGGCTCCGTTCTTTTCAACGTAAAAATGGAAGTAAATTTTGTTTTACGTTCATTTTTACAACATAAAACAAAATTTTCCTCCATTTTTATGTTGAAAGAAACAGAGACTCAGTGATAAAATTTGGTTTAGCATACAGAAAATATGAATTTTTAATTCTCATCAAACACAATATGGTTACTTGGAATTTTGGAGGGAAATATGATTTGAGGCTGCCATACTTCTCAAGAACACTAAGAATAGCATATACTGGATTGCTAACATTCTTCAAAATCTTTTCTACCTATGCCTTTTCTTCTCCTCCCAAAGCAGATCCCAAGTAGTTGGGTGGGTCAATCCAAATGTTTCTACATATCGTTGTGAGAAACAAAATTGAATTAGTAACAGTAAGAAAGAAAAGCCAGAAAATAAACTAAATAAATCCAAGTAGAAGAAGATAGCATTTAAAAGGCCAAAATATTCAAATTCCATTTATCGATTTTTCTCTCCTACCACTACTTTTCAACTTTTTTTCTTAATCCATCTTAGGAATACAATTAATATACATATTTAATGTTGATAATATTACCAATTAATTTGAACAACTAAACCCCACTAACACAGCCAAAAAGAAAAAAAAAGAAAGGAAAAACAGAAAGGAAGAGAAATGGAATTCTAAGATGGATGGGAATTATATTACGATAATATATCGTGAAAATCATTCTAACTATGCCCTAATAACCAAAACCAAAGTATTTACCTGGCCCATAAACAGCGTATGAATTTGATCTCCGAGATGTGCTATGTCTAGGCAATTCCTGTCTTGGTAGCAATAAGAAAAGAGAAAACAATCTTAAGAAAATTATTAATGTCAAATGTACTTTGTTCTTGCTATGTACTACTATAATTAAGCAAATGAAATAATTACAGCAAAAACAAAAAACAATGTAAAAGAAAGTAACTAACCAAAAGAGAAAAGGGAAATAGGGAGGCCCCATGTGCATTTCTACCAAGAGGAGGCACCAAAACAATTCCTGCATGTATAGGAGCATTAGAGGGAAAAAATAAAGAAAAGAAAGAGAAATAGGAGAAAGCTTATGCGATTGTAGGATCAAAAGGAATTGCTAGCTTTTCAAGAAGGGAATTGACAACCAACGACCTGCATGATAAATGAAGATGTTCAATATAAATGTTACCTACAGTAAATAATATAATAATAAAACATATGCCACTTAATCATTAAAAAAAAACATATGCCACTTAATTTAGACAGATGAATGGAATGATGGAAACATAGAAGGAAGAAAAGAGTAATTACAGCAATTTAACATACAGATGATGGTTAAAAAAAACTCTAGGTGTAGAAATGTGAAACACAAAAACAGCATATATCAAAAATACCGGAAAATATAAATGGCAGTACATTTTGGACTCAAATTTCCACATATCAGAGTGGAACAAAGGAAGAAAAAAGAGATGCATTTATCATCAACTGCTATAAACTAATACATTTTGGACTGATAATCGGTAGTAATAATCTAAAAAGAACAGGGCCTAATAGACTAAATTAAAATGGGATTAAAACAAACCTAAAGCTTTTTATAGCCAGGAAATAAGGTTTAGAGGAGCTGTGAAACTCACCATTCCAGGCAAGAAGTTGAAGCGGTTGAAGAACACCGTCATGCTAATTTCTGGGGGAGAATGGTTGGCCGATATTTCCAAGGAAAGCTTCAGACCCTAAGCTAAGCCCCGTCTCAGATTGTTCGAGCACAGAGGGAAACGAAACAGAACTGAAAACCCTTGATTTCCTGAAACTTGCTGCAATTGATAACCCTAAGCTAAGCCCCGTCTCAGATTGTTGACGTGAATGGGTTTAATACGTTTAGGGTTTTGATTTGAGGTGAGAGGATGCTATGGTGTTTATGGTTATCATCTGAGGTTAGAGAAAGAGAGTTGTATAAAAATATCTCCGACGACCGAGAGAGGAATGGAGGACATCTGTATAAAAATATCTCTGAAGTAGGTCAAAAAGGGGGAAGATATTTGGGGGGAAATAAGAAAATGTCGTTTTTACCCTCCTATAGCTAGTATATGCAGATATGTGGGAGGGCAAAAAAGAGTAAATACCTTGCACACTAGCGTGTTAAATTGACAGATTTTTAAAATAATTCAAAAAATTCTCTAATTTCTCTTATGCTATATAGTATACTAGTAAAAAACCCTGTGCGATGCACGGCCCGGCAAAAAACTGTACGAACCACGTCATAGGTTGATCCAAACCGTCTATGTGATGGAACACAACATAAATAAGTTGTGCCCCAAAAATCATTTCCATAGGCTGATCCTAGCCGTCCAATCTATAGAGGTTTCCATAATTCCCCTTAAATCGGATGGTTAAGATCACCCTATAGATTTTTTATTAAAAAGGAGGGGGCTAAGATTGAAATTATGTGGCTTTAATGGGTGTGTGCGATGCACGGGCCGACAAAGAACTGTACGGACCACGTCATAGGTTGATCCAAACCGTCCATGTGATGGAACACAACATAAATAGGTTGTGCCCCAAAAATCATTTTCGTAGGCTGATCCTAGCCCTCCAATCTATAGATGTTTCCTGTTTCCATAATTCCTCTTAAATCGGATGGTTAAGATCACCCTATAGATTTTTTAGTAAAAAACCATAAAGGAGGCGGGTAAGATTGAAATTATATGGCTTTAATGGGTACCTTTGCTAAAAGCATAAAGGAGGGGGTAGGATTGAAAATATGTGAGTTGAATGGGTGCATTTGTTAAAAAAAGTCAAAAAAAGTTATGTGTAATTCTCATAGAATTTTCAAAAAAATCAAAAAATTCTCTTCTTTTCCATCCAGCTTATTATAGTAGATATATATATATATATATATATATATATATATAGAGAGAGAGAGAGAGAGAGAGAGAGGAAAGTGTCTCTAGTCTCTCCCCTAGATAAGCTTATCTACTCCTCCCTTTAAAAAAACACAGTGGGCCCACGCTGTTTGGATGATCCAAAGCATTCATTTGATAGGTCCTAATATAGATAGGGTGTGCCCAAAAAATCAGCACCAAAGGGTCATCCTAGAACTTCATTTTGTTGGGCACACCGTGTCCGTTTATATGTGTCCATTCTGGGTACCACAAGGCACCACAAAACGAAGTTCTAGGATGACCCTTTGGTGTTGATTTTTTTGGCACACCTTATCTATGTTAGGACCTATCAAATGAATGCTTTGGATCATCCAAACAGCGTGGGCCCACTGTGTTTTTTTAAAGGGAGGAGTAGATCTTATCTAGGGGAGAGACTAGAGACACTCATATATATATATATATATATATGAGAGAGAGAGAGAGAACATTTCCTATTCACTTTAGTTTGTGGCGTAGCCAATCGGCTTCACAATTTATTAGACATGGGTGGGATATTGGAGGAAACCAAGAAAGAAGAGAAAAGGGCCATGAATTGTTGGAGGAAAGGTAAGTTCTCCATCCCGGGCAAGAAAAAACATTTATGATTAAAAACTTTTCTTAAAAAATTTGTTCTTTTGATTAAGAGTAAAAAAACAGGAGGAAATTTTAGAAATATTGTCTTTGTCCATGTGCCAAAATATATAAACATCTGATTCAAATTTTGTGATTGAAAACAAGCTACAATTAATGGGAGGGAAATTAATTATGGTGTATATGCATACATGCATGTAATGGGGCAGAAAAGTTGGATGTTATGGGATCAAATAAAATGAGTGGTGCCGGGATGTACACCAAAAACTTGAAGAAAACCCTCGATCAGGTTTGAAAAGCACGTGGCATGGATGGGTTGGGTTTCATTAGAGAGGAAAAACCCGTCTCTATGTTATTTTTGTTTTTATTATAATTTAAGGGAGCTGATATTAGCACCGCAATGTTTTAATAAGACGCGCGAAGCATCTTGTTGCTTAGTGAAATTATTTCCCTATTTTATAATATAAAATAAAATCTTATGAGTTATGATGACTTTCCCTTTCTTCCTCCAGCGTACAACTTTCCCATAAACGATCCGTCACCGAACTGGAGCAATTGTCCCTATTTACAACTTTCTATCTATCTTGTTGTTGAACGATCCGTCGCCGAACTGGAGCAACTGTCCTCCGAATAAGACGATGCAACTTTCTCTCTATCTTGTTGTTGAACAATCCGTCGCCGAACTGGAGCAACTGTCCTCCAAAGAAGACGATTCTGTTGTACAGACGTGATTTCGATCACTGCCTCATTGTTATGGAGCTGCCTGAAGGGAGTCTACGAGAGATGAAATGAAATATCAAGACCCTCAAGGTTGATCAACATCTCAAAAAATAGATGTGTAATGGAGACCTTTGATATGAGTGTAGACCTACATGAATGGCCCACATTCTAGAAATCTTGACACCATTTTAATTGCAGATATTTGTTGTATTTAAGGAAGGAATAACCTCATTTTTCAAAGAAAATTAGCAAAAGTAAGATGGCTCCTCTTATTCTACGATAATCCAAGCACCAGCTCCACGAGTCAACTCGGAACCGGTCAATTCCTGAGCTATTCGTTCTACCGTCAACCTCTCGATTGGCGTTTGCCTGAGCAAGTAAGAGAACCTAAAGTGAATGAACTTAAAGAAGTTTTTCCCCTAACTTTACAGACAATAACCTTATTTTTCATAGAAAATTGGCAAAAATACCCATTCATTTATAAGTTGGTAGCAAAACTATATGGGAAAACAATCAGCCATGCCTCAAATTCATGCTAGATAAAATGAGGTAAAAATCTCTATATATTTCATACCGTCTAATGAAAATAAAATTTGGACAATTCAACAACAGCACCCACCTGAAAATTGTTAGTCATTGATGGAACTATTAAGATATCACTAGCTGTTAAGATGTTTAGGGGCCAATGTGTGTTCGACAGGAACACGCATGTGACATGCATCTATGAAAAATTAGCTGCAAAAAAAGTAAATGGTTTAGACTTTAGATCACCTTTCATGGGAGTTCACCATATAAAAACTCATAAATGTCTACACAGCATAGTGATAAAAGTTACCTTGTTTTGGAAAGCAGAAATGCATTTACAAAACTGGAATTCAATTTCCAAACACTCAAGAACAGAAGAAACAAAATCCATTGGTTTTGTTTGTGAATAGAGAAGAAAAACTAGGATTTCGTTTATAAATCAGAGAAGGTAAAACATTAACTGCAAGGTATATTAATGGGTAATTTTGTCATTTTGAAAAATATTAAAAGAGAAATTTTGCAATAGCTCTGTTTTAGGGACTTCTGGGCAATAATTTAAAATATCACCTATTTTATGCGATATAATAGGTGGGCCCCACCTTGTTCGAAGACCTATCCGTAACAAAAAAATATATGTTGACGCCAGGTACAGTGGGGCCCACCTATTATATGTGCACCTTATTACGGACACCATATAGGATCCAAACCATTCACTTGTTTCGCCTCAATGTAATTAGGTTGTAAGTACCAAGGATTTAAATTTCGGTTTCGGAATGCATTACTCACCGAAACCGAAATTTTGGTAATTTCGGCTGAAATTTCGGGAAGAAATTCCAAATTTTTTAGCAAAATGAAATTTCGACCGAAATTTCAGGATCGAAATAATGTAACATTAGCATGTATTTCGATTTCGGTTGACGGACGGTCGAAAATTAAAACTTTGGTTGTAACCCAAAAATCACCTACAAATCAACTCATTCTGCCAATCAATCCAAATACATCATCGACCCATTACCCGATATACAGGTGCATCAAGAAAAAGCGTAGATAGTCGTTGAACGTCTGTAGACTAACGAGTAATGACGCTGTATATAATTCTCTACCGATTGAAAGAATTAGGATCATTTTATAGAGATAATTTTTGGGGAAAGCCTGATTTACGTCAGCGCCCAGTAAATGAACCGTTTGGATCTTTTGAACAAAGTGAGCCCAAGTGATTTTTTGAATTATAATATGTGTATCGATGTATTTTTTGAAAAATCACTTGGGCTCACTCTATTCAAATATCCAAACCGTTCGTTTGCTGGGTCCCAACGTAAATCAGCCTTCCCCAAAAATCATTTACATAGTATGATCCTAACTCTTTCAATCCATAGAGAATTATATATGGCATCTTAATAGACAGTTTGGATCATACTGTGATTTAAGCCGCATAGTACTTTTTGAAAAATTATGAACTATACGGGCTTATGTAAATATAAAAGCTCTTGAAATATATGCTACCAATATTCAATACATCTATTGCTTTTTAGATATGAGGAATGATAAATGCAAGGGCCCTCTTTATGCAAGGGCTAAAGAAGGGCCCTGGAATACATCCACGTCATTAAGTGCAACCGATTTCAGTTTCTTAACGGAATTAAAAAATAATGTGGATCTATTCAAGAGCCCTTCTTCAGCCCTTGCATAAAGAGGGCCCTTGCATCTATCATTCCTGTTTAGGTATATACCTTAATCTAACTCAATTTGGGATCACAAAATCTCCATCTAAGGTAAGATCTACGCCCATCGTAACTCAAGGTCTTTGCCCAGAGTATCAGCGGCTTCGATCACGACACGTATGAGATTTTTAAAAAAACTTAAGTCCATAACAAGTCAAGATGAAACCAAATGTACCGTTTATCATCACCATGTTGAGCTCATCTTTCAACGATCTTGACCATTCACCAACTGGACCCCACAGACAGATGGCATAGTCTAAAAATCCACACTGATCTGACAATCCTGATCGTTAGATCACCATCCATAAAACTTACTGTAAAATACCGAAAGATATTCACACAAATCAGTAAAAAAAAAATCCAATGATCGAACCGTTAAAAACCATCCAATCAGTGCGAATTTTAGATCATCGCTCTTGCAAGATGGGGCCTACGAAAGTTAACTATCGGACGGACCTATTTCCATCCAGCACACTTTACCAGAAAAATAAAATAAAATAGAAAACTACGGTCACCGTGGCTCGTCCGTCGCGGGCTGATAACTTCGCATTTTCTAGTGCCACGTGCCCCACCTCAAACCGCTAACTCCATAGACTTAAACGTTGCAGTTCATAAACTCGAACCCACAAAATCTCTCTCATGGCAACGGCGGTCCGTACAAATCCTCTCCCGAGCGCCGCTTTTGATTGTTCGAACAAGAATCACTTTCTCCATCCAACTACTCTCTTAAGAAAACCCTTCTCCAAATCAACTCCACTCTTCTCCGTAGATTCTAACCGGACGAATCAACGGTCGAGATTTCCCCTAGGGCGAAACAGGAACACGGTGTTTGCAATCTCAGGCTCCTCTGGTAAAACCCTTTCTTTCCCCCCTTTTCTTGAATTCCGCATTTCCAAGATTTCTGCATCTCTTTAGGGCCTGTTTGTTTTAGATTATGACAACCGATTGTGGAGTCAGTCCAATAATCGGTTGGGGAATCCACAATCGGTTGTCATAATCTAAAACAAACAGGCCCTTAATAGATTCCAGTTACCGATTGTTTGAAACAGTGAAACACGAATTTTTCAATAATCTCTCTATGAATTTTTGTGATTAGAAAATGTTTGATTTTGGAAAGGGAATTGAAGTCCACTCCGCACTCCCTTGTTTTGAAAATGGGGCATTCCTCTGTCTGCTTATACTTTTCTCTGCTCTAACTGGCTTATAATTCCTAAAAAGTTATCAACAACCAATCAAAGAAGCTTTCAATAAGATGGGAAAGGAAAAGTATTTTTAAAAGTATCTACTTTTTTTAACACACTAAAAAGATAACTTGAAGTACTAATTCTATTCCATTTTACTCAAGGGAACCTTCAATTTATGATATTATCATTCTAAGTTAACCATAATCATATCATTTCTCTCTAAATTGTGGAAAGAAAAAAAATTTCTTGCGGAAAATTGTCGGTTAGAAATGTTTTTCTTGAAATCCAAACGGGGCCTTCGTATAGCTTTCTATACGACATAGGCAGATTCGGTCCATTCGGATAGTTCCTTGTGTCACTCTTTTGGGGAAGATTAATCTGATTGAGTTAGATGATGGCATAATATGAGGACCAAAATGTTAGAAGTTGTCACTAAGGATGTGAAACCTATCTTTCTTGGGCTTCTTTTGGAAAGTTAAATAATGGCATACTTACCTTCTAATTTATATATCATTCCACATATTTTTATTCGACGAGATTCTTAAATTTAATTGGATTATTTTTTTTGAAAAGGGCAACAGAATATATATATATATATATATATATATATATATATATATATATATATATATATATATATATATATATATATGTAAAAACAGAACCGAGGTGGTCCTGAAGGAACAAAGATAATACAATTGGATTAAATTTAATTGGATTATCATTCCACATTTTTTTATTTGATAAGATTCTTGAATTTTTGAATGGTTGGATTCTTGTATGTTTTGCGCTGAAGTTTTCATTTTCGATGTTCTCTTGCATAACTTTTGTACCATGTTGATGCAAGCAGGAAGTGCAGCTATTCAGATGTCTGAAGATATTGCAAGGTTGTTGGAAAGTGTTGAAGTGTTTGATTTGAATGGAAAAGCAATTCCAATATCTGATTTGTGGAAGGATAGGAAAGCTGTAGTTGCATTTGCACGTCATTTTGGGTGATTTTTAGTAACCTAATTTCACTTCCATTTTAAGTTTTTTTTTTTTTATGAAGATGCTTCCAATAGTAGAAATAACATGTTTCTTTTCTTTTTTTGGTAACTGCAGATGCGTTCTTTGTCGTAAACGAGCTGATTTACTTGCTTCTAAAAAGGTAAAAAGCATACCCTTTAAAATGCCATAGAAAGGTTTTTAATTCTATGTATAGGGGTTGCTTTTAAGTCATTTTTATTTGTTGTTACACTTTCAAATATACTTTGTAAATATCGGAAACCGGAATACCTTCTTCGAGGTTTGTTCAGAATCTTGTTTTGAGTTTTTCCAATTTATGGATTGACACTTTCCCATTTTCTTTATTTCTTAATATATGTGCATGCATTAACACATGTATGTAAAATAGTTTGCGTTCAGAGTTCTATCCAGGGGCGGAGCTACGTGTAGCATAAGGGGCGCAGCTGCCCCTGTTGAGTTGGGCAAAACTCCTTAATAGGCCCAACTCAATTGGGCATGGCCTTATGTATAATGCCCCCCTTATGTATATATAACCTGCTCCCCCGCCCGCCCCCCCGCTCGCCCCCCCGCTCGCCCCTTAATGAATATATCCTGGCTCCGCCAGTGGTTCTATCATCTTATTTTTCAAGGATATTTTGGGCTATATGTGTCCCTTCATCTGTTTATTTATTTATTTATTAAGGGTTCAAACCCCAAACTTGACTAGGACTTAACTTTGGAAGTGTGAGGAATTTCTCTGCATTTCGGGGTGTATAGGATTTAGAATTCATCAAAGTCCCATCTCAAGGGCACATTTATTATTCTTGTAAGATTATGATGTCTCTTAAATATGAATATTTTGAATCATGTTAGTTATTAATAGAGAAGTATTGGTGGGATGCTCATGGAGAGCGTCAGTACTAAGACAACCACTCCCTTGGTGCCACCTGTTCGGTCAAGGGTCTGACCAAACATGCGATGCACAAGGAGTATCTGTCTCATCCTTAATGCTCTTATGCGCGCCCTCTAATTATTTTGTTTATTAATAAATGTAGTAGCCTAGTTCTATCATTATATATTTTGATGCAAGTAACGGATTGGTAATTAAATTACAACCCCAAACTCGTGGTGATCCATGGTTAATTAAGTTAATTTGTTAGAAGATCAAGATCTGTCCCTAAAAGTTCATGAATATCAGAAATCAATAATTTAGGCCTTCCCTTAGATTTAATTCAACGACTTCCGCACCTGATCTATTTATACAAAAAATGATTCGAAGTGTCTTCTCTAAAATCCGGGTCTGCATAATAAATGACAGATCTCCAAATTTTAGAACATACGAAACTACTACCGGGAAGGCACATGACTGTGAGGGATGATAACTCTATAAACAGGTAGTCTAAGCAAAAGGCTTAGAACACAACAAGCTGCCAATGAGCACTATTTCCAAAAGGGGTGGGTTCAGACACCATACAGTGAAAGAACCCAATAACAAAGTAGATCTCTATCAACTATTCCTGGAAAGGCATATGATTGCAAGGGATGACAACTTTGTAAACAGAAGGAGTCTAAGGAAAAGACCAAGAACACAGCAAGCAACCAAAGAGCACTATGTCCAAAAGGGTAAGTTCAGCATCATACACAGTAAAAGAACCCAATGCCAAAGTAGATCTCTATCAACCATTCCTGAGAAGGCACATCACTACAAGGGATGACAGATGACAACTCTGTAAACAGAGTCTAAGGAAAAGGCCTAGAAAAAAACAAGCACCGAATAGCACTATTTCAAAAAGTTTAGGGTTCAGACACCGGACGCAGTGAAAGAGCCCAATACCAAAGTAGATCTCTATCTCAGGAAGGTTCAGAACACCGTAGATGGACAAAAAATTCAAGCCAAGAAGAGAAATACTAAGTGATTTGATCCCCACCTCTTCACACACCTCATTGTTTTTCCCAATAAATCTCCCCCCCCTCCCCTTCTCTGGTTACTCCATTTTTTGCAACCTCTCATTACTCCACTTTTATACAACCACTATTTATTCTCTCTTCTGTATAGTTTAATATTCTTGATGAAAGATGAGCACATGCACACCATGCCACCTCTGTCCATCTATTTCTCCATCTCTTGCTCTCTCTCATTACTCCATCTTTTTATCCAACATGTGATTGTTAAAATTTTGTAATTCAATTTTATTGACTTTATTAGGTTTGTAAAGAATACAATCATAGTTTATAAAATAGTGTTGTCCCTATTCATCAAATGGGCCAGGTCTATCGAATGAGTACAATAGCAAATGATTTATTTGCTTTCCTCTAAAATGTATATGCTGAGGTCACATCTCCAAGCGTAGATACAGTGAACCAGTTAAATGGTCGATTTTTATTATTTCAATGCACTTCATCCATGTTTCACCCATGTACTAGTCTTTGGTTTTCCAATTACATATTTTTCTTGAGTAGCAAAAGGTAACTATTTTGCTTGTTCTCTGAAAGCTATTTTCGTTAACTTCGATCACAACATAATCTTATTGTTCATTTATAGGAGAGAATGGATGCAGCTGGTGTGGCATTAGTTTTAATTGGACCTGGCAGCGTTGATCAGGTATGCCATTGTAGAAGTCCTAAATACGAGTCAATAATTTGAATATTGTAATGCATAAAAAAAAAACCTAAAGGTACAATCTCTTTGTATCAATTTGACCATTAAGATAGCAGGGAAAGAAACGAACATAAATTCTCATGCAAGGTTTTTCCGTGGTGATTGAAATGTACTGCTTGGGCTGTGTTAGATTGTATGTGTTGACATTTTATTGGATTGAAAAGGTGGTGCTTATGTGTGTGCTTATTTCCTAGTATGTATAATGTGAATGGGGGTATCTTGAGAACTTTGGTTTGGGGTGAAAAATTCACCCCCTTTCTTTCCCATTTCCGCCCCATTTACCCAACTTTATGTTAATAATCTCTCTCTCTCTCTCTCTCTCTCTCTCTCTCTCTCTCTCTCTGTAAAAGGATATGCCATAGCTCACCTTCTTTTCTTGGTAACCACCATATCTCTCTCCCCTGGACTGGCATGCTGTTCCTTTCCTTTCCTTCCCGATGAGAACATCGCGATCTTTTACCGAATCTTCTCCCGTACTTATAGTTTTAGCTTCTTTTTTCTTTTTCTTTTTATTTGTCAGTTGTATTGGGATGCAAATTTCCTGCCTTTGGTTCTAGAAATGCAAGCTAGCTAGCTAAGTACAAGAAAAAAGAAAGTGCATTGGATTTTCGGGGAGGTTTGTTGTCAGCTAAGAGACCGTGTTTTGGGGGATTGTGAGGAATGGAGAGAAGGTGGTAGAAGATGAATAGGATTTTTACTCTTTTGCTTGAATTGAAGAAGAATGATAGTGGGGTTGGGAATTTGTTGTTAATGTCTGGGGCAAAAGTTTTCAGGATTTGTTGTGAAACGATGAAGAGGATGAAGGTGGCTTGAAATGGGGAATTAGTGGGAGTGAGATTGAGTGTCTTTGAAACAGGGTGTTTTGTTGTTGGATGAGATGAGAGATTGAGTTGATTTCGATTGTCTTGTTGCAGAGGGAAAGATTGATGGAAGGCTTCATGTGTAACGATCAGCTATCGTGGCAGAGATGGCACGATCTTGATGGTGAACAACGGCTAGGCTGTTGATCGGCATCGGTTTTCTGGCAGCGATATCTGCTGGAAAAATTCTCGAGTTGCAGATTGGTGTTGCAAGAAAGATGCTGGAGGCAAGCGGCAGCAACGGTGGGATTGCAAACGGAAACAGTGGCAAGTTGCATCTGAAAATGGTGGTCGCTGGTCGGGGTATATTTGTGCCAATGGCGACTGACATTCTGCCATAGTGACCTAGCGGAAGGTCGAGGCCTGCAGAGAGGAATAGAGGGATGACACAGCTGGAGTTTCAGAAATGAATGAGAAAGAGCTATTGTTTGTGGGCGGGAAAATGGTGCTGAGAGGATTGGTTTGCCCATTAACCGTAGCTGCTCTGGGCTGGTGTTTCTATTGGTCATAGATTGCTTTCTGTGAGGAAAAAATTGGTTGTTCCCAACAGATTTACCGGCTGTGAAGCAATTTACCTGTTGCAAGCTTCATAACTGGCAAAAGGGGTCCGGGGAAGGAAAACAAGGAGGTGAATTTATCATTCTCCTAAATAAAAATGCTTATAGTCTAAATAAAATTCTAATAAAAGAAAATAAAACATGTCCAATAGTCCAATAGGAAAAAAAATAAATCTAACGGCTGCTAAGATGACTGAATCACATCAATAATAGCTCACACCGACTGCATAGTAACTCCAAAAACAGGGCAGCACTGCATGCCTTTTTCAAATAGGGCAGGATCCACCTATCTAGGTCATAATTCTTCCTTGATTTAATATCGAAAGAGGGAACTCTTAAGTAGCAGACACCCATGCACAGAGGCAAAGAGAACCTCATGGGGATAGGGTTTCTATGCACAGTCAATGGGAAAAACCTAGATCTTGTGGTCCTATCATCATAGGACAGATCAAGAGTTTCCAATAGATGAAACTAGAAGGAAAAGGAAGATACAAAGAGGAGGGAAAAGGAATTTGCGGATCAGATCAGTGCTCTGATTACATGTTAATGTAAATAGGATGAATGAAAGGGCTTGAAGAAAGAATCCAAGCCAAGGAGAAAGAGAAAAGAAAGAAGGGAAGGAGAAAAGAATTCATAGGGTTTCTAGTGTATTCCTTATGAACCCCATAAACTTCATTTATATTTTAATGCGAATCAAAATAATTATGATTTTGCCACTCTATGTTTGGTCCCATTTTAAATGCATAAGTAATGGAAATAAAAATCTATCTCCCATATGTTAACAAAGATCAAATGCGTCCTTTGTATATCCTATATAACTTGGAGGCAAACGAAGTCGCATATTCCTTAACTAGGGAATGTTTATTGGGCCAACCTCTGACCTCTTGTAAATTTGATCATTTTTTGTTATTTATAGAGTTCTTTTTTATCTGTAAAAAACAAAAAAAATCCATGTAATGCATTGTGTTTGCCTCCTAATAGACGTATTATTGGTAGATTTGTTTGTATACATTTTAAGAAAGGACCAGAACCATGTGCCTCTTGAATTAATTCACATTCTTGGTCTTTCATGATTTATTGAGTATATTGGGCATCATAAGTGACATTATAAAATACAATATCTTTTGCCTTTGATATTTTTTGAAGACTATGATTTTTTTATAGTTAAGATAATATAATGTTCATCCCACTGCATTGTGTATACATTTTCTACTCTAGCATCGGTTTCTTTCTTATGTAGATCAATTTATGTCCTTACTATCTTGCAATGTTGGTTTAGGCGAAGGCATTTTCCATGCAGACAAATTTCAAGGGAGGTATGCTTTTTGAAGAACATGAGTATCATCAGAAGTGTCATATTTGATGATCATAAGATTCAATGTTTATTCCCTCAAATGAGGTAAAATTTTAAAATCCTTTGAAATGGGTAGTCAGATTCCTTTATCTGTAAATTCTGTATCATTCAATTAATTTATATTTTCTTGAAGGAAAAGAGTTCTAGTCATAGGATCAAGATAAGATGAATGCTATTCTATGTTGCATGACTGCATCTTTGTAGAAAATACCTCTAACTGATAGGCAAGCTTGGTTCTGTAGTTCCACATAATCGTGGAAAAAGTCATGTAACATCACATAATGTAAAGCATCATGTATTGTAACTTAATCTAAACCCCACACACCTAGGATCCCCTTGCAGGAGTACCACTTGAATATGCGTCTACTTTGAAGTTATTGAACTTAGACTAACTTCATATGCAAGTTCATGCATATTTATCATTTAAGCTTCCATCAAGCATATGGCGTGCTTGTAAGCAATATTCAATAAAGAACACTTTTTCAGATATCTCATCACAACTATTCCATTAAAACCGCGAAAAAAAATTCCCACCTCAGTCTTGGGGATTACCCCTTTCTTAATAAGATTCTGCACCATTCAAAAAATAAATAAAAAATCAGAAAAAGATTAACCACATAAGCAAAAGAATATTTTAAGAACAATATGAGTGAGCAGTTATGTATGTTGAAATAGGGTTGCTCTTTATCATATATTTTGTATGATGGGCATTTTAGGTAATATCATGTAAACTCAGGTTAATAAAAGAGAGATTATGTGATTGAGAAGCAAAAGAATGAGGCACCATATCCTGAGAACGATGTGAGTGAACAGTTCTGTATACTGAAATAGAATAGTTCATCATTATTTTGTATCATTGTATGAAGGGTATTTTATTCATTATCATGTAAACTCACTGAAGTTAATAAAGGAGGATGCACCACAAATTGTGTAAGAGAGGAGGCAATACAAATTGTGTAGCTCCAATCCCCACAAAACTCTCATCTTTCTTCTTCTCCTTCTCCATCATCTTCTCATCTTCTTCCTCTTACTTTCCTTTAAAAATCTAGGAGATTCTACATGGTATTTGAGCGGATCTGGATCCAAGGGAACCCGATCTCTAGATCTTTCAATCACTCGACTCCAAGGAAGCTTCAAGACAAAACATTGTGAAGTGAGGGATTTAGATCGCATCTCAACCAATCTAAAATTGGTGGCCACATAGGCTCAGTTTTCAGCAGATTTTGTCTTATTCATTTAATTCACCTGAGGTGGCTGCTCTCACATGCAACAGCCCAGCAGCAAATGTCTTCTGCTATGGTCCCTAGCAAATCCCTGATATAATTGCATGTGAAATGTGGCATATGTATATGGGCGGATCTGGGGGTCATGGGGGCAATTGCCCCCCTTAAAATTCCGAATTTTTCTAAGTCGATAGGTTAGTTACCAATTTTTTTTAAAGTTGCCCCCCTTGAAGTTAGGGTTGCCCCCTTGATTTTGTTGATTTTTCCTGAGTCGATAGGTTTGTTTGCGATTTTTTGTAAAGTTGCCTATCTAAAATTCAGGAATTTTTCCTCCATAATGTTAGCATTATCGTGTAAAGTTCCCATATTATAGCGATTTTGAGTAAGTCCCTCCCAACGAGCCATCTCTCTCTCTCTCTCTCTCTCTCATTAAAAATATAAATAAGTGGCTGAGATAATGTCACCTGAGGTAGATATGTAATTATGAGATTTTATATATTTCGTGCAAATATTTTCAAAAAGTACTGCAGGCCCACTTCATTGGATGATCCAAACTGCTCATTTGTTGGGCCACAACATAAATAGGATGCATCACGTAAATCATCTCCATAGGATGATCCTAACCCTCCAATCTATAATGGAATCACCAGCTCAATCAGATGGTTAGGATCACCCTATGGCGATGATTTACACGGTGCAGAGCATGAGAGTGGGACCCACCCCATCGAAATATGATGGGTAAATTGTCGGCTCTACCTTAACCATGGGTTAGGGGGAGAAGGTGGGCCCCACCTATCAAAACATGAAGTGCAAAATGGTGGACCTCAAAATGCTACAATGACCATTTTCTGCCCCGCCTAAAGCATATTCCTGGCTCCGCCCCTGGTATTATGTATAAATATTTAAATGAATTAGTGGTACATCATATTAGTATATGTTACATAATTACATGAATTATGTGTGAAATGTGGTGTATGTATTATGTATAAATTGTGGTGTGTGTATTATGTATAAATATTTATATGAATTACATGTTGGGTCCGATTGGATCGGCAGACGATAGTGAAGCGGAAGTAAGGGCGGGCAGCTTATCAAGGCATAAAAAGGTTAAGGAGAGAGCTCTTGGAGAAGACGATTATGGAAGGTGACTCAATGAATGTCATTCGATGGTTGAAAGGCGTGGTGGTCCCTCCATGGCTATTTGCTCACTTTTTTTATGAGATCCATGACAAAATTGGGGGCTCATCTATTACATTCAAGCATATCCGGAGGTCGGCAAATAATGTGGCAGATGGCCTTGCTCGTCAAGGAGTGTTGTGGCAGGCAAATTTGGGATTTTTTTATTTTTTTCCTCCATAATTGTTTCTCTCTTTATGTTTCTCTTGTTTTTCTCTCCTTGTAATCTTTGGAGTTTCGACCATCTCGGTGGAAAAAAATTTATATGAATTACATGTGAAATTTGATATGTATTGAATTATTAGACATGCGCGAACGCGCGCGTAATTAGGTGTTTGATGTTGTTAAATCATTATAGATTGTCTTATGCAACGGTTAATAAGTGTTTATTTGTGTGCATTGTAACATTTCTTGAAGTTTCATCTTAAAATTCTATCATTTGCATATAATTTCATACATGTTTTGTGATTTTTCAGGAATTTCCCCACTAGTTCCAACTGAAACTGAAATGTTTCTGTTTCCATGGTGAATGAATCCGAAACCGAAATTTAAAACATTGCTGATAAATTTACCAAAAGACTGATTACCTATTATCATTTCCATCTACTCGACAAGCTGAAATATTCAAAGGAACACTTCGGCATGAGGGGGAGTGTTAGAGAGAACATTATTAGACTCTAAGGGTGTACTCATAATTTTACATGTAATTGATTTATAAGTTGTAGTGTGTTTAGATTGATTATTGAATCCAAGGCAAATGATGCACGAGAAGAGAAATTCTACATCGGTCTTCATAGGCTCATTAGCATAGGATTAGTTTGCTAATGATGTAGGGTAGTTTTGTCATTTCAGTTGTTCATGTCCTTTTATGTTGTTTTTGGTTCAATAGGCGTAATTAGGTTTCTCTTTGTAAGTTGGGCTGATATCTAAAGCCCAACTCCTTCTTTAGGTTGCGGGATTTTTTGATGAATTGTTTTTGAAACCTAGGGTTTGGAAGTTTTGCAAGGTTTTCTTGCTTTTTATTTTGATTGGGAAGAGATTAAGTACTGTTGAATGCAGTTTTCTATTCCCTTTCATTGAATTTTCCTCGTTAATCAAGGATTCTATCAAGATCAATGGCTTTGCGTCCCCCCACTCAGCTCGGTTAGTTGGTCGAGTTTCACCCAGAAATAAAAGGTAGCTTCGTATCTTTGTATGTTTGTGTACTCCTTGTTGCTTGTGGAAAATTGCAAGGGTTGAATGCATCGAACTCTACCTTTGATTATGGGTTTGGTAAGGATTTGAACCCTGATGTTTAAATTTCATCACATCTCTTGAATCTTTGGTGGAAATCTGGAGTTCATTTTATTCTCATTTAGAACTTGCTAAGTTGCTATTAAACCCAAGCTCCCAGTTATTTTGGAATGAATTCCTTTCTCTGAGCTCCATCCCTATTTAGCCAATTTTGCAACCCTAGAAGTTGGTGCCCTGCTCTGTTATTGAAGGTGCATGGAATTGCCTAAGTTAAGCTGGACGAACTATAATCCAGAATGGCCAAGGTCGTTGTTTTCTCCTACAAAGGCTTACACCAATTGGTTCATTTATTATTCCCATTGTACACGGTTTGGCAGGGCTCCCCCATAAGACCATATAAGACCCACTATTTTAGCTAAGCACCTGCAACTAGCATCCATCATGTGTTGCAACTAGCATCCATCATATGTTCGGTTTAATGCCTCGGTTAATGAACACAAGCATACTTTCTGTTTGCTATTGTATTTAATTTTTGACATTGGTAATGTCAATTGCTATGAAGCTACAAAAGACTTAATTAAGCATTACAGATATTGGGTTTTCATTGGTCCAAAATGAATTGCCTAAGAACCATGATTTGGATCAAATAGTTTGAAAGAGCTCGCTCTCTTCTGGCACATCTATTGGAATCGACATCATCTCCGAGCTTCGCGCTTTCTTGGACTTGCCCTGCATCAGCAAACCACATGAATTGAGTGGTTTCTCCCATCTCTCTACTTCTCTACAACCTTCTCTATGTTTGATTTCTCCTCATGTTTCTTATTCCGCGATGAATCCTTTGCCTTTGGAATTTTAACAACATAACATTACACATGTATTTTGTACTTGACAGCACTTTCCCTCATAAATTCCTAGTTATAAGTTTCATGAAATTTTCCCTTTACATATCTGTAATTCTATCCAATGCGATGACATTTTTGTTTTTGGACGCAGAAGTTTATGCAGATCCCAGCCACTCATCATTTAATGCGTTAAGTTTTGTGTCTGGGATTGCAACTACATTTACTCCATTGGTATTGCTGCTCATAGTTCTTTTATGGAAATAATTGTTTTGGTAGTGAAGATATAGTATGCATGATGCTTTCTCTATGGCTGAAACTGGTTTTTGACTTTTTCGAGTTCAGCAAGGGCCCTTTTGGATGCCAAGAAGATTTTGATTTGGATTTCTCACATTTGCAGCCCATTTTGCGTTGTGATTTGGATCCGGATCAAATCCTTGGATTTCCAAATATGCTGTGGAAATAAGTAATTAGAAATCCACAGATCTGGCAGTTTCCTTCACCCTCTTTGCTCCTCAACCTCTCCCCTCCAGTAGGAACCCCCTTCCCTCTCTGTCTCCCTCAACATGAGCTGGCAGATCTATTCATTTTGTATTCAAAACTCAATTCCAAATCCAAATACAATATAAGACGTATCCAACCTAATTGAATTTAGCGTCATCTAATGGAGTTTCTTTTATGACATTTTAGGCAGGTTTGAAGATAGTTCAGTCATATCTTGAAGGATACAGACAAGACTGGCAGCTTTCCTTTCAAAAGGACACAGTGAACAAAGGCGGTTGGTATGTAACTATTCCATAAAAAAAATCCTAGGATATATCTCATTTTTCTTACAAAATTATATGCTTTCAGAAATTTTATGTGAAGACTTATGGAGAGTAAAACCTCTCGAATACATAAATAAGGAGGTAGGCATGGTAAACATCTCAAGGGGGATCGTATTGCCGGCAAGGCGGTTCTAATCTACCCATCTCAGTTTGCCTTATTATACTTTACCTTTTTACATATAGGACTGTGAAACGACCAGTTACTCCACAAGCTTAAGCTGTTGGAGAAGGCATTATTTATTCTTTTATACTTTTAACACTCCCCCTCACGTGTGGCTGATGGGGACATCAGCAATGGGCGTGGATTCAAGGTTTACAAGCGTAAACGTGGATGAGATTAATGGCGGAGACTCTAGCATGGGTCACAGACATTGTCATATTTTTATTATTATTATTTATCTTCTATTTTCGTCATTTTCTGTGTAGCCTACTTTTTAGGCATCAAATCTCATCCATTTGGCATATTTTTGGTATTATTAGAAAGGTTTTTCAATTACCTATCTAATGAGCCCAAGATCACATGATTTGGATGTGATTTGAGCAGGGTGTTTTTAGTAAGTGGTATAGGTCTATTACGGGATTACTATTTTAGGTTAGTTTTTATCTTTATTTAGTTCTACTTTAGATTAGATGAATGGTTAAGATTAGTTTTTAACTTTAAGTTATCTTCCAGGGTTTCTTTTCTTATAAATACATCTTATGAAAGCAATGTAACTATGTAAGAGACTTCTGACTATTGAATAAAGAATTAAAGTTTTTGCAAAAGAAGCTATTGAAGCTTGGAACTTCTTCTCTTCTCACTTCTAGGTGGCTTGGAGCCATTCTTCTCAATCCCCTCTCATCTTCTCACTTATATTCTCCTCTCAAATCAACTATAAACAAGTCATTAGTTCTTCAATTTTTTGTGTGTTCTTGAACCCTAAAATACAAAAACCCAAAATCCAAAAATCTCCTACATCGTTTAAGATTTCATCTTGAAACTTTGAAGGACTAACCTTAGCTATAGCAATCAAAATTCGTAGTTTTACAGCCTCTTTCGACGCCAATCAAATTTTCACACCTTTCAAGCCCCAAAACTTTCTTTTGGAGATTGAAAACGTAATCGGCCAACGTAGCAGCCCCCTTAAACCTGAAAATCTGATTTCTTTCATCATTTAAACCTATTATCTTTCAACTCACAGCAGTTTACCCAGAATTTCCAGATCTGTCCAAATTACCAGAATACCCTTTTGGCCTAAATTGGACCGATTTGATCCCGTTTTGTTGCTACAGAAATTTATTACTGTTTTTTTTTTCATTAGATTATTGCTGATTTCTCATCAAAATAAGGTTTAATTCATAGGTTTTCGTATTGTTTTAATTATTCTACTTGGTCGCACGTTTAAAACCCCGTTTTGGGCTAATTTTACCCTTCACTAGTTACCCAAAGGACCCTTTAACTGTCGGCTAATTTGTTTAAGGTTTATTTCATGCTAATTGTGCTCTTTCTCATTATTTAATGCAAATTTATGCCTCGATATTGCTGCTGTCCGCAAAATTAATTCTGCTTTAAATCAGCCCTACTTAACCCGTAGGTGCCTCTAGCCTTTAGATTCAGCCATAAGAGTTCGTAAAGTCTTTAATCCCATTAGGAGTGTAGGATTTTTCCCTTATTTAGGTATTGTCCTGCATTAGTGGCCCTTCTTTCTTTGGGTTGGCCTACACTTGGCACATGTGGCCCCACTTTTGGGGGTTGACCATTGCATGTGGATTTTTGACATCAAGGAGGTTTGAACTCAGGATCTTTGCTCTGATACCATGTGAAACGACCAGTTACTCAAAAAACTTAAGCTGTTGGAGGAGGCGTTATTTATTCTTTTATACTTTTAACAAGGACAAACTAAAATTGGGGTAGCAATACAAGACTCCATATTTTTGTTACCTGTCTCATGACACGCCATCAGCTGCAAGTCGGATTGGAAACCAGCCATAAATTTAGGAACTTTCGCCCATTCAGTTCGATTCATTATGCTTCTACCTTTTTACATATAGGACAAACCGACAAACTAATATTTGTGGCCTAATTCCCATATTTTATGTTACCTGTCCCATGACACGCCATCAGCTGCAAGTCAGATTGGGAACTTTGTTTAGCTGTTTTTTTACCTTTTTTTTTTAATAAATGGCAACATTTGCTTATAAACCCAAATTAAATGATTATAAGAGAGTCACCAATTTCCATATACATAATTCTAGCTGAAGAACTCCATTGTCAGCAAGCCTATTTAGCTTTACATGGAACATGGCTAAATAGGTACTTACTTGCCTCTTACCAAGTCTAAAATTTAATCTATGATATAAGCTAGTATCCATGCATCAGGAATTCTCTTTGTAGTCTAAGTGATGGCACATGTCAAATCTCCTTCCACTGCCGACTTTCTGGGAAAGTCTTTGTCAAGTATTCGAAGACCTTTAAGGGCCGTTGGATACGCGGATTTTAGAATCCTTGATTTCTTCAAAATTGTAGATGGGAGACAAGAGAAGAAAGAGGCCAGCCTCGTTTTCTGATTTCTCGCCCTTCTTTCCGACAGCAAGAGAGCAACAGATCGTCCCATGTTTCCAGATTTTAGAAATCTCAGAATGTGGGAGAGATTTCTAATATTTTGATCTTGAGGCTTAATGCCTCAAGATTCCTTCTTCAACGTAGCCCATTGGATGACCAAGCCCTTTATTTACCTTGATGTCTTCTACACAGAAACTATCTTATCTTTAACTTCCTAGTTCCCTCCCCCCCCATAGTCTCTAGAGCACAAGAAATGGGTTAGCTTTCAATAGGAAGCATCCTCTCTTGGCAAATGGTTCACCTGATCACCTGCCAAAACAAGCCATTGTGCTTGGAAATATCCACTCCACCCAAAAATCACGAGGAAGCAATACCAAATTCATCTGAATTTCTTGCAATAGAAGAAGAGGTCATCAACCATCTCTTCTGCATTCCTACACACGAAACACATACTTGCTTTATTTTTTTCGAATTAAAAATGGTTTAGCTTTTAAAATGCACGTAGATTTTTGTGATTTTCAAAAAAAAGAAAAAATGGTTTAGCTTTTACGAAGAAATATTTCAGTTACATCTAAAATTCTAAAACCCTTCCAATTATAGTTGAAACTTGTTGAAGAGCATTTCAATTAACAGAGACTTTTATTACCACTATCATTTCATACCAACACCCAGATGAGGACCCCTGGGATGGGGTATCCATGGCCGAGGCTCCGCATATCTTTGAATTATCTATGCAGTTATGCAGAAACTCTTTAATGACTCGCATATGCATTATTTATGATAAGCATCACGTTCTTCACTTGCTCCCCCCCCCCCCCCCCCCCCCCCCCCCCTCACCTTCTCTCTCTCTTGCATTTGTTGGTGTGAATCTTGAACTGGAGAAAACTCGGTTCCATAGTCTTGGCAAGAAATTGTTGTCTTTAGACATTATGCTTAGACTATAAACTGTTTTTGCCTTCTCGCAAAAAATTGATGTTTATTTATTTTTATTATCAATTGGAATAAGCAAATAGTGGTTTACATGCAAATTATAAATGTATAAGAAATGTTGTTGTTTTGTTTTCTTAGGCAGCAAGGAGGAATACTTGTTGCAGGTCCTGGTAAAAGTACCATCTCATACATGCACAAGGTTAGTTCCGTTTGACTTATTTTACTAGTAAATGGAATATAGTTGGCTAATAGTGAATGTGAGTTTGGGACACCTACTCCACATCCGTTGTGACGAGGATTAAATTATAAACTCAGGCTTCTAGTCCTGATTCCATCAGTATAATGGGACACCTACTCCACATCCGTTGTGACGAGGATTAAATTATTTAGTCTAAGGATTCTCCCTCCCTCTCTCTCTCTCTAGTGTGTGTGTGTGTGTGTGTGTGTGTGTGTGTGTGTGTGTGTGTGTGTGTGTGTGTGTAGGGGAAAATGTTTGTGAGCTAGAGCTCATATAAGCTTATATGAGCTAGACCTCACTAACATAGGAGGCCCACATTGTTTGGATGATCTAAAGCTTTCATTTGATAGGCCCACATATAGATAGGGTGTACCCAAAAAATCAATTTCATAGGATTATCATAACCCTTCCATTTGTGGACATTATAAACTAGTGTGAATTGGTCGAGCTAAGATGTAGCTACTCTGAGAAGCTTTGTGATGCGGATCGACGTCCCTTGCGAGTTTATTCTCGACGGGATCGCCCTCGAGGAGCCCCATATAGATCTTTTTTATTGTTATTTGTGCCCTTAGGGATCTTTTTGTTATTTTTAGTGTTATTAGGGGTATTTTGGGGCATAGTTGATTTATTAGGGTTATTTTAGTCTTTAGGGTGTTTTAGTCTTTTAGGGATTCTTAATTTAGCAAGTTTCTTTATTTTAGGACTCTTAATTGCCTATATATAGGCTAAGCTACAGCTTATTTGTAATTTTGATGATTATTGATATTGATTGAGTGAGATTTCTTCCTTTGCTTGAATTCTTCTTCTTCTCGTCTTCCCTAAATTCCTCTCTTCTACTTCTAATTCTCTTCTACTTCTCTTCTTCTTCTCTCTTCTTCTTTCTTCTTCTCCTTATTTTCTTCCCCAGCCTACATCACTTTGTAGTAGGTCTCTTGCTTGCTTCCTCTCTGATATGGCTATAGGTTGTGTCTAGTGGTGGCAGAGAAGCCTTGCCTATGATTTGAACCCTATGAGCTCTAAATTAGGATCCAATTCAGTGAGGATCTCAAAAGTCCTCTTTGCTCAGTCTGTCTGCAAAAGTCCTCATCAGGGGAAGCAATGGGTTGGTAATGATTCAACTCTTCTCATTTTCTCCTGAGCAGCCCACAATACCGTTCCACCGACATCTCCCTGAGTAAAATTTGCCATTTTATAGTGCAATCCATTAATATACTTGGTGTCATTGAGCGTAATAACCAAGATATTATCATAAGGTTCTCGGATTGCTACTTCTCATAATTGGGATCATCTTCCTTCTGGTCCTTTAACCTACCATTTATATAACCCAATTTTGATCCATCGCCAATGAACAACTTGGTGGATTGTGACCTTTCCTAGTAATTTGATACGTCTAATCGGATAGTCGTGATCTAGACTCCAGGGCAGTCAATCTGACCTTCTCTGGGTCGGAGGAGGGGTTGAAATAGTCACGGAACTACCAATTATGTATTTCAGCCATTTTCAAGGTTTAAGTACTACAAAAACCATATATAAAGTTGTTGATGATCTGATTTCTTATTTGATTTTTCAAAAAAATCTGATATGAACCCGGGTAGGATTCATGCATGATTAATCCTAGCCGTCCATATTGCCACAATCCAACTGTATAGGTTTTGAATTTGAATAATAGCTAAGAATGGTAGGTTGATAGGATTTGGATGGAGATTAAGAGAGAATCTCTCTAGTAGCTCATTTGAATATGAATACTGGCTTGTAATAAGGAGGTAAACTAGGAGAGAATCTATTAGTTGATTTGAATTTGAATGATGGCTAAGACGGTAGGATAGTAAAGTAATTGAAATTGAGAGGGAGATTAGGAGGGAATATTCCTAGTAGTTGATTTGAATTTAAATTTGAATTTGAATTAGAATTAGGAGAGGATAAATAGGAAGGTGAGAGAGAAGAGAGCTATCTATAGAAATCTTTGTAAAATCGGTGAATTGGAGGAATCGTTTCGCTTGAAGAGAACGTTTTATGTTATTTTCATTTTATTATATTGGGATCTTATCATCTCCAGAGCATTTCGATCTATTACTAATTCAGAGCTTGCCGAGTAGATCGATCACATGAAGGATCATTTTGCCGAGTTAGTAGGAATGATTCATGAGCGATTTGATCAAGTAGCAATGATTCATGAGCGATTTGATCAAGTAGCATCGTCAATACAAGTGATGCAAGAGGAGATTGGTTCGATCAAGAACTGATCATGATAGTCAAGCCCCCAACCTCCCCCGCCAGCTCAACAATACGAAGACACTTTTCACAAACATGGAGTTCCACGCCCACCCAAGCTTAACCTTCTGAAGTTCGATGGGGATGATCCAACCGGATGGATCTATAGGGCCAAGAATTATCTCTTTTGTCATATACAAGAGGGAGCATGAGTACAAATTGCATCTGTCCATCTGGAGGGGGAGGCCATCCAATGGTACCAATGGTATGAGAAGACGAAAGGCATGCCGTCGTGGATCGAATTTGTTGAGGCTCTATGTGTTCGTTTTGGATCAAGCCAATTTGAAGATTTCACCAAATCATTTGACTCTCTCAAAAGACCATTGTTCGAGAATATCAACAACAGTTTGAAAGACTTGCCAACCGCACCTATGGACTCATGGAATCAGCTGCTTTATTAGTAGCCTTAGAGAGGACATCCGTCGTGAGGTTCAAGTACTACGTCTGAGTACTTTGATGCCTCTCGATCTCAAGAGCAGAAGCTGGCGGCACAACACCATCATGATAGGGCCACGATACCATGGAATCTTGAAATTGATGTGCGGGCTTCAACTGGATCAAGTAACTATCCTCCTCCCTCAATCAAACGCTTAACACCAATCGAGGCTAAAGAACGTCGCGACAAGGGTTTTTGCTACAATGTGACGATAAGTTTAGTCCGGGCATCGTTGTAAAACATTAACAATTATTTCTTATCAAAGGGAAGTGGCCGGATGTGGTTGATGGAGGCCAGGGTGATGACAAATTCAAAGATGAACCTGGAGGACCAGGTTCCTTCAATAGGGGGTGATATGATACAAACCCGGGCAGGATTTATGCATGATTAATCATAGCCGTCCATATTGCCACAATCCAACCGTATATCTTTTGAATTTGAATAATGGCTATGAATGGTAGGTTGATGAGATTTGGATGGAGATTAAGAGAAAATCTGTCTAGTAGCTCATCTGAATATGAATAATGGCTTGCAATTAGGAGGTAGATTAGGAGAAAATCTTTCTATTAGTTGATTTGAATCTGAATGATGGCTAAGAACGGTAGGTTAGTAAAGTAATTGCAATTAAGAGGGAGATTAGGAGGGAGTATTCCTACTAGTTAATTTGAATTTGAATTAGGAGAGGATAAATAGGAAGGTGAGAGAGAAGAGAGCTATCTAGAGAAATCTTTGTAAAACCGAAAGGTGAATAGGAGGAATCATTCCCCTCGAAGAGAACATTTTATGCCTATTTTCAATTTATTAAATTGGGATATTATCAAAATACTTGAAAAATGCCCTTTGCTCGGACAAAAATTGAAACAATTGTTCTTACACTCCCGATAATGACCGGAATGAAACCAAACCACTGGCATCCTTTATGTGCCAAAGAAACAATGGGGAGGAAACTGAATTGACATAAAAATCGATTTATGTGAATGCATCCAATAAAAGTCCAGATCTGGTCTGTTGGTTTTTAGGAAATTGGAAATTGAAAAATGCTCACAAATACCTCAAAGGGGATCTGTATCAGGCCATGGTGCGTTTTTCCAGATCTCAGAAATATGGAGTGATATTGCTGATGCAATCCCTTGCATCTTGATTAGGGTTGGATCGGATGTTATCTTGAATCTTGATTTAAACAGGCTTTGATACTATGTAGTTAAACAGCTGCTTTATCTTCCTCAGCCCATGATCATCAATTTCAACTTGCTAGTCTGAAGACAGGAGACGAAAGATTTCTTTTAATTGTGAGAATGATAAACAGCTGGACTGCAGATCTTAGTGGCTGAAGAAAAAGATCATTGGAGGCCCTTACAGGAGGCTAAAGAGTAGTAGGATGAGATCGAGGCCCTTTCTGGCAAAAGATCATTGGAGGAGGTCTGTGTCCCTCTCCACAAACTCCCACACTTTCAAAAAGCCATGGCTGAAGAAAAAGAGGCCTTGGAAGTGGATACGTACTCCGGAGAGAAAGAGTGAGAGACTATTGTCAGCCATTAGACCGCTCAATCCAGGGACTCCATGGATGCCAATCTTAGCGGGCAGATCAAGAGTTGTATGAAAAGGGCTGAAAAGGAAGTGGGGAACGACTGTGCGGAAGAAGTGAACGAGGAAAACCAAGCATTTCAGGAAGAATTTGGAGAAATGGCGAAAATGGGTAAGTCTCTAGGGTTCGGATTTGAAGAAACGTGTCGAAGACAAAGGAGATGCTTCTAGACATCGAGAAGTGGGACGCAACGTAGAAAGGAAAAACACCGGCCAAGGGAAGCAGGGAGCTTAAGGCTCTTAAGAACTAGGGGTTTCCTTGGCCTTTTGCTGTAAATGTTTTTTTGGGTTTTGATATGTTTTTGTTTGGCGTTTTTTGTCTTCTCTGGAGAATGGTGCAAGTTTTTTCTTTGTTTGAATGTTGAAGAGGCGTGTTGTAAAGGTCTGATGATGGGAACCTTTTTTTGATGATGGGAACCTTGCCCTTATTGTGGAGGTGGATGCGAACCGAGATTATTTGGAGTGTGCTTGAGGGACCTTGGGTCCTTCGCTGCTCGAAGATTTTTCCTCTGTTTAATCCCTACTTTACTTAGGGTTAAAGGATATGATATGGTTTGCTTTAAGAAAAGTTTTTTCTCTTTGTGCTTCTGGAGGAAGCTTCAACTGATTAAATGATGGTTTTTGACAAGAATCTTGTTTTCTGGGCTGATATGCTGAAGGGGATGAATTGTAGAAATATCCGAGAGGTGGGAACCTTGGTTCTTCGCTGCTCATGGTTTGTCTTGCCCTTGGATGATAGCCTATGGTTGTATTGAAGGTATGGGGTTCTAAATATTAGAGGGTTTGGTTTGTTGATAATGTAAGTCTAGTATGGTGCTGACATTTGGGTTCTTGGGGTATGGGAGGATGTTGTAATTTTGTGCTTCATTCTGGAGATGCAGCATGGGTTACCAACTGAAGTTTTTAGAATGTTCTTGATGATGTTCTTTCTTCTTTGTTGTTTTTGGCCGTTTGGAGGTTACTCTTCTGGCTGTTCATGATGTATGTAATGGGGTGGGACTACTTGTCCCCAATCTTTGTAAATCTACGCTCGAGTACCCAATCACATGTGAGCCCACTTTGTTAGGATGATCCAAAGCATTCATTTGAAAGGCCCTTACATAGATGGGGTGTGTACCAAAAATCAGCTCCATAGGATCATCCTAACCCATCCATTTGTGGAGGTCAAAATGGACAGACACTGTTTGTCCACAAATCTGCCCATTTTTTGCCCTCCACTTTTGAAGGGGTTAGGATACACACCCTATCTATGATAGGGCCTTGCAAATGAATGCTTTGGATCACCACAAAATTTGTGGGACCCATGTGATTGGGCACTCGAGCGTACCATAAGCTTGGTACGCTTGAGTGTACAATCCTTTTCCTCATATATATATATATATATATATATATATATATATATATATATATATGGCAATTTAAAAAAAGAAGAAAAGAAGCTGGACTGCCATTACTCCCCTGTTCGAATGTTGCAAAACTGCAAAGTTCGGAATGGAAATATAAATCCTCTATTTACAGTGAGTTCCCTCTTTATTTTAGATTGCTCTCTCATTGGTTATTGATAGCTTGTTGGGATATGTAACAGCCAATGAGAGATTCAAGATAAAAAGATGTGTGCCAATCTCAAATGAGAGATTCAAAATAAAAAGATGTGTGCCAACCTCAAATCAGGGGATGCAAATCAGTTTTACAAATGTATATGTGCATAGAAACCCTGTTATCTCATCCATGTTCATTTCCTATGGTTTATGTTTACTTTTAGAATTTTAGACATGCTATTTTTTCATCCAAGCAATTGATATTTTACACATGCTACCTGTGATTGTGAATGAGTGAAGTACACTCTGCATTTAGGTGCTTTTGATATTCAATGAAATTCCTAATCGACTTTGTTAATTTTTTTTCCCATGGAATCAGTAGAAAACTATTAGCTTTTTTATTTTTTATTTATTTTTAAATAGGACAAAGAAGCTGGAGATGATCCAGATATTGAAGATATTTTGAAAGCATGTTGCTCATGAAAAATCACACAAGGTATCTGTTCATTTTGGCTGTTGCAAATTTGAACATATGATATTATGTTAGAAAGCATTTTGATCCATATATGCTGTGTTTGCTTGATATGTCTTCACAGGAACTGAAACAGCTGGGGCTGGTATCTTAATATAAAATATATATAAATATTTGGGGCATGAAGCTGGATTGTATTCTTATACAGAAAGGAAGAATAAAATATACCTTATTTTCTTCATTCATTCTGAACTAGATGTGCCCACTTAATGTTTGACTCCTATCTTCCAAATGTCTTCCAAGTAACAAACTTTACTTGAACCTAGATGTTTGAGAAATTTTGTTACTAGTTCCCCAATTTTCAATCCATGTATGAGGGGTATAATTATATCAATTGAGTTAATAAGATAATAAGGAATCTAATAGGGACCGGAAAGGCGCTAAACACATGTTCTCTTCAACTTTTTCTCATAATATGGTATTTGAACTGTTTCTCTTAAGTTTTTTTTGGGGTTGCTTGAGCTATGTTATTGGGAAATGATATTTCCACCCCCTATCTCAGCATTTCCAGCCACTTTTGTTTGTCTTTTCTTGAAATGACCTAATTTTAGGGAAAAAACAAATGGGTTGAAATGCAATTATTTTTGGGAGAAAACAAACAGAAGGGGTGGAAATGCTTGGAATATCATTTCCCAATATTATATTGCTAGAAATATTATGAAAAGTTCACTGGATAAATTATTCCTCCTTAAATCAATTTGGGCTGTAAGTCAAAGTTTCATCGGATTAAAGTTCCTCCTTAAATCAATTTGGGCTGTAAGTGAAATTATTCCCACTTTCATTTGAAAGTGGGTACCTCAAATCTGTTTGGGAATTGATGCTGTCCCTCTACCATCCATTGAGAACTGCAGTATCCTTTTAAATTCTATTATTCTCTGAAAACCCCACTTTAGTGATAGTTTCAGGGGGGAGAAAAACTTACAAGCAGAAAGCCCAACACTGAATTTTTATCATTATCTGGATAAAGCACTTAAAACCCCCATAGATGGCCACAAAAAATGAGATCAAAATGTGAGGGCCCTAACCCATCGGTTCTCACAATCTGAAACTAACAGGCCCTCATAAATACCAGGAAGTTGAGAGTTTTCGTGAGGGTTACATGACTGTCATCAGCCACCAAAAAACCCATTTGATTTTTGTTCTATTAATTCTATCAGAACGAAAGTCAGATCATCTTGAGAAAATGGAAGAAGGTAAAACAGAAGAAAAAAGACAATTGAAGAAATCGACACCTAGGCCACAACATTGAGATTGACGCGGCTGAGTTTGAAATCCATTGAACACAAAACCAGCTAAAATATATTTCATCCTCCTCTCCCCTTCACATTCCCTTCAAATGAGAAGATGTGCAATTAACGTGACAATTATATGCATCTTAACAATTAAGTGCTAAATGGGCGTCGTTAAGCAAATAATTCCCTCATCTTTTACTAAGATCAATTATCATTGGGAACACTGGAATGAGAGGGAAATCCAAGATACATCAGATGTTTATGTTCTTAAAGTGCAAGTCTACAGCACATTTCATAGTTCATATCTACAGATACAGCTTAAAACAAGTAATCTGCTTTCCCAATACATGGCATACTATAATAAGCCAATATTTAACATATTAATTTCATAACAGGTATAAGCATAAAATACATTTTTGATAATAGATATCTGCAAAGAATCAACACACAATCATAAATTGCAGACATTAATTTGCTCAGGCATACCATGCTAAATTTGTATTTGATGTAGATTCGAATTTCAAAAAATTGAGGCTAGAAACTAGAAGAAAAAAAATTCTGCCCTGAAACAACTCCATAATGAAGAGAACCCACTTCTAAAACCACCAATCTGAGCCAAAAAGCACCTCAAATCCAAAAAATCACCCCAATCTAACAAATTTACGTCAACCCCAAACTCCTCCTCAGAAACTAACCCGAAATTCTGAACCCACTTATGGAACAACCAATCTCAGCTCTAAACCATTCCCTGAACAGCAATCATAAACATCATACAAAAACTAATTGGGAGTCATGCTAATGCATGCTGGAAAAATTCAACAGAACTTGACAAGTAAAGCTCAGGAAATTCTGAGTAATCAAAAGCATCATACAAAGTACAAACACAATTTGGTCGTCATATAATGCATGCTGCAAAAAATTCAACAGAATTTGACAAAATGAAGCTCAGGATGTTCTGAGTTTCGGGAAGACAAGAAAAAAGTAAAATATGCTACAAAAGTTCTTCAGCCTCTCGTGCCTTAAATGTGGGCACAACATGACAAAATCAAATAAAATAAAGGTGTTCAAGGCGGAGATATCAACCTGTGAAACACAGAGGGCTGTACTTACTGAGCAATTCATACTGTAGTTAGAATATTGAATACTCTCAAAAGTAAGTACAGTTGATAGAGCATGGTATGTGTGGAGAAATCTGATGGGCAAAAACTGATCTGATAACACGCAAAGTAATGGAAACATAATAGTGATGCAAACATACACATAAACACAAGATACACATGATTTAGCAACAATGGCTATGTCTATAAGGCGGGAACCGATTTCATGGAAAGAATAAACGAAGATTGCAAAATAGATTAAACCAATCCCGTATTCCGTAACCATGTCCTTCTCTCACCATGGCAATCCCATTCTAAAACCCTTCCTATCTCCCACTCAAGACCAAGAGAATAACTTTTTCAGTAATTTCTCATGAAATAGTGCTTTGTGTCGTTCCCTCGTGTTACCTTCTCTTTTCTATAGTTTGGGCGCATATAGTTTTTTCATAACCTAAAGCCTACTCTTGCTGCAACTAAGAAAGCTCACAACCTCCCTATATCACAGTCAAACTAGAAATCCTTTCTTAGTCTAACTAGGTAGCTACAGAGAAGAGACAAACACCTGACTCTCTCCTACTCTAGCTAGGATACAACAAGAGAAATTCCCAACCGTCCTATTCTTCGTTTCCTATTCAAACAAGGAAACCTCAGAGAGAGAAATGTCCTAGTCAAACTAGGATGGGTGGTGCTCCACCTGCGTGGAAACAAGATATCAAACCCAACAATCTCCACCTTGGCTTGTTTCTCAGCCATCCTGAAGATTTTCCGTTGGGGTCTCTTTCGCGGTTGATGCAAGGATGGGTTCCTATGCTGCAGATGATGGGTAAGGTAACATTTTCGGGTGGTGGAGTACTGGAGTAGATTGGCCGAAGTCCCTCTCCAAAGTTGACTTGAGGCAGCTACACATGTACATTGGCCATGTTGATCGAGTCAGCTGACCAAGGCGATTCGATAGTGTGTGTAGCTGGTACTTCAGAAAGCCATAGTTGGTTTGCTACTACAGCAGACTGGTGGAGACGCATCCAGATATTTTGCTTTTCCTTTACTTCCCTAACTCAAGGAACACAAGGAGAGATTCTAAAATTTTTCCTCTCAGTCGGTGAGTCCAATGTTCTCGATTGGCGAAGCCTCACAATTGCGTAGCTTGACCCTCGACTCTTAATCGGCGAGGCTTTTCCTCTCAAGTGGCGAGGCCTGGCTACGCCTGGCTACAAGCAAGGTATTTAGTAGTTGCATTCCCTCCTATAAACGAATTCTAAAAACAAAACATTGCATACAATAAGTTCAAATGCACAACAAGGAACGAAACAGCGGATCAATCATTACGCAGAATACTTTGTTGTTGTTGTTGTTGTTGTGGCCCTCTTAGGGCTTTATTCTTGGTTGTTGTCCTCCTAGCTTGACCTTAACTCTCAGTCCGTGAGGCCTATGTTCTCGGTCAGCGTAGCCTCACAACCCGAAGGAAAACGCCGTATAGGTTATATGTTTCCTGATAGGAACAACGGGCGGCTTAGGGCTTTGTTGTTGTCCTCTTGGCAAGGCCTCGCAGCCCCCTCAATAGCAGTTTGCTTGGCTGCCCGTTCCTTTCTTCTCTTGTACGTTCCTTTCATGTCATGTGATGTCCTTCGCTTTCCTTCCCTTGCCTTACTAGTCATGTGTTGTCCTTTGCTTTCCTTAGGGTTGCCAATTGGCATATGTGATGAAGACATCGATGTGTTGCCCTTGGCTTCGGAGGGGTCGGAATCCAGTCGTGGCCGCATTACCTGTCTTAATCTACAGTGAGCACTCACAAAGTCATTGCCAAGTGTCACATGTTTGGGCACTACTGGCATATCTAAAAAACGACATCATAGCTAGGCGAATACCTAAGAGTCTGGTAGCGGCCAGTAATCAGTAGAAAACTGAAAAAAGCTTTGCCCTTGATTGTGTTGGAGAATTCGAGGGTACTGTTTGTGATAGAAAACAGAAACTAAAGACTGTTGCTTCAAGGCGTGATATCACTTTCCTTAAGACAAGATTCGCCCCCACCAGTAGTGTGCAAAGAGGATCCGCGAATTGCCTCCAAGATACAATGAAGCCTAGTAGGGAAGCCCTACTAACATTTGATGACGCCTCGCACTAGCGGAATCAAACCCGAAATGCCCTTCAGAATTTCAAGCCTTAGAGAAATTTTCAGATACTGTTTCTGCAGAAGAACAGTATCTAGAATAATAAAACAAAAGAAAACAATATGTAGAAATACTTAGGGAATTTGTAAGAATGTAGAAGTGTGTTTAGAATCTGTCAGATAGCAGAAGGAAATTGGTAATTCGATTCTGTTCTTAAATGACCGAATTCTGCACATTTTACAGACCACCAGGTGTCTTTTCATACAAACCATTTGGCCCACCCATCCGACCGGTCAACCTTCATCTTGATCCAACGGTCCAGATCAAATCTAGAAAAATCAAAGGCTCTGGAAAAATCAAAGGCTCCAATCGCTCCTCTCGACGTGCAAAGTGCGCCTAAAAAAGTGCCAATAAAGCGCCACTATGTGCCCTATAGCCCATAGCCCATTGCCCATGCCGCGCGCGCGTGTGCGAACAGTGCGTTGCACCGTCCCGCGGGTCCAACCATGGGTTTAACCCAATGTGCAATCAAACAAGTATTAGAGAAGTGTAGTGCTTTATAAGCCCTTCTCTTTCCTTTCTCTCATTCGGTACGGGACTATCTTTTCAACTACACTTCTACATCCTTTTGTAAAAGCAAATCTTTCCAAGAAAATATTTTCTTTTTCCCAAACGCTTTTGATAAAACATTTTCCAAAACGCCTAAAACATGAAAAATACATGATTTTGAAAAAACCAAAATCACTAACAGATTGGTTATTCAAAGTGGGTGTACCTAGAGGTGAGCCTTCCATTATTGAACTCACAGCTTAGCAATAAGTACAACTTTCAAATCTGCTTTGGGCGACTAAGGTAGTCAATTTCGTAAAATGTCATGAGTGGAGGCGTCCAAGTCGAGTTGGAGGATCTCTAGGAATGGGTCAAATGAGGCTCAGTTAAACGAAACCCCAGAGTCGTTAACTCCTCGATAAATCTGACACTTAAAACCAACACCAACGAATGTAGTACCACGCTGAAAGGCAACTTGACGGCATCATAGTCGACAAATGAGGAGGCTTCAGTCTGAAGGTGGTGTACTTCATTTGGCCAAGTGTCTAAATTGGTTGGCAGTAAGACCACCATGAGGCGACTGACTGACTCACGAGGAAGGAGACTAGGGGAGAGATAAATCATTTGTTCTTGTTCATAAGGGCAAAGAGACATGGAAGTATCTTCCCTTCTCCGTCTATTGAATATTTTGGCATAATGTATCTCCTCTTAGACCCTATTTAAACATGGAAACCTCAAAGAGAGAAGTCTCCTAGTCTACTGGGATGACCCCACTCCACTTGCATGGAAACAAGACACCAAAGCCAACAATCTCCATCTTAGCTTGTTTCACAACCATCCTAAAGATTTTATGATGTCGTCCCCACCAATTCGTTGTAGCAGCAAAACATCCATGGCCTTCTGAAGTACTAGCTATACACACTATTGAATTCTCTCGGCCAACTAACTCAATCAACAAGACCAATGCACATGTGTAGCCGCCCCGAGTCAACTTTGGAGAGGGACCTCAACCCGTCTACTCCACTAGCAAGAAGTGTCACTGTGACACTTCCTGCTAGTGGAGTGTCACCTCCCCATCATCTATAGCCTAGAAACTCGTCTCTGCATCAACTGCGAAAGAGACTGTGTGTGCATTCTACTCCATTTTTAATCATCCATCAGGATACTAGGAACACCATTTGTCAGTGTATTTCCCGGTACAATTCACCACACAACCTAAATTGTGTACTTCATCAAACATTCTAATTTTCATAGTAACAAATTCATAGACGTAGCAAGTCGACCCATCATCCAAGGACATCCTGGAGCATATATGAACATAGAAACCTTATCTCATAGAACATCCTGGAGCATATAACATAGAAACCTAAATCTAGAATTAATTCATCTTTAGAAGTGTACCTACAGAGACTATGAGCAAATCTCCAACCATCTGATTCTGCCCATCAGTTACCGCCGCCATTGTATTTTCAGCATCACTAACTGACTTGTCAGCTCACTTTAGAGAATTATGCCTGCTGTGATGGTAACCCTGCAATGATAACAGTGTGCCGCTCACTCTAGATCTCGACATGCTACTTCTTTATCCCTTCCCAATCTTTTTTTATTCTCCCCACAAACAATCAATGCATGCTCTTGACCGTCATCGCGTTTAGGCCTCCTCCTAATCTTATTTGAAAAGAGTGCCACTATGACTTCTTCTAGCTTCATTGTATCCTTCCCGAGTAGGAGTATATAGTAACCATATTATCGTAAGAATCAAGACGAGAAATAAGAAATAACAAGGCCTTGTTTTCTTCCTTCATCGTTTCCCCAAACCTTGTAGAGTTGAGTCAGTTGAACACAATCATGTGTTCCAGAAGATTCTCACCTTTCTACATCTTCAACCAATACAACTACCCCTTTAGATACAATCGCTTGACCAAGTTTTCAACATGTAAAGCATCTCCAAATCTCACATAATTTTGGCATTGATTCTTCTTCCATAACATTAAACATAACATCATCACGAAGACAAAATTAAATAGTGTTGACAAGCCTCGATTTAGCATTATATACATCTTCTCTGGCTTCCCATCCTTTCCCTTCAACGTCACAGCCAAGCCCTATTGAACTAGGATGTCATTCACTCTTCTCTGCTAAAAGGTGAATCTCCCCATTTAATCAAATTTCTCAGTCTCAAATTTTGAGGTTAAGCCCTTTTCTTCCATTTCATATAAATCACACCTCTAAATGATAATCTTTAAATTCGGTCGCTCCACACAAAAGCAAGTAACACGAGAAAGACTAGCAAAAAACTCTCTTTCCACGCATCAATTAATTTAAAAAATCCTAGGTTGATTTAATAACCTACAGAAATCACAGGAAAGTATAGATGATAAAGATGTTGTTGTAGAACTTCACCTCCAATGAGAATGTCCCAAACAAGCTTTCTAAATATGCCAATCTGCTCCCATTAGATCTATCCAACCTAGCTATGATACCACTTTGTAGAAAAATCTGACGCACAAAAATCCTGATCACATTTAAAGTAATGGAAAGATAATAATGATGTAAACACATACAAACAAGATGTATACAGTTCAACAACAATGCCTATGTCCGAAGAGAGAGAACCAATTTCTATATAAAAGAATAAACAAAGATTACAAAAGGGAGTAATGCAATCATGTATCTTAAGCTAACAATTAAAATTTGATATTTTTAATGTGATTTATTAGATTTGTATTTCATTGGCAGGTATATCAGTTGCCTGCCTGTCTACTTGTTTGCCAAGTTTTTCTTTTGTTATTAATTGAACTAAAAAAGTTGCAACAATTATCTAAAATAAAAAATGATTAAATAAACAATAAAAATAGCTAAAATACTAACATAATCGCATAAGCAAAAAGTAGTCCCATAAATAAAACAGAAGAAAAAATTATGAAAATAGACAAGAATAAGCCACACATAGATTTAGGATATGAATGTTAGAAGGTTGATCCTAACCATGTATAGGTTGGAGAGTTAGGATCAACCTATGGAAATAATTTTTGGGGCACAACCTATTTAGGCTGTGGCCCATCTAATGGACGGTTTGGATCATCCTATGGTGCGAGCCATACCGTATTTTTAATAAAGTGAGGAGTGCCCTCATCAAAATACAGTCGTGCTGATAACATTTCCCTAAATCTATCATTAAAAGATGAGATATTTCAAATATAGAAAAATATAAGGAAAAGTAAAACCCATAAAACTTGCTTAAGTAACACCTAAATTTCTTCAAATATTTTCTCAAACATGCATATGGAATGAATCATGCATGATTTTGATGTATTATTATTAATCCATGAACAGAAAACGAAAAAAACACGAAGTTTCTTCCTCAAACCAAAAAATTCCAAAATATATGTGTCCATCTTCGATCTATTGATTCATGCCTCATTTTTTTTTTTTTTTGGTAGATGAATTTAGTAGATCAATGCTGATTTAATTCGTTTAAATCAAGAAAACCGCCCTAAAATGGCAAAAAAAATGAAATAATAAAGTTAAGGGTATTCTGTTACGTACCCAAGATTAGCTGGAAGATCTTCTTGATTTCCTTAGTAGTAGATTTTCTTATTTCTTGCTATAGCTAGGATATTCCCCTTAATATTAGTTTCCTTTTATTATTACCTTGTTTCCTAAGTATCCTTTAGGATTTGGGAAGTTTGGATTGTTTCCTAAATAGTAGAAATGCTAATTCTATAAGTATGTAATCTCTTTCTTTTTAACGTATGAATGGAAAAGCAAGGACTGTTTTAGGAGATTTGGCCATCTCGAATAGGCCTACATTGTTTCTTTCTCTCTTATTTTTACTTTTATCCAAGGGGTCGTATCATCTGGTATCAGAGCTATGGCTGATGAAAGTCATGCTACCCGAAACCAGCGGATGGAGGCAGAGATTCAATCTCTTAAGGAAGGCTATGAAGCGCACGGACGTATTCTTGAAGATATTCTAAAGAAATTGACGGCCTTAGATGCAACATGCCAAAGATTAGTCACATCAAAGGTTCAGGACGAATTGGATGATGCCCCCGTAGCACCACAAGTAAATCAAGGAAATCTTGAAGATGTGCAGACACATCTCCGTACCCTCCGTCTAGAATTTCCTAGATTTGACGGATCCGATCCAGCCGGGTGGGTTTTTAGTGCTGAACAATTTCAAAGGTTCAATAAAATACCCGATGAGCGTATGGTAGATTTGGCATCGATCCACCTTACTAGGGATGCAATACCATGGTTTTGTTGGATGGAGAAGACCATGGGTGTAATGGCATGGTCACAATTCAAGCATGCTTTATGTGCTCGGTTTGGGCCGCCTGGAAGTGACGATCCAGGAGGAGCACTATCAAAATTAGAACAAACGGTATCTGTTCGGGAATATCAATCGGAGTTTGAGCGATTGGTCAACCGAACCGTACGATTACCCGAATCATTCTTAATCGAATGTTTTATTTCGGGCCTTCATGACGATATTCGGGCCTGCGTTAAAATGTTTCAACCGATTACTCTCCAGCATGCATCCCAACTAGCCTTGTTACATGAGGAATTATCTCTAGCTAGTGGTCGATACTCGCGCCCCCCACTACCAAATCCATCGACGTCTACTTCTACGGCGGTTGCCCTCATGAAGGAAGGACCATTACCAGCAAAAAAATTAACACCTACCGAAATGATCGAGCGGCGCAAGAAAGGGTTATGCTATAATTGCAATGAGAAGTATAGCCCACTCTATCAATGTCGAGGACAGTTGGCGATATTAGAAGGATTTGGATTTGAAAACGAGGAAGAAGAAATAATAAAAGTAGAAGGATCTTAGTCCTTGAGGACAAGGACTCTTAAGAGGAAGGGAATGTTACGTACCCAAGATTAGCTGGAAGATCTTCTTGATTTCCTTAGTAGTAGATTTTCTTATTTCTTGCTATAGCTAAGATATTCCCCTTAATATTAGTTTCCTTTTATTATTATCTTGTTTCCTAAGTATCCTTTAGGATTTGGGAAGTTTTGATTGTTTCCTAAATAGTAGAAATGCATTCTATAAGTATGTAATCTCTTTCTTTTTAACGTATGAATGGAAAAGCAAGGACTGTTTTAGGAGATTTGGCCATCTCGAATAAGCCTACATTGTTTCTTTCTCTCTTATTTTTACTTTTATCCAAGGGGTCGTATCATATTCATGCCAGCCCCGCATAGGTCATATTGGCTGATACACTTTGCTTATCAACCGACACACTAGCAACTATTTTGTGAGCACCAATACTGGGTCCATATTGTATCAAAAGATACAGATACAAATCGGCCAATACGTATCTCCATCGACCGATAGTTCAAAACACGAACGGATGAGCTAGGTAACATATTTTTGGATTGTGTTACCTTGTTCATTAATTAGTTTTGTTCAGGTCTGGATTTGTGATTTGCAGTTCACATCAATCTTTTATAAGAACCAGGAACCAGGTTCATTAGAGGTGGATTTTTTTGGTTTGCCTAAATTCACTAGTTTGGTTGCTATGATGCATTGATAGTCTTTTGATTAATACTTGGGAAAGTCAAAGCTTGGTTACCTGGTTCACTCACTGCCATTCTTTATTGCAAATCAGTATGCAGGTGAGCAGACCAGATAACACAGATCTGTGTTAAGAAAACAAGCATAAGTAGTTCCTTTCATTCGAAGAAAATATTATAACATGTTTGGTTGAGGCATAACAAAAACTTCAAGTTTTAAAATTAATAAGTATCATCCGGTGATTATGAAGAAAAAAAATACAAAACAAAAACTCATATATGTTTATAAGAAAGACAGTGAGAAACAATAGGACCGTCCAAATTCAACATCATCCAGTACATAACACATCATCAGCCCGAAACAACCAAATTCCAAACCAATAAATCGCCATGAGTTTTCGCTTGCGTGGAGACGTCATTGTAAGTTGCAAAAAGGATTCCCAATCCATGCATTAGATATAATAAGGCTGACAAAGACGGTCAATGGCATGTATCAGTTTTCTTCTGGGTCCAACTGCATCTGCTCCCATATCTTTAAGCTTGCCCATAGTCATATTCAATAATTGTAATTTATCGACATTTTCCCTCTGAAACATATGTATGAAATTCCCTAGGCCTTGAGACACAAGCCACCTGCTCAATCCACCAGCCCTTTTGAGCTTCCTGTCAAGATTCGATGCTCGCAACTGATGATTCTGCAACAAGCATGCATTGAGGCAGCTGAACTGTCTAAGCAATAACTTATCTTTCCCTCCATAAATTGGAATTGAATCTCGTCCCTCTGAAGCTGGAAATGATGACAAGGGTCGTGTATTCAAACCTTCTGATACCCCAATGGGTGTTCGAGAGGTACTTCCACAATTTTTCGAGGAATTGAGAACAGGATCTAAAAGTCGCAAGGTTGACTCGCCAACAAACACATCTGAACCTTTTATTGTGGTCTTCCAAGTGGACAGAGGTAAATGGTCTTCGGTAGGGCTAGGTGAAGCAGCTAGATCGTGGATTTTTGAACCTTCTGCTCTACGTCCAACAATTTGAATTCCCTTTTTGAAATGGCAAGCAATGGATTCCTTCATATCACCCCTCGAAGGCTTGCAATGCTTCTTAGTCATAATCTGAGATCTGCTTTTAGTTGTTCTTTTCGGCTTGGTCTGTATTTGTTTCACCATTGAACTTTGAGGCCGAGACTGAATACTTGGTGAGGGAGGAACCAGAATGGTGATTCTCTGTTTTCTAACAACCACCCAACTGTCATCGTCTAGTTCCCCCTCAATTCCAGAGTTCGAAGAATTGATGAGGCTGCCGGATGAGAGAGTACCTTTCCCTGTAGCTATTGCTGCCAGCTGTCTACACTTTGCCTTCACCATTGGAATATATATATCATCAATCCTGCTTCAAAACACCCAAACAGTAGATAGCCAGATCAGCTTATATTACTATGCAAATAACCAGGATAACCCACTTCCTCAAGAGGAAGAAAACACAAGGGATATTGTTGGCATTGAAGACATCGTCAATATTGATACCAAACTAGAGTGAAGATAGTGTGATCACCCACATTATGGACATTGAAACTAGAGATCAGAAAATAAAACTGGAAATATTATGAACAAAATTAGGCCTGGCTATATGAGAGTGCATCATGTATTGTTTAACAGCATATATTTGAGACAAAAACCCATCCTTTGGCCAATAACCACATAAATCAGATAGGCAATTCTAACATGATATAGAGAAAAGGATAATGAAGACAATTCTAACAAATTTGTAGAGAAAAGAAAATGAAGTCATTTTTATAATTCTCATTTTTTTTAAAGTTGACATATTTTCATTATATTAGAATTACGTTGGGGACCAGGAGTCCCATCCCGTATTATAAAATATCAAAAAATTGGTCCGGGCATACCCTGGACCAGGAAATAGTAAGAAAAGAAGCAAAATAAAATAATTGGGGCATGTCTTCCTTCATCATGCAAGTGGCGAAGTATATGCTTGAGGCCCCAAGGGCGTTTCTATGTACCAAGCTCTTCCATCAGTCATTTTTACAAGCTAACCTCCAATTAGTCCTATTAACACCGTTACTAACAAAAACCAAGGTTTAAACCATAGTCACCAAAAACTTCCTAGTTGGATGGGAAGCTCGCTTCCCCGGAAACTCGCTTCAGAAGCTAAGTTAGGAGAAGCGCACTTCCCAGACGCTTCCTACGTGTTTCCTCTTAATTAAGAGTACACTTCCTATTTAGTTAATTATTTCTTCCTAAAAGAATATTTTCTCATTTTGATTATGCTAAAGGAGCATATTTTTTTTTAAAAAGAGTACATTTAAAGCTTGAAAATCAACTTAAGCTTCAAACTAAAATTATGTGCATCTTTTTCCAAACACTTAAACATTAAATATATGTGAATAAACATGTGAAATTGTAAATTCCTAAAACTTGTAATTCTAATTAGTCGCAAAGTCTTCTTGTTAGCTTGTAATTCTTACCTATATTAATCATTCCTCCCTAACCTACTATAATCCTACTCTATGTACTTCTTGTTTGCTTCCAATGAGGCTTATTACATGCTCCAAGTTGGCTTCAAATGACAGCTTCCCACCATTTTCTCTTTACTTTCTTTAGAGATTTTCGCTTCCCAAATTTTCTCTTTTCTAAACCCCTCGCTTCCCGCATCGCCTTTCTCACTCACTGCTCACTCCGGCATCTATGATTTACACACCTAAGTGTTGTATAATGATAGTACAAAAAACACCACAAGCATACTACAGCCAAAGTATCTAATTGTACTGAAATTATCTAATTGTACTGAAATCAAGTAAATAATCAGTAGGTTTCATACAATAGGAAAGCTGAAGACCACTATAAAATCCATAATTTTAGGACAAACAAAAAAGTACATCAGATTTTTGGATATTTTAAAAAGAAATTTCCCAATCTAGCAAACTCAAACCAATAAGCTTAAAACAGTTTACATCCTCCGTTGCACCTATAGACAAGGCTGGAAAAGAAAAATAGTCACGATCTCAAAAGGCACTTAATAATACCAAGAGCCCATTGTTTGTTAATATCTAGCAGACAACTGTGTGATTGTCAAAGTTGGCAAGCAGGGGCAGAGAATGATACTCTATAACTAGGTCCTCATGTAGAGATCCGAACCATTAATCGCGCTCTGATCACACAGTTATGATTCATTCACTAGACTTGGATGCATGTCTCCCTAGAACGCAAGGATACAAACATATAAGCCTACAGAGAAGATCCGGTTCAAGTAAGGTCGAAAAAATTATTCTTTTTTTTTTTTTTTAAAATGACAACAATTTCATTCAATAAAGGGCGAGACTGAGATGGTCCACCCAAGAATACAAACTTGAAGATAAAATTACATATAAAAAGAACAAAAGGAAAAGGGGGCATGTGGTAAAGTGGGAAGGAAATCAAACAACTCCAAATTTGCCTTCCCCACACCATCTTTGGCTAGCCTATCCACAACGCCATTATAGCAGATCTTCTGACGTGCTTGAATACTACAAAAGATCCACTAATCCGATCAAAAGATCTCATAAAAAAGGTCGTAAATCTCCATGGGGGCAGCTGAGCCACAAAACCAGCAAATCTCCAAGGTCGTAAATATTCTTAAATACTCATAATGCCCAAATATTCATTTGGTAAAAAATCCAGCCCCTTTTGCCCATTTTTAAAAAAAAACGATCCCTTCTCATCATAGTAATCATGATTCGTGGACACGGATTCGTGGGTTGAGTTTCGACATGGATACGAGGTGTCTGGCATGGCGACCCCTAAAAATCTAGAAAGGTGACACACCCATGCACATACATATAAAATTAATGATTACTATCATAATTTACAATAATAAAATATGGTATTCATTTAACAAACTAATAAATCTTATGATTAATCAACTATAAACTAAAACAAAAATGAGATAATCATATAGCAAGGCATTCATCAATTTAATCTAGCTGTGTTCACTCTTCAATATGCAACGAGAAAGGATGATCAATAGGATATAATGAATATAATATTAGAACAAGAATTTGTTTAGGGGTTTTAGGTTTGGAGGAGGGGATAGTGCATCAAATATTAGTTAAAGAAGAGCTAAAAGAAGAGGTGATAATAAAAGAAGAGTAAATAATAAGGTAAACACAATTTTCAATAATAAAACAGAATGTCACACTTGAAATAGTACAGAAACATGTCAACGCACCCACATTAATTCGGACAATTCTAGAAGTACATTTAGCTTTGACATGTGTGGACTCGTGTCTCGTGTCCACACATGTGTCATCAACAAATTCAAAGTGTGAGCTAAATCATAGATAGTAACAAATATTTTTCATAGGGATTTCTCGAGTAAAGGTGTACTCGGGATTTTTTTTAATTATTTTGGGCTTATATTGGAAAAAATTTGAAAAATAAAATAAAGTTCAAATATATAAAATATAAATTTTAAGACAACAAATAATATCGTGGATTTACTGTGATATTTTCATGATATTGTTGCGGTAAAAATAAAATATTACAGTATCTTGATGATTTTTCATAATCTTGGGAAACTTTTCGGATTGCATTTTACCAAAAAAATCACTAAATATCGCAACATTTTAAAAAATGTCGGAGATATTTGCGACTATGCTTCTCATCAATCCGTACTTGTTGAAGAGTACGTGACCTCGAGTCTTGGAAGTAAATTTCATTTCATTTTTGCCCGAAATGGGTGAAACTTTTCGGTTCAGTCCAAAAACCGGAATGAAATGGCCATACATACCATTTCGTTCCGGATTTCAGTGGACTTGGGTAATTTCGGATGAAATTTTCCGAAATCCGAAATTTCGTCCAAAATTTTCCGACATCCGAAATTTTGTCCGAAATGGCCGAAATTTGAAAAATTATTTGTTTTTCTTTTGCTCTCCTTGTCTCTTCTTGGTTCTCTTCTCTTATTTTCCCCTCTTCTTAGTATTTACAAGTAAAGTCATTCAAGTAAATGTCTTTACTATATTAAATGTCCATTTACTTAAGATTTGCATGTAAATAAGGGAATAACCCCATTTGGATTCATTAAAATAGTTTCAAGAACTGTTGTTAAAATCTTAGGTTTAACGATTCAAATCGAAAGAAGAATCGTTTTTCGTAAAAATCATACGATTCGACTTTGAATCATACGACTTCTATGATTTTTATGATTTTTTTTGCGATTTTTACGATTCTGTCTGTTTTGGATTTTGAGAACTGACTATGATTTCAATATGCTTTGTTTATTGCTGATATTTCTTTGTATGATGATTATTATAGATTTGAGTATGTGCTTTGTTTACTGTTGTGCTAAATTATATAATGATTTATTGTATGACGAATATAGTTTGTGCTCTGTTTAGTGATTTTTTGTACAATGAATATGGTTTGTGCTTTGAATTACTAATCATGGGATTTATATTTAATTTAAATAGTTTCAAATGAAAAATAGATAACTACTCATTTTATTCTTATTTTTTACCTTTTTATATTTTTTAATATTTTTTCTCATTTTTATATATAAATCTGAAAAAATCTTACGATTTACGATCCGATTTAGGATTCGATACAACTCGAACCCTGTTACAATCTACGATTCGATTCCAATTTTCAGAACCTTGGTTTCAAGACCCAATTCTAAAAGGATAAAAAGTCAACTTTCCAATTCTAGCATATAATTCGAAAGAAAAATGAGCTGAGTAAAAATATTAACTTCCAAACGATGTGTTATTTTTCCAATTTTTAAAATTCATAAATTCTATCATGTCCAAACATTATTAAATCCCAAACGTCTAGTAAAAAAATCTCATAATTTGATCTTTAAATTTTTTTAATCTTGTAACACCACACAGGTCAACACAGGCATTTCTGCTGAAAATGATTTTCCTTTTAAGTAAATGTTGGATCTTTTACATAATTGGTTCATTTAATTGTACCATTCAAAATATTAAAAAAATTGGTTCATTTAATTATTTCTTATATTTTTCTAACAATTTCGGATTTTTTTAGTATTAAAAAAATTCCCTCGTCGTAGCAGAACGAAAGTTTCGACCCAAATCAGACCAAAATGATCGAAACGTTCCATTCCGGTCACCAAAACGAAATGGCGACCAAAACAAAATTTACAGCTAAGCCTCGAGTGCAAAGATGTGCGCGAAGGACATCCATTGGACCAAATACTGGTATTAGAAACCATCTCAATTTTTATGGGTTTACATCCAAGAAGAATAATTATGTTCAGAATTCTATCGAGCCCAATAAGCAAAACTCTCCCTGGCATTTTATCAAACATTTATTGAAAATTAAAGTTTAGGGTAATTTCGTGTTAGATATGATTCTCTTTAACAAAATCGACATGATTCTCTTCAACAAAATCGCAATACAATTCTGCAAGAAAAACCCACTCCAATAGATCAAATTCATCTACTAAAAACACTTTCTCAAATCAAAAAAAAAAAAAACCTAGTCAAATCCATCTTTTCAAATCACATTACTTACCAAACAGCCCAAACACCGGAAAAGTTGCAAATGTTTAAATCTTCAAACACCGGAAAAGTTGCAAATGTTTAAATCTTCAAGTTTCCATGATGAAAGCTAGGCTGTGTTTCGCCTGAAATAATCAACCAAACGACAATGATTTCAATGCTTTCTGGAAATAAAAACCCTAAAAAATACATTCCAAGAGGAAGGGATATAAAAAGAGAGATTCCAATAGGAAGGGATACACAGAGAGACAGAGAGACCTTATTGGCGACGAGTATCGGCCGAAGAGACGTGAGAGAGGAGAGGATGTCAAGCATCTCAGATGTCTCCCCCTCTCCTCAACTCCTCTCTCACAATTACGCCCAAAATTATGAAGAGGAGAGGTAAAGGGAAAAATACACTTAGACCTTCTGACACATTCAACTCAACCCCTCATGATTAAAAGGTTATAAGTAGACCCCTGTGGTTTCAATTTGTACGAGGTAGGCCCCCTCAGTTGACGGTTGAAAAGGTTATAAGTGACCCTGTGGTTTCAATTTGTACGAGGTAGGCTCCCTCAGGTGACGGTTCGTCCACAGACCAAAGGGTTAGGACGATCCGATGGAGCTGATTTTTTGGGCACACCCTATCTATGTAGGGCCAATCAAATGAATGCTTTGGATCATCCAAACAATGTGGGGCCATACCAGAATCCAAATACTACCAAAAACAGAGTGGGCCCACATTGTTTGGATGATCCAAAGCGTTCATTTGATGTGGCTGACATAGATATGGTGTGCCTAAAAAATCAGCTCCATCAGATCATCTTAACCCCTCAATCTATAGCTGATAGAGTGTACTTTACACAAATTGAAACCACATGGGGTCTACTTGTAACTTTTTAAACAATAGGGTTTCGGGAGGTCTAAGTGTATTTTTCCCTTAACTTGCCAAATTTTAAAAAAAAAATATTCCGAGGAAAGGTAAAAGATTTTAACTATGTCTGCTTCTAAAAAACGATTTGCAGGAGAGGGAGAAACTTAGAGCATGGGAGTGAGGCGAGCATTATGCCCTCTCTAGTCTCATTGACTCAATTTTATCTCTCTCATTTCTGCGATTCCCCCTCATAGAATGGGGCCGACCAATATTTTATGGATTAATTTTTAATGGTTTCAAAACATGGCAAATGTCTACTCAAAGGATGGTGAAAAATATATAGGAAACTTACAACTGAGGATGTTCGAAGTCGAAAAACTAGGCTTCAAACTGCTAATTTTGGTTTGGTTGTATCCATGGTTTTAAATTTGGATTGAAATCCGAAATTTCGGACCAAAACGGCCGAAATTTCGGTTAGGAAATTTCGGCAATTTCAGCGAAATTTGGGAAAAATATTAATTTTTTATTCCTTTATCAAATTTCAGCCGAAATGGTAATTTATCCCCAAAAATCAACATTTCGTGCTTCTTTACCGAATTTCGGCTGAAATTTCGGGATTTTGGTTTCGGCTAGGTCCGAAATTTATGCCGAAACCGAAATGTTAGAAAAGTTTTTAAAATTTTAAAGTGAGTGTTTTTAAAATTTCTTACCTTTTTTACTCTAAATTGGGAAATGAAAAAATTCCTCAGAAAAGTTTTTTTTTGTAAAATTTTTTTCTCTTTTAATGCCGGAATGGAGAGATTACCTTCGCTCTAAAAATGTAGAAAGTCACCACCCGTTTCTTTTCTTTGTTGGTTTCCTCCGATATCCCACCATGTGGAATAAATTTTCAAGTCCATTGGCTAAAATAAACTAAAGTGAATAAGAAATGTTGTCCATAGGCATAAACACACACATATATATATACATTCATCACACCATGACAAATGCCTTTGTTAGTCACATTTAATGTGCATGTTGACACCATATGTATGAGGAATTAATATGGTTTCTCCACCTAAAATAAGAGCCATGAAAGTTCAACCATTTGTTAAGTGATCCAAAAAATCATTCGGTGGGCCACCATGCATGTCCCGAACTCTTTGGACTATCTTAACCCTCCAGTCAATGGTACTAAATCTGGATTATAGGCTTATTTTGTTTTAGCTGGGCCAACCTTTTGTTGGCCAATGGTCAAAGTTGAGATCATTTAAAGGGAAATTTTGCCTATCTAAAGTAGGGCCCAATAAATGAATGGGGCCCATGGTTGGGTTATTGGCCAAAATTGCACCGACTGCATAACCCTAAGCTTAAGCTAGGTGGTCTACAAATCAATATTTAAAACAAAAATGCTCAATTATTTAAATCTAAAGGCTCAAAATTCATCCCCACTGACATCCCTAAATCTAGCGGTTACTATCGTCGTCTCTCCTCTCAAGGGATTGCAAAGCGAGAGGGAGGGGTACTTGCTGTACAAAAGTGTTCAACCGGTTGTGACAATGTGACAACCACAACCTGTAAAGGGGGGTTGAATTTATACTATAAGGGTGTGAATTTATCACCATCCTATTTTTATAAACAGAAAATAGGGGCAGGCAATCAAAAGCGCTCATTCAATGATTTAAACCATTCATTTGTTGGCCTCAATAGTGGGAAGGCCATGTCTCTTGTCCACTGGATGATCCGAACCCTTAAAAACTCTAGATTTGTGAATGGACGGCTCAAAAAGTTAGAAGGCAATGCTGTGAAATCTCCATAAACAATCTGTTATACTAGAGATTTTCAAAAAGTTGGAAGGCAATGCTGTGAAAAAGTCAGAAGGCAATCTGTTATTCAAAAAGTTAGAAGACAATCTTTTATACTAGAGATTTTCAGTATGAACAAAAAGGTTGATCCATAACAAATCAGGTTCGTATAAAAGTTGCAAAATGAAAACCTGAATCCAAACCAAATGAACCGATAAGGCCCTGTCCGTTTAAGATTATGACAACCGATTGTGAGTGCCAGACCGATTAAATAATCGGTCTGGCACTATTTAATCGGTCTGGCACTCACAATCGGTTGTCATAATCTAATCGGTTTGGCACTCACAATCGGTTGTCATAATCTTAAACGAACAGAGTGAAAAAGCAGTTTCCATGATCATCACGAACTAGTCCAGCTGATACATAAGGCAAAGAAAGAACTTGGCTGGATTCACCTCTCCGGCCTGAGATTCCGTAACGATTAGATACTTCTGCAGGAGCATAATTGATTTTCTAGTTACTGAACCAGGAAACGTACCAATTTCTTAAAAAAAAAAAAAAAAAAAGGCACTGATATTGGCACTACCATGTTTTAATAATTGCACAAATTCAGCTTGTCTTTTACGTTTTAATTGGCTTCTGAGAGTTTTTTGGGAACTGTAATAACCTTTGACAGCTGTTTAAATAATAAAAGATAAAGATAAGTTTGTTCAATTAGTAAAACATAGTAGTGCCAATATCAGTAGTCAAAGGAAAAGATGAACATCACATCCGTATCATCTAGTTTTGAAGTTCAACCCGAATGTCACAGGCGATTCAAAGAGACAGATTATCATCGACCACAAGGGCAGAATTAGATTCAATCCAAAATAATCCATTTGTTAAAGTAAAAGAAAATTCATCGAAAAATGACATAAGGATGCTTTTTCATTGGAAGATTTTTCCATCGAAATATTGTTTAGGGTAACCAAACATGCCCTTAAGCTCCTAATTCCTAAGTCAATATTTGAATTGTAGAATGACTTAATTAACTTAGGCCATGTTTGGTTATGCTTACAAGAATAATCCAATTGTTTAGGTACAAAAAATTCGTCAACAAATGACATATTATAAGGATGATTTTTCATTGGAAGATTTTTTTTTTCATCAAAATATTGTTTAGGGCAACCAAACATGCCCTTAAGCTCCTAATTCCTAAGTCAATATTTGAACTGTAGAGTGACTTAATTAACTTAGGCCATGTTTGGTTATGCTTAAAAGAATCCATTATATAGCATGCATTTTTTTCAAGGTTTATTGATGAAATTTTTTTACCTGAAAAAGCTTCTACTTAAAAAGATGGGTTAGCTTATATCGTTTTTAGTGGTGTTATGGATGATTTGGAATGAAAGAAATGCTAGAATTTTTAAGGGATCGGTTAGGAGTGCTTCTTACCTTGCTTCTAAGGTGACGGCGCTTACTACTTTTTGGGCAAAATCCCTTCCTTTAAATTTGTTTCTATCTACGATCTCTGGTATGGTTGGAGAGAAATGTGTCGTAGTTCTCATATAGTTTCCCCCGTTTCTCAGCCTTGGGGACCGCCAGAGAGTGGCTTCGTTAAGTTGAACTTCGATGGCTCTAGCCTTGGCAATCCGAGACCAGTCGGCATCGGAGGGGTGTTGCGGGATGAGATGGGTGAGGTTAAATGGTCGTTTGCGGGTCCTTTGGGTACTACCGATTCAAATGAGGCGGAAGTTAGGGCGGTAAGCCAAGGGATTAAACTATTGGAGGGGGAGAATTTTGATCGTATAGCGGTTGAAGGGAACTCTATCAATGTCATCCGTCGGCTTTCTGGACCACATCCGTTTTCTTGGCATTCTGTGGATTATTTCAATGAGATTAGAGATATTGTTTGGTCCTCTGCTGCATCTTTTCGCAATGTTATAAGATCGTCCAACGGGGCAGCTGACTCTCTTGCTAGAAGGGGTGTTCATTTGGCATCCTTGGAGCAGTATGATTTTCTTCCTCCATAAGTGATCATCTTTGTGTGTTGTAATTATTGGTGTCAAGTGTATCTTTGTCCATCTCGGTCCGATTAAATGAATTTTTTACCATTCAAGAAACGAAGATGGGTTACCAGACATCATTAAATTTCATTTTCAAGGGTGAATACATTCACCCAGACACATCTCATAAACAAATCTTGAAAAAATGTGTCATACGACCATACAACATTGCATCTCAAGATCAAGCTCAAAATATAGATGGAACTAGTTCGGTTCTGGTGTTCAATCTCATACCAAGAGTACTTTGTGCGTATTAATCTAAATGAAAACCAGGCAAATAACCCCTTTCGGTCTGATAACTACAACACATTTAATGCATTAGAGAACTCAAAACCAGAAGAGTTTTACACAGCAAATAACAAAAAGCAAATGCTTGGTAGAAATAAGCACTGAATCTTTTGATTGTACCTTGTACAATTCAGTTCTGATGTTCGAAGTCATAAAGAGATTACTTTGTGCGCATTAATCTACATGGAAACCGAGCAAGCAACTCTGATTGATCTGATAACTACATTACATCTAAAGCTTTGGGGAACCCAAAAACCAAAAGAGTTTTATACAGCAAATAACACAAAGCAAATGGTTTACAGAAATAAGAGCTAAATCTTTTGATTGCACCTTGTACATTTGTTGTATGGGTTTCTGACTCTTTTGTTTTGAAATGGAATACTTGGACTCATCTTGACTTGAAATGGAACTGGAGATCACCCCAGCATCTGTTCAGAAACTATTTGATCCTTGAACCTGCTTTGCATATCAGAAGCAGATTAGATTTTCAGACGAGATTAAGTCTTATTATCTTTGAACTGGAAGAAAGTTGTTTAGCTGCATACTCTAGTCAGCCTAAAATGATGCAAGAGTACATGCAAATCAAGCAACAATAAATTTTTTATCCATGCACGCAGAAAGCAAAAAACTTCACTACATAACACTTACTCATCAAAAACACTCAAAATAATCACAGTCTAAAATTCCTTGAATCCATCATTGGCTCGTCCAAGTTGACACTGTTTTGGGCCTACTTAAGTCAATCTAAAACTCCTTTAAGGGATGTTTTTTTTTAGAGCGTGACAAAATTTTATTAAACACAAGCAACCATAATACATAAGTGGGGCAAGATGTCCCAAAAAAACGAACACACCCATTGAAGCCCAGGGGCCCTCTCACATCAATTATAGAACCGCTCTATTCCGGTTGAAAATGTGACTGACTCCTTATCCACTCCCTCATTCACCAACTTATCCGCATGCGAGTTTGCTGACCGCTTCATGTGGCTAAACACCGGTTAAATGATCAAGCATAAATCACAAATCTCCAAGATGACGTCAGCTAGCTGCCAAGGACCCGGGGCCTTGCTTATCGCCTATGCTAAGGCATTAGAAGAATCTCCTACTAGGTTTCAAACATAAGAGGACCAGCCATGGACTTGGCAAATTATCTTAAACCCCACAAGAGAGTTCGCACTGCCACTTCATTAGAGCCACTAAACCCAATTGGTCCAGAAGACGTTGTGCCCTTTAGAACCTCCAAAAAGGCTGCATATCCCCGCACAACCCAGATTCCTTTTGGAACTCCCATCAAAATTAAATTTCAGTGAAACTAATGGAGGATGATTCCGCCTTGGAGCTATAATATTTTTTGTCCTTTTTCAAAAATCACAGTTCTCTATTTCCTTAATATTTCCCTAGTGCTATGGAAAGGTAAAGAGGAGTTGTTCCTTAACTATTTCCCTAGTGCTATAGAAATGTAAAGAGGAGTTGTTCCTCTCCCAAGATATGATATCCAACTTGATATCCCATGTGATTCTTCCCTCACGCCTTCCTTTATCTTAAAAAATCTTAGTGTTCCTTTCTTTCCACGTGTGCCACGTCGTTGCAAAGAGTACTTAGTCTTCAAAGATTGTGACCCGTTTCTGAACGTGGCCAAGGGATTCGTCTTCCTTTTTTTCACAAAATGCTCTAATTGGCAAGTTGACATTTCCTTATTTTTAAGGCGGTCACAAGTGTTGATCCTTTTTTCACCACCACCATGCAAAAGCGGCCACCCAAGGTGGGGCCGACTATAGCCAAATGATTGTAAGTCTATATGCATACCCGACATCATATGACAACCTGTAAAAGAACGAGCACACAGAAAAGGAACCAGAGATGGCAGGGGTCCACATTCTAACCGTGGTGAGAAGAAGAAACATAATAGGATTCAAGGAGACCCAAAAATGATGAAAGACAGTTAATCTCACTATCCTTAAGGTTCCTCCTAAGTCTAATATCCCACCCCACAGCCTCAACCCCCTTCTTTTCCAAATAATTGCACACCCCGGCTCCTTCACTGGTAGCTAACAGGGACAGGTCCGGGAAAGCATAGCATAACAATGACTCTCCTAACCAGAGATATACCCAAAAAAGAGTCCCCACCCCCCTCTCCACTCTAAATCTAACTAGAGGTTGAAACAATGGGTTTGGACACACAAATGAACTTCCATGCTCTGGAACTCTTTCCTACAGATATGTTCCCAGTCACCCCAATTAGGGGTGTAAACAAGCCGAGCTTGGCCAGGCTCGGCTCGGCTCGTTAAGCTCAAAGGCTCGGCTCGGGCTCGGGCTCGGGCTCGGCTAGGCTCGCGAGCCTTATCGAGCTTGGGCTATATTAAATTCAGTACAACATTTTTGAAAAAATTCTGGACTATACGTGACCTATCAAATGGACGGTTTAGATTATCCTAGTGAGAGTGCCCTCGTAAGAAAACAGTAGTTGATAACATTTTCTTCTTTCTTTTTTTATAGGAATTTGCTAGCAAACTTCTCCTATGCCACTTCTCGGCATGTGACCATCCTTGGTGCAAAGATTCGCACATGGCAAAGGTGGCTAGCAAAAGCAAAAATAAGAAAAAAAAAGTAATCATTACAAAAAAAGTAAAATAGCTGAAGGTATAAAGTTTTAAATGAAAAATTACCAACAAAAGGTAGAAAGTTATGACAATTACCAAAAAAATATGTAGAAAGTTATTACAATTACGAAAAAAATTAATTTCTCACGAGAATTAACCGTTTGATACGCACTGCATTCCGAGAAAGACAAAAACTCATGATGTTGACAACACCAACCTCATGATGATGATTATGCCTCCAGCAGTTTCCTACTGTATTATATTTAGGACTATTCTTTTATACGGTTTTCTTAACGAGCCTTAAGAAGTCGAGCCGAGCCGAGCCTGGCCTAACTCGGGCTCGGCTCGTTAAGGATTCGAGCCGAGCTCGAGTGAGCTTCCGAGCCCGAGCTAAAATTGACACCCCTAACCCCAATCCCCACATTCCTGCCCATACTTATCCTCGATTATTTTATGCCATAGTGCCTCCTCCTCTCCATACTTCTAGAGCCACTTTCCCATCGAAGCTCTGTTTCTTTCTTTCTTTCTTTCTTTCTTTTAAATGGTAACGAGGCACTCTTTCTTAGTCATATTCTTCTAATGTCAAGCCCTCCTCGTTTCTTTGATCTGCATACTTTCTCCGAACACAGCAAATGTTTCAACTTACACCCTGACCTTTTCCTATTGATATGTTCCTAGTCCCCAATCCCCCAATTCCTGCCCATACTTATCCGCGGTTATTTTATGCCATAGTGCTTCCTCTCCAAACTCCCAGAGCCACTTTCCGGACGAAGCTTTGTTTCTTAGTCATATTCTTCCAATGTCAAGCTCTCCTTGATTCTTTGATCTAAATATTTTCTCCTAACACAGCAAATGTTTCAACTTTCAACTTACACCCTCACTCCCTATCTTCTGGAAGACCATTTGGAGCTTTTCAATTCTCTTTGCCACCTTGGTCGGTATTTTATGAAGTGGCATATAGTACACCAGGAAATTTGCAAGTGTTGTCTTGATAAGGGCGATTCTACCATCAAAAAATAGATAATTTTTCTTCCATTAGACAAATTTCCATTCCACTCGGTCGATCACATGATCCGACAGGGCTGCTTTTGGAATAACCTAGTACAAAAGTAAAGCCAAGTGATGGCACTCTTCCTGCATCCAAGTATGGTATACTCTTGCACCTCCTCACCCTGCCTATTGATCTCAAATAACAGCCTTTTAGACAAAAAATGATCTTTAATCACGATGTCATTTCAAACCACGTGAAAATCTTTTAAGTTTCTAGTGCAAGCTGGATTCTCCTTAAGGACGATGAGTGTATCATAAACAAACTACAAGCGGGATAGAAGTTGCACATTTCTTCTACATTCCAACTAGGGGTGTCAATTTTAGCTCGGGCTCGGAAGCTCGCTCGAAAAAAGCTCGGCTTGAGCTTGGCTCGAATCCTTAACGAGCCGAGCCGAGCCCGAGTTAGGCCAGGCTCGGCTCGGCTTCTTAAGGCTCGTTAAGAAAACCGTATAAAAGAATAGTCCTAAATATAATACAGTAGGAAACAGCTGGAGGCATAATCATCATCATGAGGTTGGTGTTGTCAACATCTGTTTTGTCAACATCATGAGTTTTTGTCTTTCTCGAAATGCAGTGCGTATCAAACGGTTAATTCTCATGAGAAATTAATTTTTTCCGTAATTATAATAACTTTCTACGTATTTTTTTGGTAATTGTCATAACTTTCTACCTTTTGTTGGTAATTTTTCATTTAAAACTTTATACCTTCAGCTATTTTACTTTTTTTGTAATGATTACTTTTTTTTTTCTTATTTTTACTTTTGCTAGCCACCTTTGCCGTGTGCGAATCTTTGCACTAAGGATGGTCATATGCCGAGAAGTGGGCATAGGAGAAGTTTGCTAGCAAATTCCTATAAAAAAAGAAGAAGGAAATGTTATCAACTACTGTTTTCTTACGAGGGCACTCTCACTAGGATAATCCAAACCGTCCATTTGATAGGTCACGTATAGTCCAGAATTTTTCCAAAAATGTTGTACTGAATTTAATATAACCCAAGCTCGATAAGGCTCGCAAGCCGCTCGCGAGCCTAGCCGAGCCTGGCCAGGCTCGTCTCGGCTCGTTTACACCCCTAATTCCAACCCTCTTATACATCCCCTTTCTGCTGAGAGAAGTTTTTCCAGATGATGGCAAGGAGAAACAATTGCCTTATTGGCGATGATGGGTTGGTGCGAGAGAAAGATGGGATAAAGAAATTGATTGTCCAATATTTTTCCAAGTTATACACCGAGGACCACGACTGAAGACATGAGCTTGGAGAGTTTGGATTTCAAACAACTTAGGCAGGACCAGGTTAGATGGTTGTAAAGAGAAATTGAAGAAAAGAAGATTCAGACTGTAATATTTAGCATGAAGAAAGATAAATCCCCTGACCCAAATGGCTTCCCTATGTCGGAGTTTGGGAAGTGATCAAAGAAGACATTATAGCATTTATGTCGGAGTTACACCATAGAGGTAAAATGGGGAAGGAGATGAAAGCAAATGTCACTACCCTCATTCCAAAGAAAGAGGGTGTCTTGGAGCTGAGGGATTTTCGACCAATTAATCTTGCTCATAGTACAAACAAAACATTGGCGAAGGTGCTAGGGAGAAGGATCAACGAAGCAACAGGGGTCATAATGTCATAGTTTCAAGGAGCTTTTGTAAAAGGCCGTAGATATTGGATGGAATACTCATTAGCCAATGAAGTCATTGATTCCAGGAAGAGAGAAGACGGGGAAGGAGTCATTGGCAAGATTGAAATGGAGATGGCATACGACCACGTAGACGAGAACTTTGTGGATTCGATAAAGGAAAGTATAGGTTTTAGAGAGAAATGGATAAATTGGGTAAAATATTGTATATCAACATCATTGTTCTCTATACTGGTGAATGGATCCCCAGACAGCTTTTTCAATAGCCCGAGAGGTATCAAACAAAGTTGACCCTCTATCCATTTACATTTTTACCATGGGAGCAGAGGCGCTAAGTCCTTTAAGTACTGTAAGTCAATAAAAAACTTGCCACTTCAAACATTGAGCTGATTGTTTCGAGTCATTTTCTCTGGTGAGGGCTTTTGTCCAAGTACGAGTTTTTAAATGATGCCTAGAGTGTAATAGAAGAGCCAAACTTACATACCGTAAAATTTCCATAAAGAAAGAGCCTTAATTACTTCTAGAATTTTGTCAGTGAAACATCATGGTAATCATGAAATGCCCTCTTCTCACCATTTATCTTTCAAATCAAGCCAAAAGCTTGAAGTTCACGCCCTCACCTCTCCCCAAAGAAAAATCCAAACCCACAATATATTTCCATCCTCATTTTATCAACTGAGAAATGAAAGTGAACTCAGTTGCCCCTTTGGAGGATTACCCTTGTGAAATGCCCTAGAAATATTTTCTTTGGGAGTGCCATTGGTTTTACGGACATTGCATCAGGAAATTGGAGGGGGATCACTAGTGCGCACTACAGTTTCATTCGCCTTACCCTGAAAAATATGATAAGGTCAGCTGCTGCATAGAGGGGAGCTGGAAATTGCGGTCAACTATGTGGGAAACAATAGTTAGAACCTATTCTAGCTGTAGGTATACACCTTCGGCTTCTTATTTTCCATTAGTTTTAGCAGAAAAACACTAACCCCCCTAAGATTTAGGTGAGCATCTCAATGTCAATCGTGAGTTATAACATTTGGGTTTGAGAAGTGCACCTTTCTGAGCATGATTAAGAAATTCGTGAGATACACAATGATTTTAAAGAAAAATCAAAATCTCAAGGTCTTAAACCCAGATTAATGTTTGTTTAGTGCTTTTCAAGAAAGTTCTAAGGTGTAAAGGTTTTAGACCCAAGATCATGGTAATTCATAAAGTTGACTTTCTATTGGGGAACATGATAAAATGAAGGTTATTATGGGTTGGATAAAACTCCATCCTAGCAGTGTTTCAAAATGCAGATGCAGGTCAAAATGCAGCCAAAGCAAATCCTAGTTGTAAAACCTGGCCCCCCATCAGTCACAATGTAGGTGCACCTTAGTAGACTAGATGCTAGGTGTTACAAAAGTGATCGGAGTGATTGGATCGACAAGATCAGCAGCCAAAAACTTAAGATTTGTGATGAGATCACTTAGGGCCATCGGATTTGGATTGCTTAGATCAATGGCCTGGAATGTCAGTCGCTTTGGATATTTGATCGGACCACCTTTAGAACCATTGGATTGAAGGCCCAGTAAACCCTTTTTTCTTTAATTGAGGGTTAGGTCTATTAGTTAGGGACTAGCTATGCTAGACCAGTCCATTAGTGGCAAACATATCAATGGCTTAGATCATCACAAAATGACAAATGCAAAGACTAGAGGACAATGCCACTAAACATTTATATCTCTAAGAAGGAGGTCTTTAAAGAAAGCATATTCCATAAGTGTTTGTGTCTATCCACAACTTCCAAAATGCTTGAAATAGCCAAGGAAACAGGTGTTTAATTATGGAGTGCAATTACCAAAGCAAGGTGGGTGCAAATATCAAAATCATCTCTATGCTAAAAGTATTTCAAAAGACCTCCACCGTTGCCCAAAGTATTACAATTTTGATTTGCATGTAGAAGCCAACTGTTATCAAACATTGGTCAGCAATATAGATGTGGTCCTTTCCCCGTAAGATTCAACTACCAATAGGATACTAGAATGTTCTTAATCTTATGAATTGCTATGTGAGGACGCTTAATCGAACCTTGGGTGTGCTTATCAAAACAAAGCTCAAGGGTGTAAGCTTAAGGGTGTAATCCGAGTACATGGGTGGTAGTGCCAAAATGAGGGGGTGTTATTAATAGCTATGGAAATAGATGTTTCTAACTAGTACAAAGGAGTGTCTTGGCAAACCCAAAAAAACTCAAAACTATGCATTAGGATAGGCCAATCACAGCCCATTTTTCTATAGGATGGACCCAACCGTTTTACTCCCTTGCATAGAATGGGCTAGGACCATCCTATGGGAATTTTTTTTAGGCAAAACCTTCTATATGGCCCATCAAATGGTCGTTTGGATCATCACATGGTGCAATCCTTGCAGCAGATTTTGAAAAGTAATGGACTATAGGGCCTTTCATCATATAAGACCTTATATATAGGCCTTCCACCATATAAGATCTTATATAGAGAGAGAGATGATATATATAGATATCTATGTCCAAGTGGCCCCTTTTGGAGTCTGTTGTGATGAGTTCTAGTTGGTTGGTGTTAAATTCCAATTACATATAGATGGCTGGTCAACTTGGATTATTTGATCCAGTATTCTATTTCTATAGGTAAGTGAAAACATGAGTGTTTGACAGGGTACTACAATCCACATGCCCAGGAGTAGAGTCCATATAGGAATAGTTATATGAGTTTATATGCGTTAGACGTGCCACACAACTCTTGCTAGGTGCGTGGTTATAGAATTTTACTCCTAAACTTTCTCTAAGTTAGTGGGTTAGTTACAAGTGGTTTCTTTCCATTGGCTACCAAGAGTCCTAGTCCTTCAATTAATTCAAAAAAAGAAAAGAAAATGTGTTAGTTACAGTTTGAATTTCTATATTTTAGGTGAAGTGGTAAAGATTCAAGAGTTATTTTAGGTTTTGTTGGACGGTTGTGCACGTAGGTGGGTTCTGATAGGTTGTGATCTCCTTGGAGATATATTTTCATGAACATGTATTGCCTAGACTTCCCACACGTTAAAACTCATATCTAAGAGAGAGAGAGAGAGAGAGAGAGAGAGAGAGAGAGAGAGAGAGAGGAAACTTTTTCTACACAGAGGATGGCATACAATGCAAATCGAAGGAGGGGTCTTCAAATAAAAAGGGGGCATGTAGCAAGAACCAAGAAAGAGAGTTTAATGTAGGATATGTTGTTGGGCGTAGTGGTAGGTTCGGGTTGATGTCTTTTGACTATTGAGCCACACTGAGATTGGATGTTATGGGCGCCTCCCACAAATCACCTCCTTCTCTAGGTTGTTTCCAAACCACCATCGCTTCTACCTCATATTTCCACCTAAGCCTAGCACTACCAACACCCATTCAATGTCATCCTGAAAACCTTTGCTAATCCCTCATGATATGAGTCCCACCTTGGTTTAAGTTTGACCCGAGGCCTCCACATTAGCCGACCATTCCCATTTAAGTCTCCACTCATATTAGCCAAAGCAGGTTCATCACCTTTGTTTCTTACCCTAGAGGCCTAGCCCAACTGACTTTGCTACCACCAGTTCTAACTCTCTATCTCATCACCTCTCTCAATTGCAAGCAGTTGTGTAACAATTGGGGCTTGGGGCTTCCATCAACGAATCCCGCATCATTGAAGGATCGGGACCCAGGCGAGGAAACAAGAAGGTGGGATAACGCCCTCACATCTTGCTGCTCAATTTCCAGTAAAGAGCCGAAAGGAACCCTAGTCAAAGAGAAAGAAAAGAAAAGAAGGAAAAAGTGGAGATTCCGTCTGGAGACGCGACGATCCAGAATTGGGATGTGCGTGAAAAAGTAGGTGAAAATTTATGTTTTGTGGCATTTAATTGTGTGAAGGGCATATTTTTCTACATATTAGATTTACATATGCTTTTTAAGGATATAAAATTTGATTAATCTTAAGCTATTAGGATCGTAAGTTTCTTTTAAATTGTAAATAGAGTAATGTTGACCAAAAAAAAGAAAAGAATTGCTAGATATTTACTCTAAGATTGTTTGGTTTCAAGTGCAATGATTAGTCTTAAATTATTGACCCTTCTCTTTTAATAAAGGCACGATATATGAAATAGTTTAAAAAGGATTTTTATGAGGGGTTACAAATAACAGTCATAATGATATTATGACACTTAGTTCTCATATTAACATCCTAAAGTCAGGTGAGTTATTAATTAAAAGCCCTCACTTTTGATATTTACACATTGTGAAGAAAAAAATGATTAAATTAAGTAGATTGATACTCGCAGTACCATATTGTGATAATGTCACTAATTGGTTTTACAATTTCCTGATTGAATGTTGATACAGTTGACAAAATGATATCTTTATGTTAATATTTGACCCATATTTGATCCCTTTATTTAGATGCTGAAATTTGTGATTAAAAGAATAATAGGATGTTACACAATGACGAGTTATGCATCATGAGTCTTCAAGAGCATAAGTGCATATTTCTGCAAACCATGATCCTATGTACATGGCATATTTGCATATATTTGTAAAACAAGAAAGAAAATGATTTAAGAAAATGAAATTGATAAAGATATGATGCAGTAATATTGTACTATGTTTTAATAAGCAATAATTCATGCTAATATTATGAAGAAAATGAATTAAAGTATAGATTATCATTGTTCTTTTCATGCTTTTAGATGATATAAAACTTTATTTTCCCTACTGGGTTTCTGTGGTTGAAACTCACACCAAAAATATTTTCAGGATGGACACTATTTACCTTAAAGAAGATATGGCCGAGGATGGGAACTTATGAAGGAGCGGCGTTCTACATATTCTAGGGGTAGTTTCCTTTTATGTATTTTTAGTTTTGTATTATTTTAGACTTGGTGATTGTTTTATTTTATGTTACCATTATAGGAATATTAAGACAATGATTCAATTTATTTCATTGTTTAGTCTGCTAGGTGTTGGTTGTTATTTCACCACCAAAAAGAAAAAAGAAAATTGATGTCTTTTAGTTAACGGACCGGGCTTCGGGACCTCCGAAAATCCGGGCCATTACACTAGTCGACTCGGAGCGACGCGGCCGGGTACTCAGTTGACACGGCTGAGTACTCTGATAGCGCGGTCATAACTTGAGAGAGTCAAAGGAGTTCTGATTTGCCTCGTAGGGCAAAACGCTGACTCTGACAAGAACGCAGCCAAGATAAAAGGAAGTTGACTTGGGGGCTTCAGCGATGACACGGGGGATTGAAACTATGCTCTATAGTACTATGCCTAATGTTGATGTTGAATTGAAAGAGCAAAGACCATTTTGAGATAGATAAAGTTCATTGGAAATTGTCAGTACATGTATTCCAGTGCCTTCTTGTGTTCTCTATCACAAATTATGATGTCTAGGTTTTGAAATATACAATTTTGTGCGATTTGTGAGAGAGAAAATGAAATCAGTGATAATTTCTTCTCCAGTACCCTTGTTTGCGACAGGTTTGGTTCTACAGCTTGATCGAAAAAGAATATTAGAATAATAGAATCATCCATATTTAAAACTAGTTTCACAATCTTAAACAAAATAAAGATCAAACTTCAAACATGGATATGGAAAATCATCATTTTCTCATTCTTACCTTGACAATGATCACAACCAGTCTTTCTGCTGTAACTTGAGTGGCAGATACACCTCCGACAGATACTGGAATCCGAACGAACTCAACGCCTGAATTTCTGCCTTCTTCTTCGTCTTAACCATCAGTCCTAGCTCCTCAACCCAACCCGGATTCTTCTTAATGAAATCCTCCTCCAACAAATCCTTCCCCGTCTTAATATCCTGCTCCGTCATGTCCAACCGACATTGTTCGGGAATCCGATACTTATCCAAATCACTAGGGCGAACACCCAACCATTTTATATCAGGAGTCGTAAGATTCGAACTGTCATACGACATGTTCTTCGATCCACACATGTAAACTGACAGAATTTTCAACCCATAAGGATCACTATCCACCAAGGCAAGCACTGGTAATTTCAACTCAGTCTTCATCTTCTTCAAGAAAAGCCGAGTCGCAACATCAGGTTGCCCCTTGGCGGTGACAATTATGCAGGGAAATCTATTGTAGAATCTGTCCTCTGCAAGCCTCATAAATGCAGCATCCTTCTCCACGAGAAGGATGAACAGCGCATCCGACTCCATATCACTTACTCGATCTATATTTGGGGGAATGGCCTTCCCGCCGACTCCCATTTTCGTGCAATCTATGATGTCGCCTGTTGGTGGAAATGCATAGAGATTTCAGATTATACTAATATTCAATAGAAATAAAGCCGAAACAGTATTAAAAAAAAAAAGAAGTAAACATCACCGTCATCGGAAAAGATTAACCGGCCAACGACCACGCCTTTCTCGGAAGCAACAACATTCAGGCTAGATCTGGTGCATCCAAGCATACAGGACACATCATCGAGTACTGAATCGGACTGAGATTGATCCTGAAAGAGCTTAACATCTGTGTAGAATAAATCACGCTTTGTGACGTGGATGTTCTTGAGGCAGAGCTGGTGAACTAGGGTTAGGATTTTGGTTGTGATGGTGGTTTTCCGAACAGTGGAGAGATTTGAGAATGATCTGAGAGAGGTTTTGTCTTTGAGAACAATGCGATCGAGCTCTGGAACGTAGAGTTGGTTTGCGTTGCTTCGAGAAGGGATGGCGAAGGAGAATCCGTTGCCGGAGAGGATGGAGGAGGCGATGCGGAGGACGGCGGATTCGACGGAGAGTTGGACGGAGGCGGGGGAGAGATCGGAGACTTCTCGGCATTGGGAGGCGAGGTTTAGGTCAGTTAGGGTTAGGGTTTTGGAGGATGAGGAGGAGGGGTTTTGGTAGGAGGTGAAGATTTGTTTTAAGGAGGAGAGGATTTCGGAGTCGGGTTTTAGGCGGTTTTTGAAGGAGAGGGCGGCGCTGCTGCCGGCGGTGAGGCCGCCGGATCGGGATTTGGGTCGGGGTGCAGAGTTTCCGGCAGAGTCATCGTCCGGTCGCCGGCGTTTTTTGTCGGCCATTGGAGTGGGAGGGAGGGGCGGGAAAAAGTAGGTCGGCGGGGTGGACGTTATAAAGGTATGGTGGGAACTCGTTCCCACCTATGATTGATCTGAGTCGTCCACTTGATATGACTTGATTGGATGTAATATGATCCCACTTTGGATTGATCTGGACCGTTCATTTATGACTTGGTTTGGATCTATATGGCAATGTGGATCCTACTTTTTGATTGATCTGATTCGTCCACTTGGTATGACTTTGCTTTGGAACTATGATCCCACCGTTGATTGATCCGGACTGTTCACTTGATAGGACTTGGTTTGGATCTACTAAGACATAGTGGATCCTACCTTTGATCGATCCTAACCATTCACTTGATACGACTTTCTTTGGATCTAATATGGCAAAGAAGAACAAATCTTGGATTGATCTCGACCGTCCGATTGATAGGACTTGCTTTGGATCTACTATGGCATAGCTAATCTCACTTTTGATTGATCCAAACTGTTCACTTGATAGCACCTCACTCAAGATCAACAATGGCATTGTGGATCCTTCCTTTGATTGATCCAAACCGTTCACTTGATAGGACTTGCTTTGAATCTTATGATTCCATGATTAGTAGTGTAAACATAGCACTTGGGGAGGATTTGTAAAAAACAAATTAGATTTTGAGAACTAAATCAAGGTGCATTTGCTTTGAATTTTCTGATTTTGACGCTCCAGACAATGGGAATGTCAGAAGTTATACGATGAAAGGCCTTATGAGCTCATACCGCATCATCACAAGCACACTTTTTAAGATGCTGCTGTTGGATCAAATATCAAGAGCGGTACTTCTGTCGTACCACAAATAATAGCTCTCATATGGCGGCATACTGTAAGCACCCTTTTTAAGATGCTGTTGTTGGATCAAATATCAAGAGCGGTACTTCCGTCGTACCACAAATAAAGAGCTCATACCCCTTTTAAGATGCTGTTGTTGGATCAAATATCAAGAGCGGTACTTCTGTCGTACCACAAATAAAGAGCTCATACGGCGGCATTCCGTATACCACCTGAGATTCCATTCTGTTGGTTTCAACAACACCATTACAAAATCTTTTGCTGAGGGCACGTTTCACTGCCAAGAATTGTTTTTCTTGATAAATCAGTGTCTCTGAAGTGGAGATGAGGGCGTAGTTGCTAAAAACCAGGAAACAAAATCCCGTCTTGAGTAGAGTTTTTTGTTTCCATGGTTGTAGCAACTTCATAGTTTTGGGATTTTGTGGCTATTTATCATGAAAAACAATTCTTCCCTGCTGCCATAATGATTTCTAGAATGGCAAACAAATGCAACATCAAGTTTGGTAAACTATCATTTGGTAAATGAGGAAAATGATTGTGAGCTTGAAGCTAATATAGCTTATATGAGCTTGAGGGCCCAAACACATGTGAGCCCACATTGTTAGGATGATTCAAAGCATTCATTTGAAAGGCCCTTACATAGATAGGGTGTGTACAAAAAATCAGCTCCATAGGATCATCCTAACCCATCCAAAAGTGGAGGGCAAAATGGACAGACACCGTTTGCCACAAATCTGCCCATTTTTGCCCTCTGCTTTTGGAGGGGTTGGGATGATCCAATGGAGCTGATTTTTGGTACACACCCTATCTATGATGGGGCCTTGCAAATAAATGGTTTGGATCACCACAAAAAATGTAGGACCCATGTGTTTGGGCCACAAGCTCATATGAGCTATATGAGCTTCAAGCTCACAATCATTTTCCTCTTGGTAAATACAATTTTAGAATTCAAAAAATTTTGGTCACCATTAGTTGTCCCAAAAGCAATTTTACAGCCCCTCTTTTTCAGGTGACAGATGCCACCTCATATCAAGACAAATTCAGCTGATGTGCAAAATGTGGGGTCTCTAATGGCTTTGTCCAAAATGGCATGGACACTTCCATTAGCCAAATCTTTTGATTAGAAATTATGTTCATGAGATTATTTGCCAATTGCAGAGCAACCTCACGAGAGCTTGTAACCCATGTTGGGGCTGAACTCAATTGAACCACCACCCATTTCAAAAAAAATATTAGCCAAAAGCACTAATAAAATGTGGTTTGAATGAACAAAATACCCTGGGTTAAGGGTTAAATTTTCAAATAAATGCCACATCCGCACACCATTTCAATTACCGAATTTAATTCTCAGAGGGATAAGTTCAGTTATAGGGCCCACCAACATCTCATCAGCAAGATCCATACAGTTCATCAAGTGGGTCCCACAATTTAGATCATATAACCCAACAATCACTTCAAATATAAAATCCCTAAACATTTGACAAGATCTAATTGCTTCTAATATTCAGTGATTGGGGGCCATACGATTGATATCGGTAACATTCACCTTATCCATCAGGTGGTCCCACTAAAGAGAAGCTAACAACAGCAATCATATTGAGCCTGAACAATTGCTCAGAAATTTCGAACTGTCCATCATTTTACATAGGGTCTAGAATGCTGAATAAATAGCCCAACCAGAGTCTAAGTGCAAAATGCAAGTAAAATAAGCAAGATAGATTTCCTTTAAAACTTTTTTCCTGTCAAAGAAAACCTTAGATTTTATTTTAACAAAAAATTCCACTTTTGATGCAAATAAAATGATACAATAAAAGCAATTTTACCAAAATAATAATAATTGCTTCCTCTTGGTTATTCATCGTCTTCTCCGGTCGTCCCTGTAAGGTCCTTCGCTCTCTTGATCCTTCAACAATCCAAGAAATGCAAGCAGACCGAAAAAGAAGAAACCGCCCGACCAGCCTCCACCACCACCTCCCCCGCCGCCGCCACCATCGCCGTCGTCACGAGGGGGAAACCCGGTACCACCGTCGTCAAGTTCAGGTGACTTTTCTTTTCCTGAAATTCACATTCTGATTATTATTTTTTCAAAAAAAATGTAAAAATAAGAAAACAAAAACAAAAGAATTGAAAATTCCAATCACGCATTCAGATATATACATATAATTTTTTAAATTAAAAAATTACACACACAAACACACACACACACACACACACAGATATATATATATATGAGGAAAGTGTTTCTACTCGGCCGAGTAGAAAAGCTTATCTACTCCTCCCTTTAAAAAGTACAGTGGGCCCACACATTGTGGATGATCCAAAGCATTCATTTGATAGGTCTTATCATAGATAGGGTGTGCCCAAAAAATCAGCATCAAAGGGTCATCCTAGCCCTTCGTTTTGTTGGGCCTTGTAGAAACAAAATGGACGCACTGTGTAAGATGCGTAAGATGCGTCCATTCTGTTTCTACAAGGCCCAACAAAACGAAGGGCTAGGATGACCCTTTGGTGCTGATTTTTTGGGCACACCCTATCTATGATAAGACCTATCAAATGAATGCTTTGGATCATCCACAATGTGTGGGCCCACTGTACTTTTTAAAGGGAGGAGTAGATAAGCTTTTCTACTCGGCCGAGTAGAAACACTTTCCTCATATATATATATATATGAGTTTTTATATGGTGTAAGGCCTTAAACATAAGCAATCATCATTAGAAAGTGATGCAGATAATAGGCCAATAAGTGGCATATTTGCCCATTAGGATTTATTTCCATGTTATTTAGTTTCTAGGACTCTTATTTACTTGTTATTTAGCTTATATGCTTCTTCTACTTCTAATTCTCCTCTCATCTCCTTCACTTCTTGCCCTATTTTCTCCTTCTCTTCTCCTATTCCTCTTCTTCTCTTCTCTTTTCTCCTCTTCTTCTATTTCTCTTCCCGGTCCTACATCATAAAGTCATTAGCTTCATTACTATTTCTCTTCCCGGTCCTACATCAGAAAGTCATTAGCTTCATTACAAGAAACATCAAGGACAAAATATAACTAATCAATATTCAAAAGCTTGATGATGATTGTGAACGGCCAAACACTCAAAAAAAAAGAAGGCTTGTTGATGAATTCTAATTCCGCAAAGTTCTTAATATGTCCAGGCCATGAATATATTACAGATATCAATTTCATAAAAAAATCACTTGAGCTGATGATCACATCAGCTCAATCGGGTTTTTTTAATAAAACCAAGGAGTTTTCATTGGCCTTGGCCAAATCAAACTAAGTCAACAAAGGAAACTGGAACAAATATTCAATTTTGAGTTTTTGAATAATGCAACTAATCAAACGATTATCAATGAATGGATATTACCTTGTATCGGTGCGATGGTAATTGTTGATGATTGGCGTTCAACAGTCTGAGTTTGCTCTGCTGAGCATCTCGCATTCTACCAAGAAAGAAAATCAACATTAGGACCTCGAAGTAAGATGTTCTTAGCAACATTGGCTTCTATGATATCTACAAGGCTGAGGTAAGCAAAAATGACATTACACAATTACATAAATGAAAGGAGATAATAATGAAAAAGCAATCTACATCTGGCAATAGAACTGAAACCAAACTTGACGAATCTGAGTAGTTAACGAGTGCCATGTATTGAGAAGCCACCATCAAATATTTAAGCAATTTCAACTCATGAAATATCTCTTAGGAAAACATCTACTTATTCATTGGGTTATAATATTCACTGACTTTATAACACTCAACTCATGAAATATCTCTTAGGAAAACATCTACTCATTCATTGGGTTATAATATTCACTGACTTTATAACACCCCGTGGCTTAACGAGTAAAAATAGATGCCTGTATAATGCAGTTAAAAAACAAGAGGTCTTTTAGATTGATGTAGAAACTTCTTATCAGAAGTATCTGTTTCTAGCAGTCTATAGCCTGATTCAAAGATTGTTTCAAGATCTACAAGTATTTCTATAAATTTGGAAAGATTTCACAATTCTGTGCCTTGTGAAGGGAGATAAATTAGAGATCTAATTGCTTCAGTTCAGAATTACAGTTTTAAAAGTTTGTAATGTCCTTAGAAAATGGTTATAATGAAGGACTAGGATAGATGAGAATGAAGAATTGAGATTAAAGTAGATTTTGGGGGTCTACAAAGTTGTATTTCAAAATTGAGTTCTTGTTTTAGTCAAATTTCTGCAAGCTGTTTGATTAGGAGTATGACTTCAGGTCTGGTCTGAGTTTAGTTAAAAAGTTGATTGTTTTTTTTTTCTTCTGAATGGTAGTTAAAAAGTTGATTGTGTGGGCAAGTTTTATGCTTTTGTAGTTTCCTTATTCTTTCTTTTGCTTGTTGCAGCACAAACAGGATAAGTTTTGTTAAAATTATTCTTAATTTAGTTCCTACATTATTTTCTGTCGCGCTTGCTTCTTCTGTATGAAGAGTGTTGGTATTGTTTTACTTGATTTTCCTTTAGGTTTTTTTTTTTTTTAAGTTAATTGCTGGGTGAACTTTATTAAGAAGAAAGCAGCAAAAACACAATTGACCGAGCTGGCCAAAGAAAACAAGAAGAACAAACAGCAGAGGAATATATCAAGGAAGATCATCAGAAGGATAATACCATTCAAAAAAATCATCAAAGGGATAATGATCGTGTACAGTCAGTTCCACACTAGAAAATTCATTCTCTTTTTCAGGCTGCATCGTTTTACCACACAAGAAAAGTTTACAATATCAACTCACCAAAGCAGCAGCACATATCACCGTAGAGGGACTCAGTCGACAAGAGAGTGAAAGAGGTCTTTCATGTCGAAATGGTTGACAACATGTATTGGGTACCTCTAGCCTAGATTTAATAAGCTGAAGCCTTCCCCTATTCTGAAATTCTGTTTTGCCTGCATTCATGTGTTGACTTACATTAGAAGTTAAATCTAAACTACATTAATCAAAACTTCCAAAATCAAGGCAAATAGTATTAAGTATCATGCAAAGATATAGTCACAGCCCTAATGGCACACATGTAATCACTGAGATTATGTGGAAAGATTGGTATTCAACTCAAGTCACCACTCCTGATAAGAGAACAAACTTCCTGTACCAAAGTAAACACTAACAGATGATGAAAGAAGTAAACAATTATTATAAATGAAAAGAATTTATTGAGCTTTGCTAAAGGAACCATCGTGGTCTTACATGACTGCCTACCTCACTGATGTGATTTAAGCCTTAGTTCTATTTATTGGTTTGTTTTGTTCAAACATTTTATTCTATTTATACTTATAGTCATTGTTACGTTTTATCAGACCTAGATGTGGAGGGTGTCCATATCACTACCCATAGCACACTACCCCAAGGTTTTAAATCTCGGTTTCGGTCATCACCGAAACCGAAACATTTCGGACATCACCGAAACCGAAACGTTTCGGTTTCGGTACGAAATTTCACCAATTTCCGAAACGTTTCACCGAAAGTTCCGAAATTTCGGGTGAAATTTTGTACTTCACCGAAACGTTTCACAAAATTTCCGAAACGTTTCACCGAAATTTCCGAAATTAGCCGAAATTTCCGAAACGTTTCGGCGAAGTTTGGTAATTTTCCGACTCACTGTGAATTTCGTTTCGTTTTCCACCAAAACCGAAATATTTCGTTTCGGCCGAAATTTAAAACCATGCACTACCCTTAACTTCTACCCATTTTTAAATTTATGGCCCACCACTTAAGACCCCAAACCCTTTTCCCAAACCCATTTAGACCTTAGTTGTAAATTCCGTTTCGGTCGCCATTTCGTTTTGGCCACCGAAATGAAATTTCGGTGGGATTTCGTTCATTTCGGTGCATTTCGGTCGAAACTTTTCGTTCACACAAAAAATATATTAAAAAATATGATTAGAATATGTGTCCCAAAAGGATGATTCTAATATTACTCTTCATTTCATAAGTGATTAAGTTCCATATTTCATAACATGAGGCATCAATACATCATTCATTAGAAAAAAAGTCTGTCACCAGTGTGTTGACCAGTGCCTGACAAGATGAATAATTTTTAGAGACCAAATTATGAGATTTTTTTTACCGGACTTTTGGGATTTAATAATGTTTGGACAAAATAGATTTTATGAATTTTTAAAATTTGAAAAATAACCCACCGTTTGGAAGTTAAGAAAGTTAAAATTTTGACCAGACCATTTTTCTTTGAATTTTGTACTAGAACTGGAGAGTTGACTTTTTTTCCTTTTAAATTTGGGTGTTGAAACTATTTTTAATAAATCCAAAAGGGGGGTATTCCGTTATTTACATGTAAATCTTAAGTAAATGTCTTTACTATTTTAAGTAAAGACATTTACTTAAAATAGTAAAGACATTTACTTAAATGGTTTACATGTAAATACCGAGTACAGGAAAGTAGAGAGAAGTACAGGAGAGGAAAGAGAAGCAGCAGGAAGAAGCAGGACATGTCGAGTACGCGTGGTGCGCACCAGGTTCCAGGGGCATTGTTGTAAAATCTACAAAATCCAGTCAAACTAGCGGTTATGCACGATTCCGGCCGGAATGGAGAATTTCGTCCATTCCGGACGAAATTCTGGATTTCGGAAAATTTCGTCCGGAATGGAACGAAATTTCCACCGGAACGAAATTTTTGGAATTTCGTTACGGAATTGTAACGAAACCGGTTCGTTTCGTCCATTCCGGACGAAACGAAACGGAATTTACAACAATGATTTAGACAGATGGCCCATCAGGCATCAACTAGACCTAACCGGCTAACCCTAAACCTATTACACTACTTACCCAAACCCAGTGTCCACCAGCTTATAGCCAAACCCTCCCTCCCTCCCTCTCACATATCACATTATCATCCTCTTGGTGGACAACAATAGGCCAAAGGCACCATCACCCCTCCAAGGTACGCCCCCTCTCTTCCTCTCTCTTCCCTTTCTCCTACTCTCCTCCCCTTCACCCTCATTCCTTTTTCTTTTCCTCTTCTCCCCTTATTGTGTTTCCCCTCACCTTCACATTTCCTTTCTATCTCTCAGAACACCCATGTTCCTTCTCTAGTTCCCTCGTCCCCTTCTCCTTTCTCTTTATTTTTCTTTGAATCACGATTTTCTCCTCTCCCCTCTTCCTTCTTCACATTCCCCCCTTTTCTTCCTCCCCTCTTTTCCCCAACCATTCCCTAACTTCCTTGCTGTCCACAACCATCCTGCCCCAAACTAGTCACCTTTCTTTCCACCATTTAGCACTATTTAGGGACTGGTCTGAACTATTTTCAGACCTATCTCAGATCTGTATTTTTTTTTTTCCACATGCACTTTTTCTGGTCTGGTTTCTTTTATCATTGGTTTGAGTTACCATGGATTTATTCTGTGGATATATCAAGTTCTTTATTGATATTTGAACTCAACAATCATAAATTTCAGTTACCATGTTTTGTTTAAATTGTTTGGAAATGTATGTTTGCTGCCCTTGTTGAATCAATCGTCGTTAAAGCTCCTAAATTTTCACCGGACCTGATTAATGAACTTTACGGTTTGCATTACCCACGCTACACGTGAGAACATGATAGGCTGATTTAGTGGGCCACCACCAGACTAGTCAAGAGAACCATGATTGGATGATACTCAATCGTTGATCACCACTTCATCAAACAGGCATTGCTTCAGGGTTGTCTAAAAAGAATTTGACAACTACTTACGCCAAGCCTTCATCGAGCTTGCAGGACGTCCATTTAGCATGGGCCTATAACACATTGTGTAATGGCCCTAAGCAACATATGCATGTGGAGTCCCCATATCATTTTCCTCATTCTTTTTCAAGAAAGGCACTTTCACCCGTGGTGGAGAAGAAAGCATGATATACCATAGATTCCCAATAAAAATGCCCAAGCAAGAACAATCAAACAAAGACCCAATAGCAAAACTCACATTTTGAAATGAAGAAGGGGCAAGTTTGGAGAGAGGATATAGAGGATACATTAACCCCAAAATAAGGGTAACAAAAATATCATTTTTATGGCAGTTTTGTAATTAGAACTAGAATAAGTCATAATGACAGCAAACCATGTTAAAATTACACATTTGCCAACAATCGGGGATAATTTACGTCCAACTTATTTTCATGAACTTACTAACCTCAGCTGCACATGATGTAGAGTAGAAGTCCCTTATATTATGTATAATATATAAGAGGGAGGATTTATTAAATGCACGGAGGTAGGGATGTATTAACATGTTCCTTTAGATATTTTGTCTTGATGAGAGGTGTTGAGTGAAGCTGGAGTTCTAGGGAGGTGAGTTAGGGATGGAATAGGGTTTGGGTTGGCGACTTAACAGACAATTTGACTTCTTGAATCTTGGTGATTTCTTTCTATAGGATCTTGGTAGGTGGACAAATTCCCTTCTCTCAAAATGATCAATACATGGTGATCATGCATATAATATCACCCCTCTATATATAATACATGGTGTGGATCAATATCATGCATATTGACCTACTTTAGCAATGTGGTCCCCTTCACCCTAATTGTCGTCCCTCTATATAGATAAGTGGAAGAGATGTGTCACCACTTACCTCTTGAGTGCTCTTTCTTTATAGTAGCACTTAGACAGTTAGGCTTGTGTTGGGGCATTCTCTTTTGCTGCTTGACTTATAAGTTACAACAACGTTGAAGGAGGAGGCTACCAATGAGAGGCTATGATGTCTTCATATTATTTCTTTCTTTGCCAACACTGGGTCCATTTGGGGAGAGCAGGGTAGCAAAACTCACATTTTTTTCATGCAAGATATCCCAACATAATTGATGAGAACGGTCACATATGGAAGCTGGTGAAAAATTATCCATCCTCCCTTCTCGCTTTAGAGGTGTCTCCTTGCAACTTCTAATTTCAGATTTAGTATCTCTGAAGTGGCCACATGCCACTCCAAAGATATCGAGGATACGGCTTAGATGCACACGAACATCAACATCAAGGCTTTGGCATGATTTTTTTTAAAGAAATGCTTTGGAGTAAGCATGAGCGTTCCTCTATCAATGTCTTACTTTGGGTTAACAAGGGAGCAAGACATTTCATGCATAACCATTAGAAGATCATGGATTTTCGGGTGATGTTGAGCATGTGTAGAACTGGTCATGCTTAAAGGGGTCAAATACTTTAGCTGATAGTTTTGCTAATTGGAGCCTCAAACAGCCCCTCCTTTGTTCTTCAGCCCTGAGGTCAGAGGTTCAATCCTGTGAAACAACCAATTACTCTAAAACCTTAAGCTGTTAGAGTCGGTTATTTAATCATTTATACTTCAACACTCCCGCTCACATGTGGCCCATCTTTTTTGGGTTGCCTTCTCATGCTTCTCATTACATATTAATACCACTGTCATAAAAGAGCAACAAGAAGAAGGAAATAAATCCTATTGAATAAGAAAAGAAATAAAAAAAATCCATTCCATTTCAAAAAAAAAATCCTATTGATATAAGAAACGAACAAAAGAAGGGAAATAATCTAATGCTTGCTATTAAATGCTATCCTCCTAATAGACATGAAATTAAATGAATTGTTATTATAGGCATCCTTTACTTCAAAAGAGTAAATTTTAAGTAACTGCCGACTGATAATATTGCTAATTTGGTGATCCACGTTAATGCCATTGACTTGCTAATTTGTGTATGGCGTGCTACGTCAGTCCTCTCCACTTGGAAAGAACTTGCCCTCGAGTTGTGCATGGAATAGCTCGGCTCATCTGGTGGGTGGTACTTGATCACGTCACCAACATCCAACGTCGGAGGGATTGTCTTCTCTTTTGAAATATCAGCAACATAAGCATGGTCACTATTCTTCTTATCAATCGGATAAGGCCCACACTTCTTGTACTTCAATTTGTGGCAAGTTCCCACAAAAAAATTTCATTGCGCAGATACACCATCCCCAAACCGTCTTCTTGAAATACTTTAACTCCTTCCATCTCTTGTACCTCCCGTTTAAAATCTCTACGACTAATAGTGAGAAAGGCTTTCCCCTCCACTTGTAAAGCTTTGGGTAGGTCTCTTCCGCTCGTAGGCCCAAGGACAATTTTTCTTCCATCTTTTTCAAGGATATAAACATTATCCTTGCCCCTATGAGTTGCATCGACATCGTATTGCCGAGGTCTCCCCAGGATTAGGTGACAAGCATCCATGTCAACCACATCACATAACACTTGATCTTTATAATTCTTTCCAATCGAAAAAGGAACTCGACAGATTTCAGTTACCTTTATTTTGTCGCCTTTTTTTATCCAGCCAATCTTGTAAGGTGATGGATGTTTCTCCGTCTTTAACTGCAGCTTAGTCACCATCGATTTTGACACTAGGTTTTCGTTACTGCTGCTGTCTATGATTACATCACAGACCTTTTGATTGACGGTGCATCGTGTCGTACAGATATTGTGTCGTTGAGGATCTTCTTTCTGCTTTGGTGTATATAACAATCGCCTTACGACAAGTGAAAGTCTATCTCCGTCGTCACCTTCAGTCACCTCAACACCGTCATATTCTAAAGCTTTACCTTCCTCTTCACCATCTTCATTTTCTGGCTCGACCAAATTCACTGAACCTCTTTGGGGACACTGATTGGACCTATGCCCTGGTTCCCAGCACCGATAGCACTTATCTGGCACTGGTTGGGCATATGGATTCTTTGATGGAATCCCTCCTGTTAGCTTTGTTTGGCTATTACTAACCGCCGCATCCTGGGTCCCATCAACAAGTGGTTTAGAAGACTGAGCAGTTACGGTCTGCTTTCCTTTATCTGAAGTAGTACGTGATAAATCAGAAGAAGTTGAAGCAGATCCCTGTGTTCTCCCAGGAGGCCTCTCTAGTTGCATCTCAACCCTCATAGCAAGAGTGATAGAATCTGTCAAGGTAAATACAGGCTGTAATGAAACCCGATCATGAATCGCCATTCGCAACCCTCTGATGAATCTTGAAATTTGTTGTTGTTCGGATTCCATTAAATCGTTCCATGATGAGAATCTATGAAATTCTTCTATAGATGCCTGCACTGAACGACCACCTTGCCTACATTCTTGATACAGTTGAAATAGTGTTTGCTCATAGTCTGGTGGTAGAAATCTTGCTCTCAACAAATTTTTCATTTTCGTCCACGTTCACACAAGTGCCTTTCTTTGTCGCGTTCGGGAAAGTTGTAACTGATCCCACCATGCCGAGGCTCCACCCTTTAAGCTTGCTCTTTTCTCCTCCGGAATCTCCATATAATCAAAGAATCGCTCAACCTCTGCAAGCCAATCCAAGAAATCTTCAATATGAAGATGACCATTGAAAGTGCAAAGGTCGATCTTCATACGAAAATCTCTCGAATTCCTATCTCCACATTCACGATAACCTCCAGCGCTACCTTGTCTCGCAAATACTCCTTCGGCATATTGATCATCTTCACTGGAGTCCTCCTCATAGGTTTGAGGCCTAATCGGAGTAGGAATGTTCCCAGGCAAGCGCCCTAGAACAGACTGCCCGCGAGCCCCATCGTCGGTACAAGGTCTGTCGTTGTTGCGATCCCGATTGGGCTCCACCGCGAGCTTCCCGATTGCCGCCTCTAAACACTGCAACATTCGTTGATTTTCACGTTGGAACTCAAGAAACTCTGCCCTCGTAAGGACTTCCCCACGATCAACATCATTGGGGTTGTTCTCTCCGTCTTGAGTTGCCATCAGCCCAGGTCAATCAAGGCTCTGATACCAACTAACGCAGTGGATCAAACGGGAATCGCAATCAAAGCGTACGATCTGATAATATTCCCTAGAATCCACTAGGAAGAAGAAGAATAGCCCTAGAATCCACTAGGAGAGAGAGAGAGAGAGAGAGAGAGAGAGAGAGAGAGTTCTTGCAATTGCAAAATATGGCCAAAATTGCCTTCTCATGCTTCCCATTACATATTAATACTACTGTCATAAAAGAGCAACCAGAATAAGGAAATAAATCCTATTGATATAAGAAACGAACAAAAGAAGGGAAATAATCTAATGCTTGCTATTAAATGCTATCCTCCTACTGACATGCCATTAAATGAATTGTTATTATAGGCATCCTTTACTTCAAAAGAGTAAATTATAAGTAACTTGCGACTGATGATATTGCTAATTTGGTGATCCAAGTTAATGCCATTGACTTGCTAATTTGTGTATGACGTGCTACGTCAAATTGGGTCTATCCCTTCCATAGAGAGGATATCACTCTTTCATTAGCATTCAACCCGAGACAGAGATGGTCACAATACAATCCAACAGAAAAAACACGACAGAAGATATGAAAAAACCTTCTCCAAACATAGAGAAGGGCTAAAAACAAGATTTTCATTGGCATTCATTAGTAAAGTTCAATTAATCAAGGTAAAAAATTTATATAAATCCTATATGCATGAAATTCATATACTAATAGTAGTGCCTATCATAAAAAAGAAATTTATGTACCTAGAGGTCTCTTGGTAGAGATGGTGAGTGCAGGCACAATTGCCGTAGATAAAGACATCCTTTTGCATGCAAATAATAAACCTGCATATAATTTAAGTGGTCTGAGTTAAAACCAAACCAGGAGAATCATCAAAGAAATTACAAACAAGCGTATTCACTTTAGATAAATTGAAATCTTTGGAATGCTTTCAAAGATCATGTTAAACATATAAAAAATCAGCATTTTGAGTGTTAAATCGCTTTGATTACCTCGTTTAAGTACTCCTAGAAAAATTCCGGAGAAAGATTTCTTGCAGAATTTGCAGTTGTAACATTTTATAATTGTTTTTTAGATTCTCCAAGAAAAAAGAAGGAAGGGTGTATGCAAGAAACCCTAACCCTAACAAAAAATATATATATATAAAAATTGCAGAGCATTAGAACAGTTAAACAGAAGTCCTATCCTACGCTTTCTTCTCTCACAAACCCTAGCAACACCTATTCCTCCTCCTCTCTAGAAATATGGTTGGATGAGGTTTTATCTGCGAATTTTTCTGAAACCCTAACCTTCCAACATCTCGTCAAGAGGAGAAGCGTTGTAATTCAGATCGATTCAACAAGATACAGTGACCTTTCGGATTCGCGTTCACCGGGAAGGAAAAACCCAAACCCTAACCCTAACCCTAATCCGGTGCACCAGAAACCCTAGATTTTACAGGTCGATCAAGATACAAAAAGAGAGGAGAAAAAAATTCGTACCTGGAGTGCAAAAACGAAGGTCGAGTGGAGCTGATACAGCAAAAAATCTTCCTATTTTTTACCATTTTTTTCCCTAGGCGGTGGTTTTAAGGAGAGAAAGTTTGACCATCAAGATATTACTCATCCGCCGTACACGTGGCGTAATGTTAGAAGTGTTGATCTGGTGGGCCACCATCAAGAGACACGGCGATATCATCCGTTTACTCAAATGGCTGCGAAAATCAACGGCTAATCTCTTTCGATGATAGGCAGAGATCATCAGATCCTGATGTAATTGGGACCAATGGATTGGGTTCAGGGTGCTAGATTAATGGCCCCGATCATTTGTCACACATTATATCTTATCCAAATTAATTTGAACAAGCATTATTCCAGTTTTTGTCTTCTTCTGTTTGGATGTGTGTTTGGATGTGTGTTTGGATGTGTGGCTAACGAGGAACCTCACTCCACTCCTATAAAGGAATAGGAATAGGAAGCTAAAGGAATAGGAATATGAAGCTTTTAGCTCGTATAGGTGCAGGCTAAGACAGTAGTGGGATAAGTACTCAATACAGGACACATCATCGAGTACTGAATCGGACTGAGATTGATCCTGAAAGAGCTTAATATCTGTGTAGAATAAATCACGCTTTGTGACGTGGATGTTCTTGAGGCAGAGCTGGTGAACTAGGGTTAGGATTTTGGTTGTGATGGTGGTTTTCCGAACAGTGGAGAGATTTGAGAATGATCTGAGAGAGGTTTTGTCTTTGAGAACAATGCGATCGAGCTCTGGAACGTAGAGTTGGTTTGCGTTGCTTCGAGAAGGGATGGCGAAGGAGAATCCGTTGTCGGAGAGGATGGAGGAGGCGATGCGGAGGACGGCGGATTCGACGGAGAGTTGGACGAAGGCGGGGGAGAGATCGGAGACTTCTCGGCATTGGGAGGCGAGGTTTAGGTCAGTTAGGGTTAGGGTTTTGGAGGATGAGGAGGAGGGGTTTTGGTAGAGGTGAATATTTGTTTTAAGGAGGAGAGGATTTCGGAGTCGGGTTTCAGGCGGTTTTTGAATGAGAGGATTTCCAAGTCAGATGAGCCGTAATTTTTTATAAAAATAAAAAAATAATTCAAAAAATAGAAATAATGTAAAAATAAGTATTAAAGTATCATTAGTAACTAAATCATTAGTGAAATGGATCATATTTTTCTACAAAAAATGAATACATTATATTTGACAAAAATGCAAAGCGTCGATACGGTGACAAAAAGGAAAAGAGCCTAAGAAAGCCCATGATCAATGTGTTACATTAAATTCAAAATTTTACAACGGCTTCCGCTTAGACAAATTCTTCTCGATGAATATAAGAGTAGGCACATCAGTAGTGTGGATCATAGCCACTCTCGTAGTGGCTATATGGAAATTGATGGATTCTTTGGTCGGTGTAATTATGGTTATCAATCGACTTACTCTCAGAATATTCAGGAAATATGCCAAATGTGTTTATATTATGCTGCCATGTATAGCCAATATTCGGATCCATCTCTAGAGCACCATGCAAATCATAAGCGTCAACGTCCCCAGTGTAGTGTTGATACGGATCACGGTCATCATAATCATGTTGATCATCAGATCCAACAAAATATTCATGACCCGCAGCGTCTCCATGCGCATCAGGGTTGGGCTCATCAACACCTTCATTATAAACTGCAAAGTCACCTCCGTCGTCTCCATCACCATCATCATTATCACTAGGCTCATCATTTATGCAATGCTGATGTCTATCAGAACTGTCACTTGACCCACCTTCATTTGTCGGTGACTCCTCACATTCCATCTCTTTTCGTCTACTTGCCTGAACATCTAAAAGTGGTGGTTCCTTCTCAACTAACCATTCCTCAGCATTTTTTTCAGCAAAAATTATATCCAAATCGATTGGACCTTTGGGACCACTTCTGACATTTCGTTCTCGCAATCTCAAATTGTAATGGACATACACTAGTTTTTCCATCTTCTTCACTGCAAGCCTGTTTCTCTTCTTTGTATGAATGTGAGCAAATGTACTCCAATTGCGCTCACATCCTGAAGATGAGCAAGTTTGGCTTAACACAATCACAGCAATCCTTTGCAATTCAGGATGCTTAGTACCATGTAAACTCCACCACTCCGCTGTATTTAATAAAAACGTAAAAAATAATTATTCATATAAATTTGATAGAATCATGTCAAATAGTAATCATATGTTATTTACAATTACATCGTAATAAATTACCTGGGTCCATTGATGATTTGGATCTCAATGCATCTTCACTCCCAAAATTACCAATAACATCGCGAAACTCCGCAATCTTATAAATAAAAAGAGAATGCATCAGTAATACTACATAAGATACTATTGAATCTAATGAAAGGAATTTATAATGAATAAATTATGTTTGATTGGTAAATATTTATACTTGAATTGATGCGTTCATTCGCTTTGAGGAACTTGGCTCCAAGCGGTTGATGCACTTTAATAACCCTTCCATAATTTCCGGGTGATTGGACATTCTACCACCATACTGAAATATTGAATTTAAATAGTAGCCTGCAAAAGTTAAGTTAATCAGAATTTTCAGATGTTTTTACCAACAAAATTCTCAACATTACATTAGAAAAAACTAGCTTTTATACCTGCTGCATGAAGAGGGTGATGGAGTTGCGCTGCCCATCGCTTGTCAATGATATTCCACAACTTTTTGCATAAGTTTTTTGTTAGTTTTTGTATCTCCTCCTTTGAACGATCGATAGCTTCATATATAAACCCCATAGCAGGTCTTTCTTCCGAATCTACCATTCTTAGCACGGTAACAATTGGCTGTGTGACTTTGATGATTCGCTGAATATTTTCCCAAAACTTTCGATCTGTTATAATTTGTTCAACCTCTCTTCCATCTGCCAGTTTTGCATAGCGGGATCCATTCCATTCTTTCGAAGCCAACAAGCTTTTCAACCCTGCTTGACACTCATTTATTCTAGAAAGTGATAGGTATGCGATAGCAAATCGTGTGACAGCGGGCCTAACAATATCTTTTTGACCAGTATGATGTTTCATCCAATTTAGGACTTGTGAATGATTATAAATAAATTTTGTTATCTTTCTTCCTTTCTCAATCCACTCTTTTAATTCTGGCAAGTCTCCTATCTCCTCCAGCATTAAGTCAATGCAATGTGCCGCACAAGGGGCCCAAAAAAGATTTTTCTTTTCTCCATCAATAGTCTTCCAGCTGCTTTATAGTTCGCTGCATTATCAGTTACAAACTGAACAACATATTTTTCTCCAACTTCTTCAACCACTTTGTCAAATAGTTTGAATAAATATTTTGCGTTCTTCTGCTCACTTGAAGCATCAATGCATTTAAGGAACACTGTCCCTCGAGGACAATATGCCAAAAAGTTGATCAGTGTCCTTCCATTGATGTCTTTCCAGCCATCGCCCATAATTGTACATCTCGATCTGTCCCATATTCTTTTAAAGTCATTAACATATTGTCTGACATCTTCAACCTCTGCATCTAATATGGGACCTCCAAGTTCGTATGGAGTTGGTGGATTAACTCCAGGTCCTACTTGTTGCGCTGTTTCTATGGCCGCCCTATAGTATGGATTGGAAGCCGCATGAAATGGCAGTCCGGCAATATACCATAGTCTTCCCACCACCCTGCCCAACTTCTTCTTCAAGTCTTTCCCCCATGCTGCTCTTAAAGTAGGTTGTCGTGATGGGGGTACAAACGTAAGTGGGTCTAAAGTTCCAGTCCTTGTAGGAACCTCGTGATAAGAGGCTGAACGAAAACCTCTGCCCGTACCTGTGGGCCCTATCGCCGATGGGCCAACATCAGAACTTCGTGCTGCCACAAATGGACCAGCATCAGACCTACGTCTAGGTGCAAATGACGGGTCTGCATCTGACCTACGTGAAGGTCCTGATGATGGGCCAGCTCCATCTCGTGCGATGCGTTGTGCTTCCATTTCCATAAAGAATGTACGTTGACTAGCTTTCCTCGCCGCACGCATATCTCTATTTAGCATGTCTTCTTCTTGTGTGCCTCGTTCTTCAGCAATCTGTTCGTTCACGTTCTTTACTGCTTGTTTCTCCTCTTTATAATTTTTGAGGGCAGCTCTCATTTCTTTCATCACTTTTTTCAGGCACGCTTGGACACCCGGCAACGTTGCCATGTAACTTAGCAAGATGATGTTTAAAGCGATTAATCCCACCGGTAGTGATTTTGTTACAATAAATACAACGCACCATTTTTCTCGATGGTGGATTCGACATCGTCCCATGCTCCCATGCAGGATCAAGCGGCATTGTGTGTCACTATATCTAGAAAAGTGTAAAAATAGGAGAGGAGTGTCATTACTAAAATAAGGGATTAGATTATATGAGTTTCTATATGGTGTAATCCCCTATAGTCCATTATTTTTCAAGAAGTACTATATGGCTTAAAATCTAACATGATCCCAACTGTCCATTGGATGAGCCACAATGTAAATGCATTGTGGCCCAAAAATTATTTACATAGGATGATCCCAACCCTCTGATCTATAGAACTTTCCATAATATGCAGTTATCAATAGATTTAGGATCATCTTGTGGCAATCATTTTTTTGGGCACAACCTATTGATGTTTTGACCCAACAAATAGATGGTTTGGATCATCCTATGTGTGAGCCATACAAAAAAATATACCAGATGTATTATTTTTCAAGAAGTACTGTAAGGCTCACATTTAGACCTGGCAAACGGGTGGGTCGGGCCCGGTCAAACCGCGGGTGATGCGGGTGCGGGTCCACGGGTCGGGTGAGGAAATGACCCGCATTTCTGCGGGTCAAAATTTAGGTGACCCGCGCAGCCCGCGGGTCACCCGCAAATATGCCGCAAATATGGGGATTGTTCATAACCTTCTATATTTTATTGGTATTTTTTTCGTAATTTTACAATTTTATAATCATTTTTAGGTAATTTTTCATTTAAAACTTTATAATTTAGCTATTTTACTTTTTTCTGTGTATGTGGACCCCGATCCGGAGATAGGCGGCGAGGGAACGGGTCCCTAACACCATCCGGATCATCCACGTGTGTGGAGAGCTCTACCAAGGAACTCTTAAAACGGATGCCACCCTCATAGCATAGCACGAGTGGCGATATATAGAAAGAAAGAAATATGTCTCGATCCGGAGCCAAGGCTCGAAACCAAGACATACCTGAAATAAACTCAGAGTCGCCATCCATGGATATGCCATGGAACCCTAAAATCAAATCCTCTGTGCAATGGATAACCAGAAATATATATGGGTTCGTGCCTGGTTACGAATGGGGAAGGTCTGAGAGCACCCCCAATTCGTCCGAGTGCAAGCACTTGGTCTCTTATGCCGTTTTTATTAACTTCAAAGAAGTTTGGGTAAAAATCATGTGAAATGGGAATAATCCTCAGGAATCGTCTACCTAAGCATGCATTTCCTGAGGATAAAATAATAAGCACACATAAAATGAGATGAAAGATGTGCCACCTAAGCATAGCTAGGTTATGAGTGACATACCTAATGGGTGTCTAAATTCTGATGTACAAACACATGCAAGCTATAGCTAAAGGTACATGATCAGTACAAGAAAGTAAGAAAACACATCAAAACATACAATGACTACACAACAAATCCTAAGACTCTAAATTATTAACCTGAATCCTCGGATGGTCTGGTATTCATCCAAAGAAGCCTACGTATCCCCGCCTCCACGAGAATCAAGGCAACGTAGTTCTTCGCGCCTATTCTAAGCTAGGATGCCTAAGACACCTAGACCTCTATCCTAGACTCGATCTAAAAGACCGGACCAATTATTAAAGTTTATTGTACGATTATTTAAATTCCAGTGAATTGTGGATTTTAGGACACCCTATATTCCCTAACTAAATGCAGATTAGCCCTAAGCTAATGCAGGTGGTTCCTACAACCTATGTGTAACTAGGCTGCATTTCCTAAGGAAAACCAAAGGTGGACTAGCGTATCCTGCTCTAGTCATCACTCGGCGATGTGGATCACCGACTGATCGGACGGAGGCGCTCCTATAACTCTAGGACAGACCCCTAACTCTAAAACAAGCACACGATAAGCAAATAAACAAACAACCTATCAAAAGACACAACCTAACTCTAAAACTCTCTATCTAGGAGAAACTCCTAACTCTAGAGGAAGATCTTTTGAAAATGAAAGTTTTTTTAAAGGTTGCTTATTCAAAGAAAAAGATTTTAAAATGTTATTTACAAAAACGTTTGGCTGGACTTGGGATATAAATCCGGAGCTGCGCTACGTACCTCGTGGGAGAGGATCAAGCCAACGTAGTTCGAAACGAACTCTCTAACTACTAATTCTAAAACACTCAACACTTTAAGCTTTTTAAGGTTTTTCAGATGTTTTTGATGTTTTAAATTTTTAATGTTTTTGAATTTTTAAAATATTCAATGTTTTTGGATTTTAAAACTTTTTCCAATATTTTTGAAATTTAAAGAGTTTTCCACCCTTTTGGTCAAAGACCTAAGGGAATATACAAAGCAAAACCCTAGGGCTAAACCCTAGGGCAAATAGGGGAAACCCTTAAGCAAATAACACTATCAAAAGCAAAGGTAAACGAATCAAAGATTCTCTAATAACACTCCTAAAAGGACAAATGAGTCAAAGACTCTCTAATAACACTATCTAAAGGACGAGCGAGTCAAGGACTCTCCAGCAAAATCATCCAAAGGACGAATGAGTCAAAGACTCTTTAAAAGGAAAGGGAACATGAGTCAAAGACTCCAATAACACCAACTAAAGAACAGACGAATCAAAGATTCTCTTAAGGAGAATGAAACACGAATCAAAGACTCCACTAATACCAACTAAAGGATAAATGAGTCAAAGACTCCTTAAAAGAAAAGGAACACGAGTCAAAGACCCCACTAATACCAACTAAAGAATAGACGAGTCAAAGACTCTCTAAAAGAGAAAGAAACATGAGTCAAAGACTCCACTAACACCAACTAAAGAATAGATGAGTCAAAGACTCTCTAAAAGAAAAGGAAACACGAATTTGCACATTTGGCAGAGGTAAAACACTCAGCCGGGCCGGACGGCTACCTAGCCCTAGGGTGCAACAAATGTGCAACCTGATACCCATAAGGGTAGGGGTATGCTGCCAAGCCGAGTAGGGTGTTCTCCCAAAACCAAACGGCGCACAAAGAGGACTAACGAGAGAATGAAACCGGGCGGGTCTAAAAAGAATAAGAGACCTTGTGCATATTTGGCAAAGGTAAAACACCCAGCCGGGCCAGACAGCTACCTAGCCCTAGGGTGCAACAAATATGCAACCTGATACCCATAAGGGTAGGGGTATGAAGCCAAGCCGAGTAGGGTGTTCTCCCAAAACCAAACGGCGCACAAAGAGGACTAACGAGAGAATGAAACCGGGTGGGTCTCCCAAACACACACAAAGATGGGCTTCAAGTAACCTTATCATTGCCCTTGCAAAGGGGAAGCAAGGCTAAGACAACTAATTGACCAAATTGGTCTCTAATTTACAGAGGAACAAATTGAGGTGCAACCTCAGAGAGGATTCTACAAATGAGGCCAAGCAGGCCTTCTAAAGGCTAATTACTTACAAAGCCAAGATAGATGACTCCCTAATAACATCAATAAAGATCAAATGAGTCAAAGACTCCCCCGATAACATCACCACACAAACGAGAGATTCAAAGGCTCTCTAAATGAGGCAAAGCATGCCTCCTATGGGTACACCATTTATCAAAATCAAAGCAACCTCCTTGAGGTTAAGCTAAAAAAGATAAACAATAATAATAGCAATCATAGCATGATAAACAACATTAATTAGCCCAGACCAGCCGCTGGGTAGCCTAATGAAGTAAAACAATACCAAACACTTTAAAGCCAACCACAAACCCCAATACGGGGACTCCAATGAAATCAGATGATGCCAAAGTAATCATCTGATTTCCTACATATATAATATTTCTACAAACCGCCTTGAAATCAGATGATATTCGTGTCAAGGACATCGAATAGTGCAAATCATCTGATTTCCTTCTTCAATTAAACAATTTATTTAAAATAAAAATTAATTAGCCCAGACCAGCCGCTGGGTAGCCTAATGAAGTAAAAACAATATCAAATACTTCAAAACCAACCACAAACCCCAATACGGGGACTCCAATGAAATCAGATGATGCCAAAGTAATCATCTGATTTCCTACACATATAATATTTCTACAAACCGCCTTGAAATCAGACGATATTCGTGTCAAGGACATCGAATAGTGCAAATCATCTGATTTCCTTCTTCAATTAAACAATTTATTTAAAATAAAAAGAAATGAGTATGATAAGCTTTGAGATAATCTCACCTGAACACCATTTATTACCGTATTCAAACCCTAACTCAAAGCTTAGTACAAGAGAAGAATATCAAAAATTTTAACAGATTATACAAATGCATGCAATGATATTTCTGATTTTTATAAATTTTGGTACATAACAGGGGGCATCAACTTGTGCAGATTCAAGTGCAGAAAATGGTGAGCCACAAAACACAAAGACGGGCTCCAAGTAACCTTATCATTGCCCTGGCAATGATTAAAGACTAAGGCAACTAACAGACCAAATGGGTCTCCAACTATCAAAGGTACAAGTTGGGATACAACTTGGAAAAGAACCCTATAAATGAGGCAAGGCATGCCTCCTACGGGTAAAACATCTAATGAGACGAAGGTTGACTCCCTAAAGGGGGAGGCTCTAAGCAACGAGGCTTGTCCTCAGAGGAGAGTCTGCCTAGCGAGACAAATCATGTCTCCTAAAATGGAGGGATTAATGAATAAGGGTGTCTAAAAGACTAAGTAAGTCTACTAGTTGAAAGATGGGAGCGCTGCTTAGACTAGCAAGCCACAATATAAAGGATTGAATTAGCAAACATGTGAAATGACTACTCGGTTCGTACATATTACTCTCAAAAGCTGAACAATTCTTTTCTTAAACAGCTTCAAATCTAGCTAGATAATTTGTAATATCTACAAAATCAGACACAAATTTTCTAACAATCCAAAACACTATTCTGTACTGCTTGAAAGAGCCTCAATAATTTTCAGCCATAAAAAAAAAACAACTCTTTGAAACAATTGAAATATCATCCATTTGAATGCATTTCGATCAACAAAAATCACTTATACATGTGAAACCAATTGAGGAAGCCTCATAACATTTTTTTTTTCTGAGAAAACGATCAATCAACAGAGACAATAATACCCTGAACATTTCTTTGACCAAAGCCTTGCTTAATTATGCCACAGATAAAAAATCATAATTTATAAATGTAGCCATAAGAAAATGACATCTTCCATATATGAAAATATGAAAAGAACAAGTGAAGATCAATCAGTTTTCAAATGATCGGCATTAAGCTAATCCAAATCAATTCAAAGAAACAAAAGTGAGAAGCATAGAACTATGTTTATATACTTTATTACCCTGCCGCCTAATTCTAACGACTATGTAAATTGATTTGATGTCAGCTAGACTACAAATCCATGTAAAATGCAACGAAACAAACATCTCTGAGTGAATTTCACAAATGCTGGTACGAAGCAACTATCCAACCCTATATGGACTTTCAGATGTGCAAGGTTGAAGATAACAGTTCCAATATTCATTAACCACATTCACATATAAACTTATCCTTGAATTATTTCACTGCAAACACAAGGATAAACTTGAGAATTCAGTGTTAATTCACTTTACAGATACCAGAGCATATAAACCAAGTTATGTAAAATCTAAAATATGCAAACATTAAAATCAAGTGAGAGAATAGATTTGTTAACCTCAATTTAATAAGTTTGAAATCGAATTTTCGGATTAGGTTCATTACATTACATATGATATTAATCAATACTTCATAGATCTTGGAATGTAATGAATTGAAGTGAAATCTTAATCTCACAAATATGCCACATGTAGAACAAAAGAAAAACAGACGAGGATTAATCAATTTCCAGATAATCTTTGCAAAAATTAATTCGAATCAATCCAAGGAACAAACAAAGAAGAATAAACTTTTTCATGAATAAAAGAAAACTAGAGGATCAAGGAATTAAAATAAAATACGCTCACCTTTTTTTTTTTTTTTACAGATCCGAATGGAATTGCTTGAAAGAAAATGTAAAATGCCCTACGAACTCATCTGATAGATCAGATTTGAGAATATTTGAAAGAGGGAAGGAAAATGAAATGAAGTCAAAGATTGGATCTGAGCTAAGGAGGAAAAGGCCGGAATCCAGCAAGATCTTAGCCGGAGGAGATAAGAAAATCTGAAACCCTAGCTTTCCCTCCCTATTTCTCTCAAAAAAATCTCTTAACGAAAGATGAGATCTCTCTATTCTCACCTAGATCTCTTAATTTCTTTGTATATCTCCTTGAATTTTCAAACGAAAATAGAAATTAGGTTTAGAAATTGTAAAAAAAAAACTGAGAAAATACAGATCTGATAAAGAAGAATGGAGTTTCTAGAGAGGGATCTAGGGTTTTAATTTTCAAAATAAGATTTCAAAGATGAAATCCAAAAGCTTAGAAAAAGCAGAGGATCTGCGATGGAATTGACAGAGATTTGACCGGATTCCGGTCAGATGCAGATAAAATCTTGCCGGAAAACACGAATTGATCGGAGAAGGAAAAAAAAGAAAAAAAAAAGAAAACTCAGGTTTCTCTCTCTCTCTCTCACTCTCTCTCTCAGATCTTTCAATTAAGGTTTTAAACAAAAACAAAAGTAGAACAAAGATCGCTTAGTAAAAATATCTGACCTGAGAAGAAGAATTTCGCCGGAAAATGATTGGAGATCCGCCGGAATATGACCGGAGTTTTGGGGGAAGATGATCGGAATAGAGGCTGCGGGAGATTTTTTCTTTCTCTCTCAACTATTTCCTTTTAAGCCTCAGGAATTATCCCAAGATCTAAGATCTGTGACTTTCTCTCAAGCTTCAAGAGGAGAAATCCCCAGATCTGAGATCCAAAATACAATCGGAGCTCTCAGCCAGAGAAGAAGATCCGGAAATCCCTTTTTCCGATCTTTCTCTCCCTCTCTCTCTCTCAACTTCGGATCGGAAATAGGATTTCCGACGAACGATCGGAGAAAAAACGATCGGTGGAAGAAAAACCTAAACCTAAACCTCTCTGCTCTCGCTCTCTCTCTTTCTCTGCGTTTTCAAACGAGAATGAACAGTGTTCTCCTTGTTTTTTTCTGATTTTTTATATATATAAAAAGAAGGCTGTTGATAATGGCACTACTGTTTTTGATGGGCGCGCGGTTCGCTAAGCGCACCCCGCCGCTTTGTCTTATTAGGAGAAAAACAAAAAGCCATTATTTGATTTTCGAAAATACACCCCCTCTGCAGATTATTTACCCCCTTTACAGGTTTAAACTACGACACTGTTTCGATCCGTTCGCTGATCAAACAAGCTCGGATTCCAACAAAATTTTACAGGGATCTAAGGGGGACCCTAACCTAGCCTAGGGTTGAATTTGGGGTCCTAATGGATTGATTTGACGAGGTTTTTTGAAAAATCAACATGAACTTGGGTCCAGTCAAAATGGGGTGTCTACAGTGTAATGATTACTTTTTTTTCAGTTTTTTTTTTCGTTTGCTAGCGACATTCGCCATGTGCGTATCTTTGCACCACGATGGCCACTTGCCGAGAAATTGCCATAGGAGAAGCTCGGTAACAAATTCTTATAAAATAAAAAACAGATGGAAATGTTATCAACACTACTGTTTCTTATGAGCGCACTCTCACTTTATTAAAAGTATGGTATGGCCCACACCATAGGATGATCCAAACCGTCCATTAGATGGGCCATAGCCTAAATAGGTTATACTCCAAAAATCATTTCCATAGGATGATCCTAACCCTCCAATCTGAATGTTAGAGGGTTGATCCTAACCCTCTATAGATCGGAGGGTTAGAATCAACCAATGGAAATAATTTTGGGGCATAACCTATTTAGGCTATGGCCCATCTAATGGACAATTTGGATCATCCTATGGCATAAGCCATACAAGAAAGAGATCATCCAAAAGTTATAGCCATTTAAAGTAATAAGTATTGAAATGAATTTTTGAGCATAACCTACTTACGTTGTCACCTATCAAATGGACGGCTCAGATGATCAAACCAATTAAAATAGATATGACAGGGGATTATCCAACGGTTTGGATTATGCAACATTAAAAGTTTAATTGCAGCTAACTTTTTCATAGAAAAATGGGTAGCCGCCCAGTACACCTATGCTATGCTATGCTACGCCTGTGTTTAATAAATGGCATTAAATGGGTCTGGCTGTCAAAGCAATTTTGAATTTTTTTCCCCTTTTTTTAGGGAAATGTTATCAGCACTATTGTATTTTGATTCAGGCACTCCTCACTTTATTAAAAGTTTAAAACTATATGTGCTCCATTGTTTACTCAGGACAGCCACCTCAAGGTCCTCAAGTGTGTTTGTACTTTGTAGCATTTCTTTAACTTAAAGGGGTTGTCCCAAGTAAGAACAAGGGCCCAACATGTCATTTAATGCACTGTACCACATTTTTCTTTCTTGGGACAGCCACCTTCATGTGTCTATGCCTGTTCTTTTACAAAGATGGGGGGCTGTCCCGGGTAAGACAGGGCCGGAGGTATAATTTCCCTAATAAATACTTTATTGTAGGGTTTCATTACCTCAGCAGATAAGGAAACTAGAAAAGAACATTTCTTCTTCCTCCTAACAAAGAAATGCACGAAAACCAGAGAATTTTTCTTCTTCTGCCGAAAATTGAAAGCCTAACTAGTAGGAAACCCCGCAAGGAGGGTTTATCATAGGCTTTAAATGTGGGTTTGCTTCCACAAAAAGAAAACAGTGGATGAAGGCAATGGCAAAAGGTTTTTGCACAAGAAACTAAGGGAGATTGAGCTTTTCTTTGGATGAATAGAAATGTGAGACATTCAGTACAGATTTATAGGTATGAATCGTATCATTTTTGTTGAATAAATCAAGCACGGATCTTTCTTTTTTTTTGTCTTTTTAAGCCTTAGATTCAGAAATATGTTTTGGGAAGATCAACCAGTGGGAGAAGTCACGGATCGCCAAGATTCTCCTGCTAGTCGATCCCATCCAAGAGAAAAGTAATATTCGTGTTTGACTCGGCCCGGACTCGCCGAGTCTGCTACTCCAAAATGCGGTCTTCACGAAACCGAGTCGACTCGGCCGAGTTCCGTGCCGAGTCAACGAGTTTTAAACACTGATCCAAACTGTTCACTTTGATAGCACCTCACTCAAGATCAACAATGGCATTGTGGATCCTTCCTTTGATTGATCCAAACCGTTCACTTGATAGGACTTGCTTTGAATTTTTTGATTTTGACGCTCCAGACAATGGGAATGGCAGAAGTTATACGATGAAAGGCCTTATTAGCTCGTATGCATCATCACAGGCACACTTTTTAAGATGCTGCTGTTGGATCAAATATCAAGAGCTGTACTTCTGTCGTACCACAAATAATAGCTCATATGGCAGCATTCCGTAAGCACACTTTTTAAGATGTTGTTGTTGGATCAAATATCAAGAGCGGTACTTCTGTCGTACCACAAATAAGAGCTCATATGGCGGCATTCCGTATACCACCTGAGATTCCATTCTGTTGGTTTCAACAATACCATTACAAAATCTCTTGCTGAGGGCACGTTTGACTGCCAGGAATTGTTTTTCATGATAAATCAGTGTCTCTAGAGTGGAGATGAGGGCATAGTTGCTAAAAACCAGGAAACAAAATCCCGTCTTGAGTAGAGTTTTTTGTTTCCATGGCTGTAGCAACTTCATAGTTTTGGGATTTTGTGGCTATTTATCATGAACAACAATTCTTCCCTGCTGCCATAATGATTTCTAGAATGGCAAACAAATGCACCATCAAGTTTGGTAAACTATCATTTGGTAAATACAATTTTAGAATTCAAAAATTTTTGGTCACCATAGTTGTGCAAAAAGCAATTTTACAGCCCCTCTTTTTCAGGTGACAGATGCCACCTCATATCAAGACAAATTCAGCTGATGTGCAAAATGTGGGGTCTCTAATGGCTTTGTCCAAAATGGCACGGACACTTCCATTAGCAAAATCTTTTGATTAGAAATTATGTTCATGTCACGAGAGCTTGTAACCCATGTTGGGGCTGAACTCAATTGAACCACCACCCATTTCAAAAAAATATATATTAGCCAAAAGCACTAATAAAATGTGGTTTGAATGAACAAAATACCCTGGGTTAAGGGTTAAATTTTCAATTACCGAAGTTAATTCTACAGAGATAAGTTCAGTGATAGGGCCCACCAACATCTCATCAGCAAGATCCATACAGTTCATCAAGTGGGTCCCACAATTTAGATCATATAACCCAACAATCACTTCAAATATAAGATCCCTAAACATTTGACAAGATCTAATTGCTTCTAATATTCAGTGATTGGGTGGTCCCACTAAAGAGAAGCTAACAACAACAATCATATTGAGCCTGAACAATTGCTCAGAAATTTCGAACTGTCCATCATTTTACGTAGGGTCTAGAATGCTGAATAAATAGCCCAACCAGAGTATAAGTGCAAAATGCAAGTAAAATAAACAACATAGATTTCCTTTAAAACTTTTTTCCTGTCAAAGAAAACCTTAGATTTTATTTTAACAAAAAATTCCACTTTTGATGCAAATAAAATGATACAATAAAAGCAATTTTACCAAAATAATAATAATTGCTTCCTCTTGGTTATTCATCGTCTTCTCCGGTCGTCCCTGTAAGGTCCTTCGCTCTCTTGATCCTTCAACAATCCAAGAAATGCAAGCAGACCAAAAAAGAAGAAACCGCCTGACTAGCCTCCACCACCACCTCCCCCACCGCAGCCACCGTCGCCGTCGTCACGAGGGGGAAACCCGGTACCACCGTCGTCAAGTTCAGGTGACTTTTCTTTTCCTGAAATTCACATTCTGATTATTATTTTTTCAAAAAAAATGTAAAAATAAGAAAACAAAAACAAAAGAACTGAAAATTCCAATCATGCATTCAGATATATACATATATTTTTTAAAATTAAAAAATTACAAACACACACACACACATATCTTCTATCTACTACAATAAGCTGGGATGAAAAGAGAGAGTTTTTTCAATTTTTATGAAAATCACGTGAGAATTACACGTCACATTTCTTCACTTCTACTACAATAAGCTGGGATGAAAAGAGGAGAGTTTTTTCCATTTTTTTGAAAATTACATGAGATTTACACATCACATTTTTTGACTTTTTTGAACAAATGCACCCATTCAACTCATATAATTTCAATCCTACCCCCTCCTTTATGCTTTTAACAAAGGCATCCATTAAATCATATAATTTCAATCCTACCCCCTCCTTTATGCTTTTAACAAAGGCACCCATTAAAGCATATAATTTCAATCTTACCCCCCTCCATAGCCAATTAAGCATACACGTACTCTCTCTCTCTCTCTCTCTCTAAGCTTCCGCTCTGTCAGCTTCCCCTTTCACTCCGCCACCGCCTTCGGACCGGCACCAGTATCGTCATCGCCGACGGGAAAACACTATCTTTTCTCAAATTAATTAATCACTTCTTACTTCCATCTCTATTTCTGGTTTTTTACAGGAAAGAGCTTCGGGTGGCAACAATGGATGAGATTTATGATATGAAGTTTTTTCCATCTCTATTTCTGAATTTTCATCAGTTCAACAACAACAATATTACAATAGCAGGGGATTTCAGTCTATCTTAAACGGGCTGGTGATCAGTCATGTACTCTTATAATTTTATTTTCCTTTTATTTTACTTCATCTCCAGGAATTTGATTTTAGGGTTTTATTATTGTAACTCTCTTAGGAGAGGTTTTTAATTATTTATTTATTTTTTGAATGATTAAGAGAGCTTTTACTGTAAGAACTGAGATAAATTTTGTTTTATTTCATCTCTCTGTTAGGGTTTTATATTTTTTTTATTAGGGTTTGACTCGGTATTGGTCTTTCTTTGTCATTTTTCAGGATGTTTCATACTCTTAGTCGCAAATTGCTGAGAATTTTTTAGGGCATTTGATAATGGAACTGACTCTCTTCATTTTACAATGTTTGCATGCTTTGGTGAAAATTGTTGTTAGGTTTGTGGTTATATTTGATGATATTGGGGATTAATAGGTGCTTCTTTATGGAATTATTACTATTTCATTTGAAAAGTAGTTTGCTATTGTAAGTGGTGTTTTTTGCTCTTCTGATTTGTACCATCTAATTATAGATAAGGTGTAGGTTGAGGCAGAGGAGATTCTCAACTCCTAACATGGAAATCATGGTTTCAAATTCCTTCACAAATTATGGTTTTTTAATAAAAAATCTATAGGGTGATCTTAACCATCCGATTTAAGAGGAATTATGGAAACATCTATAGATTGGAGGGCTAGGATCAGCCTATGGAAATGATTTTTGAGGCACAACCTATTTATGTTGTGTTCCATCACATGGACGGTTTGGATCAACCTATGACGTGGTCCGTACAGTCCTTTGTCGGCCCGTGCATCGCACGGGTTTTTTACTAGTTTTGAATAAGCTGGGATGAAAAGAGAGAGTTTTTCGATTTTTATGAAAATCACGTGAGAATTACACGTCACATTTCTTGACCTTTTTGAACAAATGCACCCATTGAACTCATATAATTTCAATCTTACCCCCCCTCATTTATGGTTTTTTAATCTCTCTGTAACTCATCAGAGATATTTTTGGCAAAAGCCTTCTCTCTTCCGATACGTGTCTTACACCAGGGGTTTTTTTATCAGAGACCTTACCTACTCACCCCGAGATTTCCATATCTTACCCTTCGTTTTTCCTAAAGCGACGGCTTCAGCTGGAATTTTCATGGTAATGGATGTGCTCTCTGCTTTGTTTATTCTGTTTGCATTACAAGTCAGGGTTTAGGATTTTAGGGTTTTGGTGGTATTTTACTAAGTTGTTCTTACCAATTTATTGAAAGTTCTATGGAATTGGGTATGTTCTATGAGGTTTCGTGGATTTTGCTTCTCAATTGTTTGATAGAATGCCTCAATGGGACTTTGTTTTTTCCAAGTACCCGATTGAATGTAATCCCAATAGTATTCTACTGTTTGTTATTTCGCAAATAGAAACCCTATCTGTTCGGGTGTAACAACTTTTACTTTTGAATTGTGATTAATTTGATATACTTTGATGCTAAAGTAAACTTTTGATATACTTTGACCTTTGAACAACCTGGGATAGACATATGGAGCTAAACCAATTGGACTTTGGTATTTTTCAGGTAGAAAGAAATCATATTCCATTTTGTGGGGCTTTGTTTCCTTCGGTTTATATCTATATTAAGCAGATGCAGAACATTTTTTGTAAAATCAGCCGTTTTCATTTTTTTCCTTTATTTCTCTATTTCATCTAGAGATTATAAACTGTAAACTATTCACTATTGTTTTTGGAAATATTGGGGCCTTTTAGATTCTCACATCCTCCATGCACTTGATCAGCTTCAAATTAGGTGAGCCCAAATTACATGATCTTCTATGACGCATCAAGGTAGCCTTTGTAAGATTATTATCTTACCAAGGAATTGGTTACCTGGAAGTCTGAAGGTTCTAATTTCCCTCCTAATAATGTGTATGCCTATTGCATATTTATTGGGCTATATGCCAAGGTAAAAAGTTACATAATATATTGTTTTTGTAACTAAAAAGTTACAGTTCTTAAGTACATGCTTTAGTTACTCGTCTTTTGGTATGCTTTGAATTGTTCCATCACGTGGATTTTTTTTCCTTGGTTTGTTTGATTTGCATTCAGAAAATTCGGAAAATTTTGTCATTTTTTCCATTTTAAAAAAATATATTTCTCTTTTCTTTATCAGTTTTTTAACCTCCTATATCCATGCATTTTCGTTTCTTTAAAAAAAAAAACTATTTGATCCATCTTCCTGTCATTTGTTTTTTCTTTGTCTGTAACTTTGGTCAGCTGTTTCTACTTTTCATCAATGGCTTTTTGTGATTTTCCTCTACCAGTCAATTAAGTTTTTGTGGCCATGATGTTTAGCATATTTCCATTTCTGATTTCAAAATATGATTTAATGTGTTTTAATGCTTGATTTTTGCAGGGAAGAGAGCTAAACTCCCAAATGCATTTTCAAAGCAGAATCAACTCATGTGCTAAAATTTAAAAATTTGTAGCAAGTTTCTCTCTCTCTCTCTCTCTCTCTCTCTCTCTCTCTCTCTCTCTCTTTCTCTCCATTGAATGGGATTCTTTCATTTCTATATACTGTATTCTCTTTAGTCCTGTTTCATGTTTCATTTTTCATTATTCCTTATAATTTTAAATGACCAACTGAAAATCTCATTTCATCACTTCATAAAAATTTTTTTTAGTAATTACTACAGCCTAAAGCAAATTTCTTTAACCACTTTTATGTGTGCAGTGAAGGCAAGGTTTTATTACACGGCAGGAAAAAGGGTGGTTATACGGATATGGTGAATCTTCTAAATGTGTCTTTGCTTTTATCTTCCATTTTTTAAAATTTCTTTTTAAATGTGATGTGCATAAGGAAAGAGAAGAATTGAATTTGGGTGCAGTTGATAGAATTGAGGAAGTGGTTTCATGAAATATTTTTCTAATTGGGTAAACCTGCTCATATAAACGGGAGATTAAAACCCTTTTAGGGAGGGTTAAGGGAATTGAGAGAATTGGACGCATTCCTAAAGGAATTAAAACACACATTTTGATCATGTTTATCTATCAATAAGAAATCAGGGTCTCTTTTCTGCAGAAAGAGGGATACATGGTTTTTGAATTTGTTGATTACTATAATGGGTTTGTCTTAAGATTAGTGTTTTCAAATTAGGGTTTCTTCATACCCAAGGATGGAAAAGCAAAAGATGGAATTGTAAAGCTTCTCATAAAGGTTAGTACCTTCGTTGCTTTTATTTTTTAATGGTAGTAACTTCATTGTGCATGTGTTCAGACTTTAAATATTAACTATATTTGTGGTTGGGTGTCTGTCTACATAAAACTTCCTATATGTTCTGTTGTTTTCATTTCATATGCTCGGTTTTGGTTGGGTGTTGTGAATATCATTATGACATCCATGAATTTGGTTTGCTGCTGCGAGTTGCCTTCCACTTTGATTAAATTTATCTCAATATATATTATTTTCAATCTTATTTCTTTTTACACAACACTTTTTACAAATAAAAGAAATCTTCCTTCTCTAAATTTTCTTTCTTTCTTTGTACAATACCTTGAAAAGAATGCAGAACATGGAAAATAAACTTTTTTTTTTTTTAGTTTTATGGTTATATACCTTGTTCCTTTCTACAAAGTGTCCCTGCATGATGCATGTTCAATGCTTTGAGATTTGATTATGGAGTAATTCATCTCATTTACATTAGAAAATTGACCAAATTATTTGACGACTCTCTCTCTCTCTCTCCAATGTGAGTTATTTTTTATTTTTCTCATCAATATTTTTTTTTGGACTTCATTAGAGCCTCCAGAAATAGGATTTCGCCCCTGTTTTCTCTTCTAACATGCTTAGCAAGTGATCTCTCTCTCTCTCTCTCTCTCTCTCTCTCTCTCTCTCTCTCCATTGTCATTTATTTTTCATTTTTCTCATCAGCATTTTTTTTAAATCAGCAGGGTCTGGACCCTGATCCAGAGAGGACGGTGAGCGAGGGACGCGAGATCCCCCTCTCAATTCTCTGGGACCTCCACAAATGTGAAGGAGAGCTCTGCCAAGGAACTCTCGAAATGATGCCACTCACAGCATGGGTGGCGATACATATGTATGAGATACCTCTTGATCCTGAGACAAAAAGCCTCGAAACCAAGACGCACCTGAAATAACTCAGAGTTGCCATCCAGGGGAGCTGGCCCTGGAACCCAATGAAATACTCTGTTGCAACGGATAACCAGAGATGCAAAGGTCCGTTCCTGGTGACGAATGGGGAAGATCTGAAGAGCACCCCCAATTCGCCCAAGTACGAACACTTGGTCTCTTATGCCATTTTTAATTAAATTTGAAGAGTTTTGGGCAAAAATCATGTGAAATGAGAACAATCATCCCCGAGAAAACGTCTATCTAAGCATGCATGACCCGGGGATGGGCAAAGAAAATGAACATCCAAATCATAACTCATCGCATCTAATCCTAACTCATCGCATCTAAGAAAGCAATAAACAATCGCATGCATAGCTACAGCTAAGCAGATAATGATAGATATAATGAGATAAGAAAGCAAATATCTAAGTTTAGACAGATAATCAAGCTAAGACGAATGGATAAACGCTATAGCTAAGCAATCAAAGCAGTAAAATAAACACACTAGCGTGCGAGCCTATGCAAGAGATAAGACTAAGAAAATAGCAATCAAGAAGCAAACAAACTAGAAGCGACGCATGAGAAATCTGAGGCAAGCACACAAGGTAAAAGATGCAAGAAAAGAAAAGAATTAGAAAATCATCGGTATGCGATGACCAAAAACTGTCAGGAAAAAGAAAATGGAACACACGATAGGCTCGGAGGGCGATTCAAAAGGAATCAAGCCCAGCGATCCTAATCTGCTGAAGATCGGACAAGTCTCGCGATTGTCATGACCTATCGTTGGGCTCAGCGAGGACAATCCCTGTGAAGGGACCACGCTACGTCATCGCCCGTCCCAAAACCCGATAAAACATCGGAAAACCAATGAAAACCAGAAAACCACGATCGAAATCGGAAATGGAATGAAAAGGGGGCTCCGAGTGACCTGGCAATCACCATCCTTGCCCATTTTTGTTTTTGTTTTTGCTTTGAAATGCTTGAAAATGTTTGAAAAATGTTTATTAAAAGGTTTGACTGGACTTGGGTAGACCCAAGCTACCTACGTACCCTGTGGGAAGGGATCAAGCCAACGTAGTTCGAAACAGCTTTTTCGAAAAATGTTTTTGATGTTTTTGACGATTTTTGTTGTCTTTGGATTTTTTACTATTTGATTTTTATGTGTTTTTGTTTATCCCTTTGGTTGAAAGGGGTTTTGGCTCAGGAGGTTTCCGTCCGTCGTCGCCTAAACCCGAGAGAAGGTGTTCCCAAAATCGATGGAATCCCGAAACTCGAAAAGGATCCCGAGGAACGTGCAAATAATAATCCCGAAAAGAAAGGAAACCCTTCAAATCCTGCGAAGACCCTAAGATGGGGGAAAACGATAGGAAGAGCAAGGTGTTGGCTCAAGAAACATTCCGTCATCGCCTTGACTGAGAGAGAAAGTTCCCTAAAAATCGATGGAATCCCAGAAACCGAAGAGGATCCTAAGGAACGCGAAGAGAGTAGTTCCAAGAAGAAGACAAGGTGGAACCCCTGAATCCTACAAGAAATGATGACATCAGAAAGAAGGGAAAACCCCTATACCCTGTAAGAATCCCAAGAAGGGAAAGAGGATGTGAAGGGCAAAGGGTTGGCTCAAGAATCATTCCGTCATCGCCTGGGGCATGTAGAACGTGAATGAAAAGGCTACAATAAGTTGTTCCATAGATTACATCATGATCAAGTGGAGAGACAACACGGACAGAGATGTAATTCGACAATTTCTTCTTTTGCCAAGTATGAGAGATATTCCAACAAACATAGTAAGTATTCTCGTTTAGAATGCATTGACTGAGATACCTGGTATAAATGAAGGTGGCAAGTCTTGAGACACTAGTAATTGAAATTCCATGATTGACATTAGAGCATGAACTAGACAAGTGGAACCCAAAACAAGACAAATGAGCCGTAAGCATTCTGACAGGGGGCAAATGAGCTTAGTGCTCTTATTGAACGAGGTAATTCTAACTGAGTTTGGCGCACTCCCCAAAACAAGGTATACCCACCGAATCATACAAATATCAACCTCCTATACCTTGGGGAAACAACATTAACACAACCATGTTTCGAAAATTATGTTATTAGCATTCTCGTCTTGATATTAACATTACCGAGGTTTAATATGACTTGGTGCAATTATCAAAACATTGTGATGCAAAATCTAGCTCTGAAAAGGATTAGGCAATTACCTGATATATCTGCCTCGTCATGGGTTATTGACCACATATTCACCATTGCAGTTGTGCCTGCAGGAATGAAATTCTTTCCAATGTGAGTGTCATGGATTGCAGGCCGGGCCCATGAAAGAAGGGGACCAGGTGGATGCATCCTAAGGGATTCCTTCACTATGGATTGAAGATAAGGGAGGTTTGGTATATCAGAATCAGATACGGGTCGGGACTCTCCCACAACAGCATCAATTTCAGATTGGGCTTTGGACTGAATATCTGGGTGTAGGACCATTCTTGGTAGAATCCACTCCAGGAGGATAGCTACTGTATCAGTACCTCGGAAAATCATCTCCCAATGAACAGCAATCATATCAGAATCACTGAGCTTATCATCCTCCAAGCCAAGCAAAACATCAACAAAACACCTTTTCCATCCTCACCCAAGGACCCATCAACTCTCTTCTTCCTATGCTCCTCTATAATCCTCCCAACAAAAACATTCACCCTCCTCTCTCTGCAAAAATGACCGAACCCCCTACTCTTCCAGCTCCTCTCTTTTTTTTTGGGTTGTCCATACATTTGGATTTTTAATATCAAGGGATTAGGAGTGTTACTGGGTTATGAACCAGCCGTGAGGCGATAGCTCTGATACCATGTGAAACAACCAATTACCCTAAAAGCCCAAGCCATTAGAGTTGGTGATATTTAATCATTTATACTTGAACAGATTGTAACAAAGAATGCCAAACCAAATAAATGAGTAGGAAGAAACCAAACCAGAGCTGCTCCCGTAGCTCATCTTGCAAAACCACCTACTGAGATGATGATTGCAAAGAGATCCCGGCTATTTGCAGAGGTTGCAGGGGAGGGTGGATTGAATCTAGAATTAGGACTTTTGTAGTCACGCTGAAGCTCTGTCGCTGACGGATGTGCAGCCGCCGGACCGGATCTGAAATGGGGTTGCCGGATTCCGGCAAGGATGGTCGGACCACGAAAAGGGTGATCGGAGAAAGAGGTTTCCAGTGTTAGAGAGGGTTTTGAGATGGGTTTGGTAGCAAGGGTGTTGGGTTGACGGTGGTGGGAGATGAGATGAAATGGGTTTGGGTTGGTGGCTGAGATGGTAGTGGTGGGTTTGGGTTTTAAGTGAGTGTAAACGACATGGGTTTGGGTCGGTGGCTTAGGTTAGGAGGCGGCTGAGGGTGGTGGTCCATGGTGATGAAGGTCGGAGATGGAGGGGTGAGAATGGCTAGCAATGGTCGGATTCTTGCCGGATTCCGGCTTGGATGGGGTTTTGAAGGAGGAGATGATGTGGGTTTGGTCGAGCGGTGGCTGGCCGGAGTTAGGGTGATTTGAGGAGGGTTTGAAGAGGGTTTTGATTGAGAAGAAGATGAGGTGGGTTTCCATGGAGGAGGCTTGCCGGATTCCGGCGAGGTTACCGGAGAAGAGGAATAGAATGGGATTTAAAAATGAGGTGGGTTTAGGCGCTGCTTGGTATGGGTTGGAGAGATCTGGGTTGTAATGGCGGCTCGGTGGTGGAGGTGGCCGATGGAAAGTAGAGGTGGGTTTGGAATGGGGATTGCCGGTGGTGTGAATGGGATTTAGGTAGTGGCTGGATTCTCCTTTTCTTCTCCTTCTCCCTCTGTGCAATACCCTCTCCCCTTCCTCAACGAAAATCAAGAGACCCCTCTCTCAAACGATGGTGGCCGAGGATGGGGAGTGGTCGGAGCTCCGGCAACGTTGCCGGAGAAGAAGACCCAAAACCCCTTTTGTTCTCTCTCTCTCTCTCTCTCTCTCTCTCTCTCTCTCTCTCTGTAATTTCTTTCGAAAATGGAAGACCTTCCCCTCCCCTCTCTCACGAGCTCTCTCTCGAGGTTTTATATCTAGGGTTTTGCCCTTCACTCTAATCCTAGCCATCCATTTACCACTTATTTTCTCTTGGTTGTTTTCAGCCCTTGATCATTTTCTCTAGAGGGCATTGATATCAGCACATCTCCTCCCAGGTGTTTGAATCCGCTCCTTTTATCCCTTTTATCTTTGAAAATGATATTAGCCCTATCTCATTTTGATACCTTTGCAAATCATCTTGTCATCTAGTGTTTAAAGGGGCTGCGCTGATATAGATTGCAGCCCGGGGGATCCAAACAGAGGAGTGCCAATACCAAAATTCTGGGGCACGCTGTAGGTTGCCTAATTTTTGCAGAAATAAAAGGGAAGGTCGGGGTAATTGAACAGAGGATATCGATGGGGCTTCGGGATCACTCAAGCTTTCAGAATATTTCCAGAAATGATTTTCAAGCGGGCATTTTCGGATTTTTCAGGCTCTTCTGCAATTGGACCTCAAGCTCTAGAAATTTCGGGAATCGGTTTCAGGGATTTGAAAACTGAGTTCGGGGAATTTTGGATTCGATTTTAGGGATCGATTTCGGGATTTATTCAATTTTTGGGGAAATTTGGGTCAGGTCAAAATGGGGTGTCTACAGATGCCTCTCTTTGGCAGAGGGTACTTGTCGCACGAATGCCAAAGCCAAAAGGACGACGTATTTTGACCTGCCCCGAAAATTTGTTTAAAGAAGGAAAACATAAAGAAAATGATTTTGCGAAGATTGAATTCATGAAAGGATCGGATGCCTCAAGGGTCTTACTCAGATTGGATGTCTTAGGGGACTGTAGAATGAATGCCTCGAGGGACTTTGGAAGGGATGCCGCAGGGGACTTTGGAAATGATGCCACAGGGGACTTTGGAAAGGATGCCACAGGGGACTTTGGAAAGAGTGCCTCGGGGGACTTTGGAAAGAATGCCACTGGGGACTTTGAAAAGGATGTAGCGGGGGACTTTGAAAAGGATGCCTTGGGAAGGCGGTTGAATACAGCCTGCCTGCGAAATTGACCTGTCCGCGAAATTGACTTGTCTGCCAATGAGACACGGCCAGCGGAACTGGAGGTCAGCGAGACGGGAGCCAAACAAAATTTGATTTGTTCTGCGAAATTGACCTGTCTGCGAATGAGACATGGCCAGCGGGACTGGAAGTCAGCGAAACGGAAATCAATAAGGATCAGCCTTGATGGCCTGATGAAGATAGCTTGTCTGCGAAATTGACCTGTCTGCGAATGAGACATGGCCAGCGGGACTGGAGGTCAGCGAGACGGAAATCAATGAGGATCGGCCTTAATGGCCTGATAAAAATAGCTTGTCTGCGAAATTGACCCATCTGCTAAATCGACCTGTCTACGAATGAGACGCGGTCAGCGGGACTGGAGGTCAGTGAAACGGGAGCTAAGGAAACTTTGATTCGCCTGCGAAATTGACCTGTTCGCGAAATTGAATTGTCTGCGAATGAGACACGACCAGCGGGACTGAAGTCAGCGAGAAGGGAACTAAGAAAAAATTGATTTGTCTGCGAGATTGACCTGTCCGCGAAGTTGACCTGTCTGCGAATGAGACAAGGCCAGCGGGACTGGAAGTCAGCGAAACAGAAATCAATAAGGATCGGCCTTGATGGCCTGATGAAAAGAGCTTGTCTACAAAATTGACTTGTCTGCGAAATTGACCTGTCTGCGAATGAGACAAGGCCAGCGGGATTGGAGGTCAGCGAGACGGGAGCTAAAGAAAATTTGATTTATCTGCGAAATTGACCGGTCTGCGAAGGTGACTGGTCTGCGAACGAGACGCGGCCAGCGGGACTGAGGGTCAGCGAGACGGGAATCAAAAGGGATTAGAGAAATTGGATTGGATTCGAAATTAGAATAGGATTTTGACTTATTCCATTGGGGATTGATTGATCATCTCTTGCCAAGAGAAATTAGGAGTGCGTGCTCTCTGCTGAGAACAAGACTTGGATGACTTGCTGGAGTTTGAGTATCGACTGTTTTTGTTGAGAGAATTGTATTCTGCAGGGAGTTGAGTCCTATGAGGAGTTGACAGTAGACTCAGAAGTGAGTAGACCTGGTTGGGGATTTGGCGGCTTGGCTCGAGATGTGCTCATGCCTCTCTCATCTCAACTTGCTGGGGATATTAACACTGATTATCCTTGTGTGTCTGATATCTTTTATGACGCAAGTCATAAAAGATACCCCTAGTGTATTGTACTTCCATGACAAGGGTCTTAAGGAGGCGAAACAATGATGGTCGAAAAAAAGATGCTTTGCTTCATGAAGGCTTGAGGTTGCAAAGGTTTTTTTTTTTTTTGAATGGAGGGAGTAGGACAATCACCATGATGGCTGAGCCTGAGAATCTCTTTCTGGCATTGCTCGCTTCTGGAGCCTTAAGGTCTCTGGTAGGTTTGACTAGGATGTCTCTTGCCCCTTCTGATACCTAAAACAGGAGTTACTCTGAATTTTCTTCATCGTTTAAAGGGCGTGTTGTCGTTCTCTCAACGCCAGCGACTTTGACTTCAAAAGGAAGAAAAAAAACGAACGAAAGGAGGAATAGATTTCAAAGGATTCAACCAAAGAAAACTCCTATTGCTCTAGGGACTCGACTCATTTTTTTTTGACTCACTCTTGGATCTTATGTGTTATTTATTAAGTGTATGGCCTAGCCACTCGTAGAGTATTTCGAATACCGTGTCAAGAGGCATTAATTTCCTCTTTCGGTATTTCTGTCATGGTTAATATCTCCTTTCGGATTGCTCGGTTTCGATGCCCCTAGTGTAGGGGAGTGTCAAAGTAAGCTTTGCCAGCACTACTTGAACTATGAGATTTTGCTGTGACTGAAGATTCTTCCTCCGCCTCATTGATTCGCGCATTGCAGGAAGTCATTGCCATGAACCAGATTGCCTTTTCAGGTTTTCAATCTGGTGGACCGTGTGCCCTATCTTTTGCCTGGATCGCCCTTCGGGTTTTCGGTCCAGCGGGCTCTGTACCCTAACTTTTGCCTAAGTCGGCTTTTGGTTGCCAACTTAGCGGGTTAATGCCCCTAAATTTTGCCTAGGCCGCCCTTTCGGGTTTTTTATTTTTTTTACTTTGAACCTTTGCTTGTTGCACCAGATGGACTTTCTAGGTGGGTTAGGGTTCGAAAGGACGGGATTTGATTTTGGTTTTCAAGGTTTCGACCGAACCCGGATTGGCCAGGCTACCTACGTACCCCCATATGGTGAGGATCAGGCCGAGCATAGTTCAAAAAAAAAATTATGCCCCTGGTTTGTTGGGTGGTTGAAAGAATATTTGATTTTGTTGGGGCTCAAAGGAGTTTGCAAAAGGATTTTTCAAACTTCGGATTTTTTATTTTGAAGGTTCAAACGGCCAAGGATGGCCTTCTGGTGTTCTGGCGTGAAATTTTCTCAAATAATTGAGGTTCAACAGCTTTTGAATTTTTCTTTCTCTCTTTTTTTTCGAGGAGTTTGGCGGCATTTCCTGGCAAGACTTCATCTGCACTGCGTAAGCTTGACTGGTTGAATTCCCACTTTGTCTTTGGGATCTTGAACTGGTACTCGAGATTCTGTGACTCTGGGTCCTTTCGGTATGCTGAAAACGATTTTGAAATCTCTTTTCATTTTATCCACTCCAATTTTTGGGATTCTGACATTCCTAAGGATTTGACGTAGGGGCAGGTTCCCTTCACTTTTTTTTTATTCTGGATTCTTTTTTTTTTATTGGACGTCGGGGAGGCCCCTACTCCTTGAATGCTCTAACTTGAAATTCCATCGGAATGCACGGCCAAAGTATGGTTTTGGGACTCATGCTCTTATGATTATGACTTTGTTGTCTGAAAGTCTTCTCTAATTCTTTTGATCATCTTCACTTGATGTCTTGTATTCGTCCTTGAAAATTTTGCTTTTTCGACCTGATGTCTAAAGCTGAGGGAGTCTTTCATTGACTAGCACTAAGGGCATGCTCCCGATTTATCCTCGTAAGGCCAAGCAGAACTACTTGGAACCCTCTTAGTAGGCTTATCGATTCTTCGCGCTCTTTGGGAGATAAAGTTTTGCCAATCCATATTTCCCGAGTTTCAGATTTTGATACCACCATCGACAGTTTCGATTTCGTCTTCAAGTGGCTTTACTCGACGCTCTTCCTCTCGTTTGACCATCTTTCAGATCTCGAGGAGAATTTCGTCGGCATCCTTATCTGAGGAGGGTGTATTAGCTTGTTCAACATTAGATCCAAGGGGAAACACAGAGGAAAATTGGACATTGAAAACACATGTTCATTTCATTGAGAAGTTTATGTACATGGATGATACTCGACACGCAACATTGGGCCTTTTCATCAGACATAACAATGGGTTGAATGCTGACTCACCATAAGAAATTGGAGCAGACACAAAATACTTGGACTTGACACTAATATGATTATTTGACCTACCAACTTGGACAACAGAGTTGTTACACACACGACAATGACGAATTTGAAAGAAATGACACTTTTTAGAGGCAACGGACTAGCGCTGAAAGTTCATGACATCGTGCCTTCATTAATGATGATAATGATCGGAGAGAACAATCCTGGAGTTAGAATCTCAGAAGGGATGGCCTCTTCGGTTTTTGTTGACCCAGCTCAAATTGTTCTTTAGCACCTGACAATGGCAAGGCTTTTTCTGGTATGATGTTTTCAAGGGGTTCAAGCTATGACATCTTTCCCTTTTCCTTCCCATTCATTTTCCAGCCCAGAGGTGGTACAGGTAAAGGGGGTGAGATCTATGAAGGGTTGAAAGGGTAGAGTGGTTCCCATGGTGGGTGAAAGAGGTGCAACATGGTTAGGTGCAGAGTTCTCGGAAGCATTTGAGTTCGAGAAGAGTGAGGGGATCCCCGTCTATCAGGTCCTGGATTGCATCATCATCTCTGTCATTTCTGCCAAGACGAGACTCTCAGTATACTCAACTATCTGGGTAAGGTGAGATGGAATAGGTACAACGGACTGGTGAGACTGAAGAGTTTAAGAGATGGAAGCTTGTTTAGGAGGTATGCTGAGTAACTGGGTGAGACTCCTATCATGGAATTGACAAACACTTGGCTCAATGACAAGTAATCACATGACAATGTAATGTGCAAGTTGAAACAAAAGGTGGCACAAACACATCCTTCCCTTGGATAAAATCCGACAGCATAACGACTGTACATGGAGATGAGGTAAGGTAAGTACATGGTTCGTCAACAAACCTAAAAGAATAATGATCACTCCAAGGTTTTTAATGAAAATCCGACAGCATAACGACTGTACTAGGAGGGTCTTAGTAACTAAACATGAAGAGTACGCCGTCATGGTCAATATAAAGCAGGGCTCTCAACAAGAACACACACTCTGGTAGCAATAATGGCAAGATAGACTCACAATCGACATGTGGAATGGGATTTGATGAGGATCGAACAAAGGATCAGGCTCATAGAAGATAGATCGGGCTATAAAATGATGAAGTGAAACCAATGATCTGATCATAATATGAAAGACGGATAGATAGAGATAGCAGATTAGGTTAGGAAGGAAAATCTAACGTAAAAAACATACCCTAATCTAAAAATAAATACAGATATACATATACATATATATATACATCCTAACCAGGGGCACCAGTCTAGTATGCTCTAACGGAGTCAAGGAGGTCTCGACTGATGACAGACTGATGAGTGTACTAGGACCGTGTTGTAGCCACGCAAGGTGAGCTACCCTAGTCTACAAATGGGACAAGGCTCCTAACTCTAGGCTTCACATGTGTAAGCAACACACGCTCGTCCTATATGAGTACATATATATAGTGTCCTAGCAAGGGCTCCCTAATTTTGGTTCTAAAGGGAGCAGCTAATATATATACATAATATAATGAAATAAAAGTAGGGCCCAGGCATTTCTGCAGGGTACTATGCTTATGACCATACCCTTGATGTATAACGCCAGCACACCCAGCATTATACAGAGTATGTTCATTGCTCATCGGCTGCTGTAGAACACCAGCACACCCAGTGTCTACGGCTGCTACTCCGGCGCATAGCTTGGAAATAGATACAACGGTTCCCTTAAGGTCATAATTACCCATCTGGTACGCGTCATATCTATTCCCTGAGGCCAATAATGAAAATAATGAAAGAAATAAAGAATATAACAATGCATGATGTGCAGTGTGTGAATCCCTCGTTTTATTTACGCACCTACTCGGTGCCCCTGAATTTCTAACGATGAAGTTCCCATTTAACTTGGTTTAGACCCAAATTTCTTCAAAATTAATTAAAATGGCATTTTTACAGATTTAGGCAATATTTCAAGAACTCCCCAGCAGAGTCACCAGCCTGTGGACCCCGATCCCGAGAGGACGGTGAGCGAGGGACGCGAGATCCCCCTCTCAATCCTCTGGGACCTCCACAAATGTGAAGGAGAGCTCTGCCAAGGAACTCTCGAAATGATGCCACTCACAGCATGGGTGGCGATACATATGTATGAGATACCTCTTGATCCGGAGACAAAAAGCCTCGAAACCAAGACGCACCTGAAATAACTCAGAGTCGCCATCCAGGGGAGCTGGCCCTGGAACCCCATGAAATACTCTGTTGCAACGGATAACCAGAGATGCAAAGGTCTGTACCTGGTGACGAATGAGGAAGATCTGAAGAGCACCCCCAATTCGCCCAAGTACGAACACTTGGTCTCTTATGCCATTTTTAATTAACTTTGAAGAGTTTTGGGCAAAAATCATGTGAAATGGGAACAATCATCCCCGAGAAAACGTCTATCTAAGCATGCATGACCCGGGGATGGGCAAAGAAAATGAACATCCAAATCATAACTCATCGCATCTAATCCTAACTCATCGCATCTAAGAAAGCAATAAACAATCGCATGCATAGCTACAGCTAAGCAGATAATGATAGATATAATGAGATAAGAAAGCAAATATCTAAGTTTAGACAGATAATCAAGCTAAGACGAATGGATAAACGCTATAGCTAAGCAATCAAAGCAGTAAAATAAACACACTAGCGTGCGAGCCTATGCAAGAGATAAGACTAAGAAAATAGCAATCAAGAAGCAAACAAACTAGAAGCGACGCATGAGAAATCTGAGGCAAGCACACAAGCTAAAAGATGCAAGAAAAGAAAAGAATCAGAAAATCATCGGTATGCGAGGACCAAAAACTGTCAGGAAAAAGAAAATGGAACACACGATAGGCTCGGAGGGCGATTCAAAAGGAATCAAGCCCAGCGATCCTAATCTGCTGAAGATCGGACAAGTCTCGCGATCGTCATGACTTATCGTTGGGCTCAGCGAGGACAATCCCTGTGAAGGGACCACGCTACGTCATCGCCCGTCCCAAAACCCGATAAAACGTCGGAAAACCGATGAAAACCAGAAAACCACGATCGAAATCGGAAATGGAATGAAAAGGGGGCTCCGAGTGACCTGGCAATCACCATCCTTGCCCATTTTTGTTTTTCTTTTTGTTTTTGCTTTGAAATGCTTGAAAATGTTTGAAAAATATTTATTAAAAGGTTTGACTGGACTTGGGTGGACCCAAGCTACCTACGTACCCTGTGGGAAGGGATCAAGCCAACGTAGTTCGAAACAGCTTTTTTGAAAAATGTTTTTGATGTTTTTGACGATATTTGTTGTCTTTGGATTTTTTACTATTTGATTTTTATGTGTTTTTGTTTATCCCTTTGGTTGAAAGGGGTTTTGGCTCAGGAGGTTTCCGTCCGTCGTCGCCTAAACCCGAGAGAAGGTGTTCCCAAAATCGATGGAATCCCGAAACTCGAAAAGGATCCCGAGGAACGTGCAAAGAATAATCCCGAAAAGAAAGGAAACCCCTCAAATCCTGCGAAGACCCTAAGATGAGGAAAAACGATAGGAAGGGCAAGGGGTTGGCTCAAGAAACATTCCGTCATCGCCTTGACTGAGAGAGAAAGTTCCCTAAAAATCGATGGAATCCTAGAAACCGAAGAGGATCCCAAGGAACGCGAAGAGAGTAGTTCCAAGAAGAAGACAAGGTGGAACCCCTGAATCCTACAAGAAATGATGACATCAGAAAGAAGGGAAAACCCCTATACCCTGTAAGAATCCCAAGAAGGGAAAGAGGATGTGAAGGGCAAAGGGTTGGCTCAAGAATCATTCCGTCATCGCCTGGGGCATGTAGAACGTGAATGAAAAGGCTACAATAAGTTGTTCCATAGATTACATCATGATCAAGTGGAGAGACAACACGGACAGAGATGTAATTCGACAATTTCTTCTTTTGCCAAGTATGAGAGATATTCCAACAAACATAGTAAGTATTCTCGTTTAGAATGCATTGACTGAGATACCTGGTATAAATGAAGGTGGCAAGTCTTGAGACACTAGTAATTGAAATTCCATGATTGACATTAGAGCAGGAACTAGACAAGTGGAACCCAAAACAAGACAAATGAGTCGTAAGCATTCTGACAGGGGGCAAATGAGCTTAGTGCTCTTATTGAACGAGGTAATTCTAACTGAGTTTGGCGCACTCCCCAAAACAAGGTATACCCACCGAATCATACAAATATCAACCTCCTATACCTTGGGGAAACAACATTAACACAACCATGTTTCGAAAATTATGTTATTAACATTCTCGTCTTGATATTAACATTACCGAGGTTTAATATGACTTGGTGCAATTATCAAAACATTGTGATGCAAAATCTAGCTCTGAAAAGGATTAGGCAATTACCTGATATATCTGCCTCGTCATGGGTTATTGACCACATATTCACCATTGCAGTTGTGCCTGCAGGAATGAAATTCTTTCCAATGTGAGTGTCATGGATTGCAGGCCGGGCCCATGAAAGAAGGGGACCAGGTGGATGCATCCTAAGGGATTCCTTCACTATGGATTGAAGATAAGGGAGGTTTGGTATATCAGAATCAGATACGGGTCGGGACTCTCCCACAACAGCATCAATTTCAGATTGGGCTTTGGACTGAATATCTGGGTGTAGGACCATTCTTGGTAGAATCCACTCCAGGAGGATAGCTACTGTATCAGTGTGGACCTCGATCCCGAGGACGAATGGGCGAGGGACACGAGATCCCACGCCGATCCTCTAAGATCTCTACAATGTGAAGGAGAGCTCTACTAAGGAACTCTCGAAATGATGCCACTCACAGCATGGGTGGCGATACAAATGAGATACCTCTCGATTCAAGGACTAGCCCGGAACCAAGATGTACCTATAACAAAGAAGAGTCGCCATCCAGGGAAGTAGGCCCTGGATCCAATGAAATACTCTGTTGCAACGGATAACCAGAGATACAAAAGTTCGTGCCTGATGACGAATGGGGAAGGTGTTAAGCGCCCCCAATTCGCCCAAGTGCAAGCACCTGGTCTCTTATGCCATTTTTAATTAATTTTGAAGAGTTTTGGGCTAAAATCATGTGAAATGGGAACGAGCATCCCCGAGAAAACGTCTATCTAAGCATGCATGACCCGGGGATGGGCAAAAGAAAATAAACATCCAAATCCTAACTCACCGCATCTAATCCTAACTCATCACATCTAGAAAAACAGTAATATTCACACGCACAGCTACAGCTAAGCAGATAATCAAGATAAGATGAATAAATGCTACAACTAAGCAGGTGAGAGGACAGATAAGCACAGCTGTAAACTACCAAAGCAATAGAATAAACACACTAGCATGCGAGCCTATGTAAGAGATAATGCTAAGGAAATAATAAGCAATCTCATGCTAGGAAAGTAAACAAGCTAACAGTAGCACATAAGAAGTCAAAGATAAACACACAATGAGCTAAAAGATACAGGGAAAGAAATGAATCGGAAAATCAACGGTACATGAGGACCGAGAATACCAGGGAGAAGAAAAAGGAGCGTACGATAAGCTTAGGGAGCGATTCTAATGAATCAAGCTCAGCGATCCTGATCCGCTAAAGATCGGATAAGTCTCACGATCGTCATAGCCTATCGTTGGGCTCAGCGAGGACAATCCCTGTGAAGGGGCCACGCTACGTCGTCGCCCGTCCCAAAACCCGATAAAACGTCGGAAAACCGATAAAACCGGAAAACCACGATCAAAATCGGAAATGAAATGAAAGGAAGGCTCTGAGTGACCTGGCAATCACCATCCTTGCCCATTTTAGTTTTTATGTTTTTGGGAAAAGCTTGAAAGATATTTTTTGATGCTGAAATGATTTTTTGAAGGGTTTAAATGATTTTGTTGAAAGGCTTGACTGAACTTGGGATGACGATCCCAAGCTGCCTACGTACCCTGTGAAAAGGGATCAAGCCAACGTAGTTCGAAACAGCTTTTCGAAAAACGCTTTTGAGTGCTTTTTTATGTTTTTTGGATTTTTTGTTATTTGATTTTTACGTATTTTTATCCCTTTTGATCGAAAGGGGGGGTTTGGCTCAAGCGGTTGCCGACCGTCATCGACTGGTTCGACGAAGTGTTCCCAAAATCGATGGGTGACCTGGCAATCACCATCCTTGCCCATTTTAGTTTTTGTGTTTTTGGGAAAAGCTTGAAAGATATTTTTTGATGCTGAAATGATTTTTTGAAGGGTTTAAATGATTTTGTTGAAAGGCTTGACTGAACTTGGGATGACGATCCCAAGCTGCCTACGTACCCTGTGAAAAGGGATCAAGCCAACGTAGTTCGAAACAGCTTTTCGAAAAACGCTTTTGAGTGCTTTTTTATGTTTTTTGGATTTTTTGTTATTTGATTTTTACGTATTTTTATCCCTTTTGATCGAAAGGGGGGGTTTGGCTCAAGCGGTTGCCGACCGTCATCGACTGGTTCGACGAAGTGTTCCCAAAATCGATGGGTGACCTGGCAATCACCATCCTTGCCCATTTTAGTTTTTGTGTTTTTGGGAAAAGCTTGAAAGATATTTTTTGATGCTGAAATGATTTTTTGAAGGGTTTAAATGATTTTGTTGAAAGGCTTGACTGAACTTGGGATGACGATCCCAAGCTGCCTACGTACCCTGTGAAAAGGGATCAAGCCAACGTAGTTCGAAACAGCTTTTCGAAAAACGCTTTTGAGTGCTTTTTTATGTTTTTTGGATTTTTTGTTATTTGATTTTTACGTATTTTTATCCCTTTTGATCGAAAGGGGGGGTTTGGCTCAAGCGGTTGCCGACCGTCATCGACTGGTTCGACGAAGTGTTCCCAAAATCGATGGGGATCCCGAAATGCGAAGAGGAATCCCAAGGAACGTGAAGAGAGTAGTCCCGAAAGAAGGTAAGAAAGGAAACCCTTCGAGTCCTGCGAAGACTCTAAGACGGAGAAAATGATAGGAAGGGCAAGGGGTTGGCTCAAGAAATATTCCGTCATCGCCCTGAGACCCGACAGAAAACTTCTGAAATCAATGGACGATATAGGAACCCTGAGATCTAAGGAAAATCCTAAGACTAAGAGAAGCCTCGAAAGGGAAGGAAAGAGAAAGCTAAGGTGGGCTCCGAGTAGCCTCATCATAGCCCATAACTCCCTCCTAGGAAATTAAACTGTAAATCGACATTTGATTAATGTTAAATCGAAAGGAACCCAAGCTCCGACTTTGTGTTGCTTGGATTGCACTTTACAATTCGGCTCAAGCAGAAGTTATCTAAATTTAAACAGATTGATGATGTATGAGAGGGTAATACAATTTATCATCTATGATGCCACTGCCCAAGAATAAGAAAATGAAACATCATGGCAATGGTGATCATATTCTGGCAAAATTTTCATAAGAACTCACTGCTTATCCAAATCACATCATGACTGAGAGTTCATCCTCTAAATGAAAAGAGGTATAACATGCCAACTGAAATGGGATGAGTCATAAGTATGGCCACTCCCCTGTTTTGATATCCACACCAAACTCGTCTCCATCCATGTTACTGCTCATCCATAAAACCCATTTCAATCCCCAGCTAAGCCATAGAAAATTAACAAGTAGCAGCAATATGTGATTCTAAAAGAAAAAAAAAAAAAAAACACCATCACACCCCATTGGATATAAAACCTATGAAGCAGCCATTTACCTGAACAAGAACAAAAATAAAATAAAATATGGATTTGAGTTTGGATCGACTTACAGTAACAAGATATTACTATCCTCTTCTTGAATCCGAGCTACGAGGTGGAGGGCCGAGGATTTGATGATGAAAGGCGAAGGCCACGAGCGGCACAGAGGCGGCAATGGTGGGACGGTGGCTGAAAATGGAGGAGGGTTTGGTGATGGCTGTAATGGAGGGTTTTAACGGTGGTTGGGATGGGGATGGGTTTTGATCGGATTTAATGGGGTTACCGGATTCCGGTGGGTTATGGCCGGATTCCGGTGGTATGGGTTTTATTAGGTTGTGAAGAAGGAGAGGATGGTGGAAATGTGGAGGTGGCACGGCCGGAGCAAATGGTTGTGGGCGGTGGTCGGAGGTGGCACGGCCGGAGTTGGAGAAGTTGCAGAGATTGTGGAGATGGGATTAAAAATGGAGGGTTTGATGGTAAGGGGATAGGGAAACAGAAGATTGTCGGTGGCATAGAGAGGGTAGCTAGGGGTCGGATACTAAGGAAGATGACCGGAGTTCCGGCAAGATTGCCGGAACCAATGGGTTCGTTGGTGGAACAATGGATGGGGATAGGGTTTTGGGGACATGGGAGTAAGCAAGGAAAATGATAACATCTGTTGGGATGAAAGTGAAGGGAAATGATGTTGGGCTAATGGAGGTGTTCGGTGATGGAGGTGGGGGAGTGGCTGCAAATCCCCTTCTTCTCTCTGTTGGGAGCCAAAAGCTCACCCTCCACAAAAAAAGAAAAATCCTCTTTCAAACCCTAGCCGATTGGTCTTTTAAAAGGGGGTGTGTGTGTGCTCATATTAACACCCCCAAGAGCTTTGGTAAAGCACCTTCTCAACTTGTCTTTTCTCTATTGGGCTGAATGGGCATGGTAATTGGTATGACCACATCCATGAGTTGATAAACCACTCTCCCTTTTACATGGGAAATGAAATATTTCGCCCCTCCTATTCCATGGGCAGCCCCTATAGTGCATTTGTGACTACTCTTTCAATCTAGAGGGGGAGTCCAAGTAAAAGACGGGGAGGCGAATAAAAGAGAATGATATATTTGCCACATCTTTCTTCCTTGGACAGCCCTCTTTAGCATATTTTCTAGCTATAGGGGGTGGTCTAAGCAAGAAAAGGGGAAGGATGAATTACTTTTTTTCTTTTCTTGTATCTTTTCTTAGGGAAATGATATTGACACATTCGTATTTTGATAACGACACCAACTCGCCCGTCTTTTCTTATTTAAACTCATAAAAATGTAATGATCATTTAATCGTGATTTAAACGCTAAAAGACAAGGTAAGTTAGTGAAAATATCAAAGCGAGATTGTGTCAGCATCATCCGCACTTGGGAGGTTCGTGTAGAGGGGTGCCAATACCAGAACTCAGGGTATTTTGCAATTTTTGTAAATTCCGGAAAAAATAAAAGGGAAGGTCGGGGCGATGGAACGGATGATATCAATGGGGTCTATGGATACTGGGGCTTTCAGAGTATTTCGGAAATGGACTGCAAATGTGCACTCTTGGGTCACTCAGGTTCTTTCGCACTCTATGCTCGGTTTCGAGAATTTCAAAATTGATTCCGGACATGTTGGAACCGGTTTCGGGAACTTGAAGCTTGATTCTAGGGACCTTGAATTCGGTTTCGGGACTCGAAATTTGGGATTTATTCAATTTTTGGAAATTTTGGGTCAGGTCAAAATGGGGTGTCTACAATCAGTACCTCGGAAAATCATCTCCCAAAGAACAGCAATCATATCAGAATCACTGAGCTTATCATCCTCCAAGCCAAGCAAAACATCAACAAAACACCTTTTCCATCCTCACCCAAGGACCCATCAACTCTCTTCTTCCTATGCTCCTCTATAATCCTCCCAACAAAAACATTCACCCTCCTCTCTCTGCAAAAATGACCGAACCCCCTACTCTTCCAGCTCCTCTTTTTTTTTTTGGGTTGTCCATACATTTGGATTTTTAATATCAAGGGATTAGGAGTGTTAATGGGTTATGAACCAGCCGTGAGGCAATAGCTCTGATACCATGTGAAACAACCAATTACCCTAAAAGCCCAAGCCATTAGAGTTGGTGATATTTAATCATTTATACTTGAACAGATTGTAACAAAGAATGCCAAACCAAATAAATGAGTAGGAAGAAACCAAACCAGAGCTGCTCCCGTAGCTCATCTTGCAAAACCACCTACTGAGATGATGATTGCAAAGAGATCCCGGCTATTTGCAAAGGTTGCAGGGGAGGGTGGATTGGATCTAGAATTAGGACTTTTGTAGTCACGCTGAAGCTCTGTCGCTGACGGATGTGCAGCCGCCGGACCGGATCTGAAATGGGGTTGCCGGATTCCGGCAAGGATGGTCGGACCACGAAAAGGGTGATCGGAGAAAGAGGTTTCCAGTGTTAGAGAGGGTTTTGAGATGGGTTTGGTAGCAAGGGTGTTGGGTTGACGGTGGTGGGAGATGAGATGAAATGGGTTTGGGTTGGTGGCTGAGATGGTAGTGGTGGGTTTGGGTTTTAAGTGAGTGTAAACGACATGGGTTTGGGTCGGTGGCTTAGGTTAGGAGGCGGCTGAGGGTGGTGGTCCATGGTGATGAAGGTCGGAGATGGAGGGGTGAGAATGGCTAGCAATGGTCGGATTCTTGCCGGATTCCGGCTTGGATGGGGTTTTGAAGGAGGAGATGATGTGGGTTTGATCGAGCGGTGGCTGGCCAGAGTTAGGGCGATTTGAGGAGGGTTTGAAGAGGGTTTTGATTGAGAAGAAGATGAGGTGGGTTTCCATGGAGGAGGCTTGCCGGATTCCGGCGAGGTTACCGGAGAAGAGGAAAAGAATGGGATTTAAAAATGAGGTGGGTTTAGGCCCTGCTGGGTATGGGTTGGAGAGATCTGGGTTGTAATGGCGGCTCGGTGGTGGAGGTGGCCGATGGAAAGTAGAGGTGGGTTTGGAATGAGGATTGCCGGTGGTGTGAATGGGATTTAGGTAGTGGCTGGATTCTCCTTTTCTTCTCCTTCTCCCTCTGTGCAATACCCTCTCCCCTTCCTCAACGAAAATCAAGAGACCCCTCTCTCAAACGATGGTGGCCGAGGATGGGGAGTGGTCGGAGCTCCGGCAACGTTGCCGGAGAAGAAGACCCAAAACCCCTTTTGTTCTCTCTCTCTCTCTCTCTCTCTCTCTCTCTCTGTAATTTCTTTCGAAAATGGAAGACCTCCCCCTCCCCTCTCTCACGAGCTCTCTCTCGAGGTTTTATATCTAGGGTTTTGCCCTTCACTCTAATCCTAGCCATCCATTTACCACTTATTTTCTCTTGGTTGTTTTCAGCCCTTGATCATTTTCTCTAGAGGGCATTGATATCAGCACACCTCCTCCCAAGTGTTTGAATCCGCTCCTTTTATCCCTTTTATCTTTGAAAATGATATTAGCCCTATCTCATTTTGATACATTTGCAAATCATCTTGTCATCTAGTGTTTAAAGGGGCTGCGCTGATATAGATTGGAGCCCGGCGGATCCAAACAGAGGAGTGCCAATACCAAAATTCTGGGGCACGCTGTAGGTTGCCTAATTTTTGCAGAAATAAAAGGGAAGGTCGGGGCAATTGAACAGAGGATATCGATGGGGCTTCGGGATCACTCAAGCTTGCAGAATATTTCCAGAAATGATTTTCAAGCGGGCATTTTCGGATTTTTCAGGCTCTTCTGCAATTGGACCTCAAGCTCTAGAAATTTCGGGAATCGGTTTCAGGGATTTGAAAACTGAGTTCGGGGAATTTTGGATTCGATTTCAGGGATCGATTTCGGGATTTATTCAATTTTTGGGGAAATTTGGGTCAGGTCAAAATGGGGTGTCTACACAGGGTCGCATTTTTCTCATAGAAATCAATGGACTTAGTTAAATCAAAAGTGGCCGGTGGTTCAAATTCTATTTTAATATCAGTAAAACTTCATTTGTTGGGCAATTGAAATTTTCTAATTCCCACTAATTGTGAATTGCAAAAATTTGTGGAGTAAAATTTGGTTTCAGATTACTGTAGTCTGTTTTGGGTTTAGGCTCAAACCTATTTCATTATTATGCAAAGTCACATTTTCACAGATTATATTAAAACGCACTTTCTTTACTTCGTTTCTTTAGATGTGCTTTCCGGAAGAGCGAAGCTCAGTTTTAAGATTGTCTATTAATTACAGTTGTGCATTTGATATTGCTACTGCACAAATCAAACTTCCTCATGAATTTATCTTCTTTCATTTCTAAAAAAAGTTATAAAGCATTCTTGACTCTTTGATTTAACTGGGAGGTTCTAATTTTGGAACACAACTATGTTGTTGTCCACCAATTTACAATTTCTTATAAATTTGAGGGCTCTTTGATTTAATTGGGACACAACTATATTGTTGTCCAACTTTGATGAGCCTGTGAGGTGTTTCATTCGTATAGAACTTTCATCATGTGTGTTTGGAAATTATTTTCTATGTGTTCAGGATCTTGAGGCAAGGAGATAGATCAATTAGAAGATTTTTTCTAATGTAGAAATTATTTTCTATGTTTTCAGGATTTTAGAGCAAGTAGATACATGGATTAGAAGGTTGAATTAGTGGTATGCCATGATAGTGCCTTTTATCATCTTTGCAATACTTATTTTTCAAATGGTATGCCATGATAGTGCCTTGCATTCTTTTTGTCATAAATGTTTTCAATCCTTACTTTAGATTATTTATATTTTCTGTTAAATGTTGATTTCAATCTTTAGTTGATCATTCCAGTGACCGTTTATTCCAGATTTTTGAAGTCAATACTTTCATGTGGAATGCCCACTTCAGTCCCCTTCATTATGTCTATTTGCGTTCTTTGATTGTTTCCACTACTGAGATCTATGCCACATTTCATGTCGAGGAGGTGACATCATGCCCGCTAATGTTTTCGTAGAGGAAAACCATCAGCAGGGTGCTTATCCTTTCGTGTAATGGGTTTACATTTCTATATATTATATGTTTTTCCTTTGGAATTTATGGGAAGGGGTCAAGAAGGTGACATCTTGCCCGCTAATGGTTTTGGTAGTTGAAAACCGTATCCTTTCGTGTAATGGGTTTACATTTGTGAATATATATTTTTATTATCCATGTTATATTACACATCAGCTGAAACAGATAAATGCCTAATATGCCCTCAAATTCACACTTTTCTGAGTTTTAAATACCTCATGTGCCCTCTCTCTAACACGCGTAATCCCTCCTCCCTCTTTCTTCTCTGCTCATCTCTCAAAATTTCTATTCCCCTCTTCTCTTCTGCTCATTAGTTCTGTTCTGCAAAAATTTGTCGATTTAACACGTAGATCTCTCTCTCCCCTCTCTTTTTTACATTTCCCCCTTGACTACTCTGTGTTTTAGCCTGTATTTAAGGGTAATATCATCTAAGGCCATCCAAAACGTCTAAGAGATATTTTTGCAAATGTTCAGAGATATTTTTGCCAAGAAAAAATACTCTCTCTCTCTCTCTCTCTCTCTCTCTCTCTCTCTCTCTCACAACGATTTCTAATCCTACGGGTTCTCTGTCGAGTTGGGTGTTTTTCCTGATAAACGTATGTAAACCCTAATCCTCTTTTTCAGATTCTTCTTTGGATTTTCAGGTTAGTATTAACCTTAAAATCTAGGTTCTTCTTTTCGTATTTTGGGATTTCTATTTTTCATCTACGATTTTGGGTCCAGGGCCTCATATTTGATTCCTTATTTTGGGATTTTTGCCGGATTTTCCTCAACTCTTTCCATGATTTTCGACAATTTCGTGATCTCACCATTTTCACTAATTACCAAGTTCTCAATTACAGCTCTCTCTGCTTCATGGAAAGTGTCGTAGTTCCCTGCGCTCTCTCCCTACGATTCCCCCCTCTATCTTAACTCTAAGTTGGCCAAACCCCTCTTTATTTTCTTCCATATTCCAGAGACCCCTCTCTTTCTCTTCTTCCCTATTCGAATTTGTAATCAACAAACTGAATTCATTATCGTGTTTTCCTTTCTGGGTGTAGCAGATAAAGAAGTTCTATCAATCGAGAAAGAATCAGAGATCTGGGTATTCTTTATGGGGATCACGAAACCAATTTGGGGAAATGAAAAGCCAAGATGTTACTTTGTACTTTGCTCTATTCCTTTTTAAATTCCCATGTATTCCTTTTCAATTTTTTTAGCAGGGGTCATGAAACGAATTTGAGGGTCATGGAACTTTTACTTTTACTCTCATCACTAAATCTGTTTCATATAATGTAATTATATGATCTCCATTCTATGCAAGCTTATATATTTTTACTGTCTTCACTCCGTTTCATGTTCCGATTAATTCTTTTGACCTTAGATTTTTATATATTGCTATGGAAGTTTTCATGTAATCATTTAAAAACCAGGTTATGAAACCGGATATGGCCCATAAGCAAGCTTATATATTTTTAGTGCTTTCTCTCTGTTTCTGCTATATTTTTGTGCCTTCACTGATATATTTTAGCGCTTAAGCAAGCTTATATATTTTTACCGTCTTCACTCCGTTTCATGTGATCTTAGATAGTGGGTTCTTGAGTTCATTGGTGGAAGAGCTGTTTTTTTTTATACTTTTTTCCTGTGTGTTTAAAGTAACCTTTTGATTTTTTATGTGGTATTGCAGATTTTCATTTTCAAACCATTTATCTGGGGAAGGAGAGGATCCGGGTGATCGTGTCTGATATTGGAGAAGACAGATCATAACTCTGAATGGCATTTGCCCAAAATAATTTAGGTAATCCTTCTTTTGATATCTTAGCCAGGATTTTATTTCATAGTTGATAGTTGTGTGCTTCAGATCTTTCTAGATTCTTATGTTAAAAAAGGGAATTGGGATCTTTGCAGAGAGGAATTGGTGTGAGTGGGATCTTGGGTTTATATGATCTAGGTCTCTTTGATTTGGTGGGAGTGGGGTATTGAGCTCATTGGTGGAAGAACCGCTGCTTTTTATAAACTTATTCTTTACGTGTTCCAAGTTACCTTTTAAACTTCATCTTTGTTCAAGATAAAGCCTCTCTGAGTAACCTTTGCTGTATTGCTTTCTTCTGATGTATGCATACATATATATTCTCCTTTCAGGCTGAGTGAATTGGCTTCATGGATGACAACATTTAGAGAACAGATGTTTTCCTTACCATTTCAATCTGCAATACAATCAACATCTCCTATATTGCAACTAAGGACTGGTGATTCTTTGAGGTATTACATAATGTCTATTAGTGCATGCTTGATTTGAAGTTGTTATAAACGTTCTTGAATGGCATTGTAGCTTGCTTGCATTTCTGTTATGCAGTCCAAGATTTATTTAGAGACACCTTCAATTTATAATGATCATTTTTTTTGAATGATATCATTTTTACTAACAATTTCCAAGTTGTTGTAAGCATTATTGAACTGTCATCATTTGGATGGGCATGTAAGAGGCTTCTCGCGAACAAGAAGTCTAATCCAAGCCCACCCACATGAACTTAGAAACTTCGCATGATAGGTACTCACTTCCAAACTAAAGAATCCACAGAATATTTAACAACAGATAAAGTTTCTAGAATCAATATCATTTGGAAAAATGAAGACTTTTGTGAGGGGTGTTATATCCGAATATAAATAATCGTATGGTATATCCTATAACATCAAGCCAGGATCCCATACTCCTATAAAGAAAGACTTTTTTAAATCAGTAACTAAAGCATTCATTACTTAAAACCATTGCCCTCTGTACAACCTTCTTTCATGTGAATCATAGCTTTAAAACTCCCCCGTGTCTGAATCGACTCGCCCGAGTCGACCCCCTTTTACCTTGGCTGTATTCCCGTGTTGTGCTGTATTCGCGGAACTTTTTCTCGGCGATTATATTTTATAAAATGCATGCATGATTTTTCTTTCTAATAGTTTTAATGCATTCATTTTATGACTCATCTTCATTTACTTTGTCACCCAGTGTGATGACTTTCTATTCTCTTTGTCGTCCCATGCACATTATTCATTTGAAATGTATGCATATGTGTTCTACCTTTAATTTGCACGCTGTCAAGTGCCAATTCCATCCCTGCAAAGGCACCCATTAAAGTCATATAATTTCAATCTTACCCCCCTCCTTTAGGGTGATCTTAACCATCCGATTTAAGAGGAATTATGGAAACATCTATAGATTGTGAGGAGGATCTTCCTTTTTAGCATGGGAAAGTTTCAAGGGATCTGTCAGATATAATGTAGCTTTGAAGGCACTAAATTTGGCGGTTGATAGATTAGGAACCTCCAATGTATGTGTTGCTGGCCATTCTTTAGGAGTTGGCTTTACCCTCCAAGTGGGTACAGCTTTGACCGAACAAAGGGTGTTTGTGGAGTCTCATCTGTTCAACCCACCATACCAAGGTTAATGATCTCTTTATTGTGCTTGAATAACCAACTGTATGGATCATTATCAGCAAAACAACATTTCGTTTTATCATTGTCACATTTGTCCTAAATGGTATGTATTTTAAAATTTGGATCATAGGAGTTACTTATTCAAAATTTCTGACGTCTCCACTGGCCAGTCGATTTCTTTATTAAAATAGGCAAAATAATAGTCGGGATTTCTGCGTATAATTTATGCGCCTTTTCTTTGTTCAGGTTTATCTTCTACTCAACTGTGTAATACTGATTTCTAATCTCTATATTTACAAATATATCTTCCTTATGAATGTTTTTTCTTTCTTTTCTTTTCTTTTTAAGTTATAAAGCATTTTATTGGGCACTCCGTGCATCGCACGGCGGGTCTTTACTAGTATATATTATAGCAGAAGAGAAAATAGAAGAATTTTATGAATTATTTGAAAACTCTATAAATTTAACACGTCACAGTAGTTGATATTTACCGTTTAGCGCCTTCACCATATATATATATATATATATATATATATATATATATATATATCCATATCCATATGCTAGGGTAAAATGCTCTTTCATAGAGGTAGTTTTGCCCTTTAATACCAAAGAGAAAAGCCGGACACGATTGCCCACGCGTCTCTCTCTCTTCCCTGCTTTTCACCAAATCTCAGCCAATGACAAAAATTTTGTGTCGCGAGGTGTCGATCCTGCGAGGCGTACGTGTCGTTCTTATCTCATGTTCCTCTCTCTTCCTGCTCCCCACGTCTCTCTTCTCTCATCATTGAGAATGAAAAGTTATGGATAGGGTTTTTTTCTTGGTTTTCTTTTTTTCCACACGGATCGACAGATACCATTGACAATGAAAATTTATGGAGGGGTTTGTTTTCCTGGCTTTCTTCACTACACAGATCTACAGATCTGCTTCCAAGACCATGAAGGTGTTATTTTTGTGTCTTTGGTTTTTGTTTGTTTTTGTTCTCTCTGAGTTTATCCCTATTTTGGGTTTTTATTTTTCTTCTCTTTGATTGGGGATGGTTCTCCAGCCACAGTAGAGAAATTAGGGTTTGTCTGACCCTAATATAGGGTTGTTGCTTAAGAGATGGCAGCACAATTTCAGGTCCAACTGCAACCTCTCTTTCAGGCCCAAATGGGGCTGGACACAGTGGGACTAACCAGTTTGTGCTTTTTTTATATATGGCATTTGAAACTCAATGAATCGTATAGGGGAAGCAAGAAATTCCCAAAGCCCTAATTCCCTCGCTCACAGCCTATGAAGGTAACATTTTGTTCCATTTGTGTTTTTTATACCACAAGATTGTATTTTAAGTGATTCTGGGCTTTTATGTCTCGGTTTGTTCAATTGACTGTTAAGATGAAAGTGGCGGTATGTGCCGGTCACGGTCTACATTTTTTCGCATGAGGATGGACCTTTCCAGGTACTTGAACTTCAGGAATAACTATAATTCTTGCATTTTATGAAAAGAAGGTGCTTGCCAGTAATTTTCATATTCACTGAAAATTCACGAATACTCTGTTTTGTGGATCCTTTTTAGGAACTTGATAAAAGCATTTCTAAAATAATTTGCAAATTCCTCAATTAGTCATTACCCTAATATAGTGCTGTTAGACCTAAAATCGGTAACAGGTACGACAGTGACGTAAGAGCTGAGCTGGATGACCCGAGGAGCTGAGTCCTGAGGGACCGGAGTGAAGTGGAGTGAAGTAGCTGAGTCCTGCTATGAGGGCTGAGTCCTGCTATGAGGGCTGAGTCCTGCACAGAGGCAAGCGAGGTCAGAAGACCAACCCGGCTTTTACTCCGGACAGGCCCTTCGACACTCAAGTCAGTATGAGCAGAAGTGCGGGGCTAGTTCTCAGAGTTTAAGGTGGAGAGAAGGTTTTTCATTACCCATTGGTTTGAGCTTTGAACCCCTATTTATAGGGGAAAACCTGGTGAGGTGTCCAGGACAGGTGGCGGCCTGTGATAGGCTGGAGTTCACCTACTCTGGGACAGGTGGCGGCCTGTGAGAGGACGGAGTTCACCTACTCTGGGACAGGTGGCGGCCTGTGAGAGGCTGCAGTTCACCTACTCTGGGACAGGTGGCGGCCTGTGAGAGGCTGGAGTTCACCTACTCTGGGACAGGTGGCGGCCTGTGAGAGGCCGGAGTTTTTACACCCCATCAGTTGCCCCCCCAGTTTTCCAAGTTATTGAGTGACTTGGGAAAGTGTGGTTGATCGATTATCTGGACGGGCAGGCGCCGTGCGGAAGTGAATCGGAGGGTTCAGTCTGGAGGTCCAGTCCAAAGTCTGGCTGGATTTGAGTCCGGAGGTCCAGTCCAGAGTCCGGCTGGATTTGAGTCCGGAGGTCCAGTCCGGAGTCCGGCTGGAAACAAGTCTAGAAATCCCGTCCGGAGTTGAGCCAGTCCGGCTGGGGATGAGTGCGGAAATCCAGTCCAGAGTTGAGCCAGTCCGGCTGGAGATGAGTCCGGAGTTCATCAGTCCGGCCTAGGCCGGATTGGATTTTGTCGTTTAGCGAACGCGTCATATCCAGTCCGGCTTAGGCCGGACTGGTTTCTGTCGTCTTGTGTCCAGTCTGGCTTGGGCCGAACTGGTTTTTGTCGTTTTGTAGAAACGCGTTATAGCCATACTGGTTTTTTGTCGTCTTGTGTCCAGTCCGGCTTGGGCCAAGCCGGACTGGTTTTTGTCGTCTTGTAGAAACGCGTTATATCCAGTCCGAAGTGCGGAAATCCAAATCCAGTCCAGAGTGCGGAAATCCGGTCCGGAGTGTGGTAATCCGGTCCGGAGTGCGGTAATCCAATCCGGAGTGCGGAGATCCAGTCCGGTTGTTCTTTGGAGATAGGCGTACATACGCGCGTATCCATACGCGCGTGCTCAATCGCATCTTTGTCTGGGAGGATGTGTCCGTCATTAATAAGAGACACGTGGCATCTTTTGAAGGCCCTCGAAACGCGTGCATCGCATTTAATGCTCCACCGCCTTCGAAAAGTTATAAAAGGAGGTTTTTACCTCTCATTGTTTACTTTTCACTTTTTATCTTCTCTCCTTCTCCTCCTCTTCTCTTGCTCTGCGAGTTCGGCTTCGCAGTTCGTGGTTGGAGTTGCGCGGGGATCTAGGAGCTCTCTACTCACCGGTATTCTTCTCAGCCCCTCTTTTTTCTACATGTCTTATAGTAGTTCAAGTTCCGAGTCCGGTTCTGAGTCTTCCACTAGTAGTAGCTCAGAACTTAGGCCGCTTCAGGAGCCTGTAATGGCTAGTCCGGCCGCTAGAGTAGATATTATAGACAGCGACGACGGAGGGGACAAGGACGAAGTGATATTAGATCTGAACGCCACCCCACTCCCGACTGATAGTCTCCACCGAGTATGGGGGAGTGGGGGTAGTGACGTTGCTGAGGCGTCGACAACGTTCCTTCCTGGCCGGGCCGTGGAGGTCATCGCTAGAGCACGGATGGAGGCCAACCCTAAGTACAACATGCAGGCTCTAATTGAGGAAAATCACCTCACCGAGTCCATGCTGAGGGACATTAGAGATAAATATTGTGTGCCCCCATCGTTCGAGCTGAGAGCGGCAATAGAGGGAGATAGGGCGTGTAACGAAAGCTCGGATCTCTGCATTTATGAAGAGTCGTTGAGAGCAGGGCTTCGCTTTCCTTTGCACCCATTCTTTGTCGCGGTGCTCCGATATTATGGACTGGCTCCTGCCCAGGTGGCTCCGAACTCATGGAGGTTACTGACTGGGTTTTTGTACCTTGTTCATGGCCGGCTAGAGAGGGGCGTGTCCGTGCCTTTATTCCGTGCTTGTGCACATCTGAAGAGGCACAAGGAAGGGGGCTGGATTTATATTAGCCAGCGCCCTGATTTAAAAATCATTACTGGTATCCCTTCGTCGATACATTCGTGGAAGAATAGGTTCTTCTACGTCAAGGACACGGAGTACAGCGAAGCCTGACCAGTTCCTCTAGTGTGGGATACTCCGAATACCACCGTGCTGAGCCGCAAGCCGCTTCTTGAGGGCGACGATAGGAGGACGTTCGCCCTGATGCGGGAGGAGGTGGAGCGAACAGGTCTCATTCACTGTTCGGACTTTTCAGGGGAAGATATTCTGGTCGGACTTGGTATAAGTACCGCGACTCCGGCACGTATGTAGCTAGACTCTTAAAACTGCTGTTTTTCCTTTTATTTGCTTCTGACTGCTTGCTTACTTGCAGAAATGAAGAAACAATCAACAGTCGAGAAGATAAGGCAAGGAGCCCAGCCAAGGGAGCAGGAAGGGGCTCAATAGGCGATCCAAGAGCGCCAAAAGAGAAAGGCGGCTGAGATCGTGAGCAAGTGTCTCCTTCGGAAGGACAAGCAACAGGTCATCCACGAGCCGCCAGCTACTGGCGAAGAGGCGGTGTTCTCTTCACTTTATCAGGTAATGAATTTGCTTACTTTCTGTCCGTCTTTTGCTTTCTTCCTATACTGATGCTTGTTTCTGTCTGTAGATTGGAATATACTACAACGATCTACAGGAGAAGAGCAAGAAGTTCTCCGAAGCCATCACCAAATCTGAAGAGGTGAGCGGGAAGCTGGCCACTGAGGTCAAGGAGCTCCAAACGAGCATCGGACGGGTGGAGGCTGAAAAGAAGCTGCTGGCGGAGGATTTGGCCCTCGAAAGGCAGAAGCTGGATAAGGCTGCCGAAGCCATGAACGCCCAGAGGGAGAGAGCCAAAGAGAGGCAAATGATCGCGGTGAAGAAGGCTGCAGAGGAGAAAGAGGCCGAACTCTTCAGTCTGTCCAGCGAGGCCTATAGTCTTGGGTACTATGATTGCCTTGAGCAACTCAAAGCATGCAACCCAAACTTGGTGATGACAGATATGACTCTTCCTGCTAGGCCGACAATTGTCGAGGAGGATCTGGAGGTCCCTGCTGATACCACTGCTGATGCCGCTGTCGACACTGCCTCTATTCCGGATGTCTCTTAGTATTTTCTGTTTCTTTTTGTAATGGTCCTTGAGACCCCAGAATCTCTTTTTTTTTTTTGACAGCCTTTTTAAGGCTAATTCTGTAATGGCCCTCGAGGCCCCCACATTTTGATCAATGAAATTATACTTGTCCATATCTGTGCTCCTCTGTCCTCCTCCGTCTCTGATAAGCTCTAGCTGAGTGACTTGCCCGGCTTGCCCCCTAGTTTTAATAACCTGGGATTGTAGACGACTGATAGCACCCAAGTTTTTATGAACTGGGTTTTCAGAGAGTACCCAAGTTTTATGAACTGGGTTTCCAGAGAGTACCCAAGTTTTATGAACTGGGTTTCTAAAGAGTACCCAAGTTTTATGAACTGGGTTTCCGAAGAATACCCAAGTTTTATGAACTGGGTTCCCAAAGAGTACCCAAGTTTTATGAACTGGGTTTCCGAAGAGTACCCAAGTTTTATGAACAGGGTTTCCGAAGAGTACCCAAGTTTTATGAACTGGGTTTCCGAAGAGTACCCAAGTTTTATGAACTGGGTTTCCGATTATAAGAGGAAAATTTGAATATGCAAAAAGAATTATTTATTCATATTATCATAAACGTAATTTACAAAGTCACCTCTCACACCGGACGATGTGCCTACTGATAATATCTCCTGAGGTTTTTGGAGTTCCATGCGTGGGGTAATAAATGTTCCTCCTGTGTCTCTAGCTTGTAGCTACCTGGGCGGATAACTTCTTTCACTCGATATGGCCCCTCCTAAGTCGGGGAGAGTTTCCCGACTTTCATTGGTTGGGAGACGGCTGCTCTCCTCAGGACTAAATCTCATGTCCGGAATTCTCTGGGACGTATCTTGGAGTCATGATAGTTGGATACTCTCTGCTTGTAGGCGGCGACTCGGATTCGAGATTCTTCCCGGATCTCCTCTAATAAGTCGAGATTGGCGCGGAGCCCGTCACTGTTAAGCTGCTCGTTGAAGCTGGTAACCCTAGGAGACGGAGTGCCTATATCGACCGGTATCACAGCCTCTGTTCCAAAGGAGAGGTTGAATGGCGATTCACCAGTTGGCGTGCGAGGAATAGTGCGGTATGCCCATAGAACGCGATAAAGCTCGTTTGCCCAGCGGCCAGCTTTTTCATCCAGTCTTTTCTTTATTCCCTGAAGCAGGATCCTATTAGTCACTTCTGTTTGCCTGTTGGTCTGGGGGTGAGCTACTGAAGTGAACCTCTGTTCAATCTTTATATCAGAGCCGAACTTCCGAAAGTTCCGGCAATCGAACTGTTTGCCGTTGTCCGTTATCAAGGCACGAGGAATCCCAAATTTGCAAACTACTGATTTCCAGAAGAAGTTCTGCACATTTTGCTCTGTGATCTGCGCTAGAGGTTCCGCCTACACCCACTTAGTAAAAGAGTCAATCGCTACTACCACGAACATTCGCTTTCTGGAGGCCGGTGGGAAGGAGCCTAGGATATCCATCCCTCATACTACGAAGGGGAGTGGACTAATAATTGGAGCCATCGCCACGGCGGGCTGGTGGATGGTGGGAGAGAATTCCTGACACCTCTCACACCTTTTAACCAGACTCAGCGCATCCTGGCTTATGGTGGGCCAATACAGACCTCTGAGCAGCACTTTTATTGCCACAGCTTTGCCCCCCAGATGTTCTCCACAAATTCCTTCGTGCGTCTCCTGGAGTGTATATGCGGCGTCGCCCGGCCTAAGGCACTTCAGGTATGGGAGAGTATAGGATCTCTTATACAAGATGTCACTGCTGAGGGAGAATCGGGCAGCTCTCTGTATCACCTTGCGGGCTTCCTTTTTATCCTCAGAGAGTTTACCATCGCGCAGATAACTGATGATCTCGTCCATCAAGCACGGCTCATTCTCTACCTGCATTGTTTCCGCGGCTTTACTTTCGATGCTGGATCTTTGCAGGAACTCCATGCGTATGCTCCCAAGGGTGGTATATCAGGAGGCAGCCAGTTTTGACAGCACATCTGCCTTGGCATTTTCTGTTCTGGGGACTCTGATGACCTCAAAGCTTTCGAACTTGCTGGCGAGTTGGTGGACCTTGGCGAGGTACTTGATCATACGCTCGTCTCGAGCTTCGTAGACCACCTGAATCTGGTTTGCAACCAGCTGAGTCACAGTATGCTTTTAAGTTCCGGGCGCCGGTTTGGATTGGGAGGCTCATTCCGGCGAGGAGAGCTTCATATTCTGCCTCGTTGTTGGATGCGCGGAATCCAAACCTCAGGGCATAATCTGCAGTGAAGTCATCAGGCCCGGTGAGGACAAGGCCGGCTCCACAGCCACTCTTATTCGAAGACCCGTCGACATGTACTTCCCAGATTAGTGAGCTGGTTGTGGAGTCCTGCTTGGCTGGCAGATGAACGATTTCTGTTTCAGCTCCCTCCGCTATACATTCTTTAGGAGCTGCTTTCTCCGCAACTGGGAGCTGCACAGCTTCAGAATCGACGAACTGCTGGGGGATGGTGCATTCAGCCACGAAGTCGGCCAGTACTTGAGCCTTGATGGCTGGCCTAGGTGCGTACAGGATATCGAACTCGCTTAGCTCCACGGCCCATTTCACAAGTCGCCCGGAGATATCTGGTCGATGGAGTACTTGCCGGAGTGGCTGATCAGTCAAGACTTTTATGGTGTGGGCTTGAAAGTACGGCCTTAACTTCCTGGCTGCCATTACCAGCACGTAAGCCAATTTCTCGACCCGCTGGTACCTTATTTCTGCGTCGTGAAGAACCTTGCTGACATAATAGATAGGTTTTTGCTGGCGATGCTCTTCGCGGACGAGGACAGCTGCCAGAGCCGTGGAGCTAATGGAGAGATACAGAAATAGCTCCTCGCCCGGCTCCGGCTTTGTTAATAGTGGTGGGGAGGACAGGTATTTCTTCAACTCCTCGAATGCGGTCTGGCATTCCTCCGTCCAGGGCGTAGTCTTGAGTCCTTTGGCCGCGCTAAAGAAGGGCAGGCACCTCTCCGCTGACTTCGAGATGAAGCGCCCCAGTGCAGCTATCATTCCCGTGAGCCGCTGAACTTCTCTGATAGTTTTTGGATCGGTGAGCTCCATCACGGCTTTAATCTTCTCCGGATTTGCTTCTATCCCGCGTTGGCTTACCATGAACCCTAAAAATTTCCCTGAACTAACACCAAAGGTGCACTTGGTGGGGTTAAGCTTCATGCTGTGCTTTTTCAGGACCTTGAATGTTTCTCTGAGATCAGACACATGATCCTGCGCACTCCGGCTCTTGACCAGCATATCGTCCACGTATACTTCCATGTTGCGGCCGATCTGGTTCTAGAAAAGTCGGTTCACTAGCCTTTGGTAAGTAGCTCCGGCGTTTTTGAGGCCGAAGGGCATAACACGGTAGCAATAAGTCCCTTGATCTGTGACGAATGAGGTCTTTGGTATATCTGATTCGTACATCCTGATCTGATTGTATCCAGAGAAGGTGTCCATGAAGCTCAACAATTCGTGACCCGCAGTAGCGTCGATAAGTTGATCGATCTTTGGGAGCGGATAGCTGTCCTTAGGGCAGGGCTTATTCAGATCGGTGAAATCGACGCAGGTCCTCCATTTTCCATTTGTCTTTTTTACTAGGACTACGTTTGCCAACCAGTCCGGGTATCGAATCTCGCGAATGAAGTCAGCTTTCAGAAGCCTCTCCACTTCTTCTTTTATTGCCTGTCGCATTTCAAAAGCGAAATTCCTCCTCTTCTGCTTAACCGGTCTACAGGTTGAATCAACACCAAGCATGTGCGTACTGATCTCTGGATCAATGCCGGGCATATCAGCGGGAACCCATGCAAAGACATCTGCATTGTCTTGGAGAAACTCAGTGAGCTGGTGCTGAATGCTGCTGCTGAGAGAGGAACCGATTATAGCGACTTTCTCACTATCTTTTGGGCATAGTGGGATGGAGATGAGGTCTTCAGCGGGTTGAGTCCCCCTGAGCTCGTCCCTTACATCGAGCAGTTCGATTGGCAGTGATTCCACTGCATTTTTGCCTCTGAGTACCATCGCATAGCACTCCATGGATTGAGGTTGATCTCCTCGAACTTCCCCCACGCCATTGGGCGTTATGAACTTCATCTTTTGGTGGTAGGCTGAAGCCACTGCACGAATCAGGTTCTGGCCAGGCCGTCCCAGGATAGCATTATAGACCGAAGTGGCCCTTACTACCAGGAAGTTGACCATGGCGAACGCTTGGCAAGGTGGCTCTCCGACAAGGACTGGGAGCTCAATCTGCCCCTCTACTTTCACAACCTCTCCGGAGAAGCCAAACAGGTCTGAGCTTGCCGGCTTCAGCCGGTCGTCACCTATCATCATCTTCTGAAAGGCGTGATAGTATAAGATATCCGCCGAACTCCCATTGTCCACGAGGATTTTCTTTACTTCCCAGTTGGCGACGAGCATGGTTACCACCAGTGCATCGTCGTGAGGCAGTATGAGGTTGTCCAAATCTGCATCTGAGAAGGAGATCTCATTCTCTGTTCTTGTCTTCATGCTGGTCGTGTGCACGACGTTGATCCGTCGTGCATACGCTTTGCGAGCAGCGGAGGACGTGCCCCCAGCGGCAGGTCCACCCATGATTGTACCAATGACCCCCCTTAGCTGAGATCGTGGTGCATCTGGCTGCGTACTGGCCGGCTGAGGGGTTTTGTTCCGAGCAGGGGGCGGCTGTGATCTTCGAGGGCCGCGGCCTTAGGGGCTCTTTTCCCTGCGCTCTTGCTTGCGGCCATCAGTTCGGATATACTTTTTCAAATAACCCCGGCCGATCAGCTGTTCAATTTCCTCTTTGAGCTGCCAACACTCATATGTGTCGTGACCGTGGTCCTTATGGAACCAACAGTATTTTGATGGATCTCTCATGTTTCCTTTGGAGATCATTCTAGCAGGCCACTTCACAAATTCCTCTTCGCTGATCGCAGCCAATATATGTTTTCTGGAGGTGTTGAGAGGTATGAAGTTCTCCTCTCTTCTTTGCGGAAGTGGGGACTTCTCTCTTCTTGGAGGTTTATCCTCCCTACGCTGCTTGGGGGGATTTTTCTCTTCAGAGGTTATCCTCCGATTTGAATTAAGAGCTGCCAGTGTTTCTTCCACCGTTATATACTCCTCTGCCCCCGGCCATGAGGTCTGCCAGTGAGTGCGGATTTTGTCGAGCTACAGCCTGACAGAAATCATTAGACCTGGCACCCGTGAGGAGCGCATTCATAGCTGCTGAGGGATCTAGATTTGGCACCTGATGTGCCTCCCTGTTGAAGCGGCGGACGAATACTTTCAGGGGCTCATTGTCGTCCTGCCACAAGGCCATCAGGGATGCTGTTGTTTTCCTCGGCCTGCGGCTACTCATGAAGTGACGAACCAGATCCTCTCTGAAATCATCGAAGTTACTGATAGAGTTCGGTTTGATTCTGGAGTACCAGTCTCTTGCCGCACCAGTTAGCGTCGTTGGAAACGCTCTGCAAATGAAGCCGTCGGAGGCGCCATGGAGGAGCATCATTGTTCTGAATGTCTCCAAATGGTCCACGGGGTCAGTAGTCCCGTCGTACTACGGGACGGCAGGCATTTTAAACCCTCTGGGTGCTGGGGCACCCAAGACATCATCAGTGAACGGCGTTCTACTTGAGAACGCCCTGGAGGCGGGCCGGCTCTGATCCTTCGCCAGTTCCTCTATTCGGTGGTCCATTTCCTCCATTCTCTGTAGGAGCGGATCCGTTCTATGTTCCAAGGACCTGATTCTTCCCACAGATTGGCTCGCCGCGGAGCCGGACTGACTCTCCGGACTCCTACGACGAGGTCGGGACTTCACTGGTGGTGCACGATCTTCATGAGCTCGGCGCCTTTGTGCGGAGCGGGACCGCGACCTTTGACGGCGGTGAGGCTCTGTTTGGGCATGCCTCGCTGTGGGGTGATGGACTTGTCTGGTGGAGTGGTGAGTTCGATCCTCACCATGGCGCGATGACTCTCCCCTGTGGATGTCTGGCCTTTCTTGGACAGATCGCGGAGCTTCTGGAGGAGGTTGGGGAGGTGTCTGAAGCAGTTGCTGGTACTGCCCAACGAGAGCTGTCATTTGTTGAAAAAGAGCTTGAACTTGCTCCGGAGTGGGCAGGGGATTCAGGTGTTCTGAGCGAGCAGGGCTCTGCTCGGCTGTAGCAGAAGCTGCTACTACCAGCGAGGCGATTCGCTCGCTCCGGGTCCTGCGGGGCAGCACGGTTTGGGTAGTCCGTGCAGTAGGTATCCGCGCACTATTGCACCCTGCCATTTTTGTGAGATGTCTGAGAACGGCTTTTAGTTCTGAGGTCCCACGGATGGCGCCAATCTGTTAGACCTAAAATCGGTAACAGGTACGACAATGACGTAAGAGCTGAGCTGGATGACCCGAGGAGCTGAGTTCTGAGGGACCGGAGTGAAGTGGAGTGAAGTAGCTGAGTCCTGCTATGAGGGCTGAGTCCTGCACAGAGGCAAGCGAGGTCAGAAGACCAACCCGGGTTTTACTCCGGACATGCCCTTCGACACTCAAGTCAGTATGAGCAGAAGTGCGGGGCTAGTTCTCAGAGTTTAAGGTGGAGAGAAGGTTTTTCATTACCCATTGGTTTGAGCTTTGAACCCCTATTTATAGGGGAAAACTTGGTGAGGTGTCCAGGACAGGTGACGGCCTGTGAGAGGCCGGAGTTCACCTACTCTGGGACAGGTGGCGGCCTGTGAGAGGCTGCAGTTCACCTACTCTGGGACAGGTGGCGGCCTGTGAGAGGCTGGAGTTCACCTACTCTGGGACAGGTGGCGGCCTGTGAGAGGCTGGAGTTCACCTACTCTGGAACAGGTGGCGGCCTGTGAGAGGCCGGAGTTTTTACACCCCATCAAGTGCCCTCTTTTTATTCCTTTTAGGCCATTGCCAATGTTTCTATTGACATTGGAAGTAGGATTATTGATGTCCAAGAGCAGCATATGAAGCTTTGGAATTTTTCTTCTTGAATTACTCACTGGCCGGAGGAATCTTGAGAGTCGACCTATCTTATCATTAAGATTTCTTCTTTGGATATCATGAAATATCTCTGAAGTTAGGATTCAAATCTCTTTTTTTTCTCGATTTTTCATTTTTTCCGCATTTATTGGGTGCATTTCCTTGCTACTTACAGATTTTGGGAACTGATTTTGAATCCAAAACTGATTATTCCATCCAGTGAGCACTTTTCGATGAGCTCACTGAGGTGCTAATGTTAGGTCTACACATAGTTTATGTAATGTAAACCATGACCATCAGGTTTCTTTGGATTATTAAATGCTATTTATAATGTGTAGTTTCCTTTATTGCATGGAGGCCAAGTAGACAGGAAGACACCCTTGCTATTACCACAACTAATTTTTGGTTGTTTTTTCTGTTTTCCTTACATCAATGATAGTTGAATAGTTTGTTAATTATCACAAGTGTCTTCTCAATCTGCAGATGTGAAAGATGGTGTTGCAATTGAACCGACTAAGTGTATGGAAGTATAATTAAAAGAAAACAACTCATTTTCCCTCAGATTTCTTCTTTGGCCTTCATGGCAAAGCTCTCAATACAGTGAATGCCATGGTTCTTTTTGTAATCTCTTTAAGTGACTTACACCTGTTAATCCCATTTTCTAATCATTATGCATCTACCGTTCATTTATGACATCTTTGCATTTCTTTGTTTCCTATTCGTCATTAGTAATTTAATTTGTCATTTTTAACTTGGTTGATATGATTTTAGTCCTTTTTTTCCATGGTCTAAGTCACAAGCTGCATTTTAAAGTTCTATCTTTTTATGAATAAATATTCTTTTAAACAGTTTTAAATCAGACTTTTTTCGGTCCAAGCCGTGCATCGCACGGGGTGTTTTACTAGTATATATATATATATATATATATATATATATATATATATATATATATATATATATGAGTTTTTATATGGTGTAAGGCCTTAAACATAAGCAATCATCATTAGAAAGTGATGCAGATAATAGGCCAATAAGTGGCATATTTGCCCATTAGGATTTATTTCCATGTTATTTAGTTTCTCGGACTCGTATTTACATGTTATTTAGTTCTACTTCTAATTCTCCTCTCATCTCCTTCCCTTCTTGCCCTATTTTTCTCCTTCTCTTCTCCTATTCCTCTTCTTCTCTTCTCTTCTTCTTCTATTTCTCTTCCCGGTCCTACATCATAAAGTCATTAGCTTCATTACTATTTCTCTTCCCGGTCCTACATCAGAAAGTCATTAGCTTCATTACAAGAAAGTCATTAGCTTCATTACAAGAAACATCAAGGACAAAATATAACTAATCAATATTCAAAAGCTTGATGATGATTGTGAACGGCCAAACCATGGAAGCAGGATTCTTTCCTGGGAGCCTTCCATTCCAGCTTCGATTCCCGCTTTCGATTCCCGCTCTGGCAACCTTGAGTAGGATTTTTTCCTGGGAGCCTTCGATTCCCACTTTCGATTCCCGTTTTGATTCCCGCTTTCAATTCCCGATCTGGCAACCTTGGGCCAAACACTGAAAAAAAAAGAAAAGCTTGTTGATGAATTCTAATTCCGCAAAGTTCTTAATATGTCCAGGCCATAAATATATTACAGATATCAATTTCATAAAAAAATCACTTGAGCTGATGATCACATCAGCTCAATCAAACTAAGTCAACAAAGGAAACTGGAACAAATATTCAATTTTGAGTTTTTGAATAATGCAACTAATCAAACGATTATCAATGAATGGATATTACCTTGTATCGGTGCGATGGTAATTGTTGATGATTGGCGTTCAACAGTCTGAGTTTGCTCTGCTGAGCATCTCGCATTCTACCAAGAAATAAAATCAACATTAGGACCTCGAAGTAAGATGTTCTTAGCAACATTGGCTTCTATGATATCTACAAGGCTGAGGTAAGCAAAAATGACATTACACAAATACATAAATGAAAGGAGATAATAATGAAAAAGCAATCTACATCTGGCAATAGAACTGAAACCAAACTTGATGAATCTGAGTAGTTAACGAGTGCCATGTATTGAGAAGCCACCATCAAATATTTAAGCAATTTCAACTCATGAAATATCTCTTAGGAAAACATCTACTTATTCATTGGGTTATAATATTCACTGACTTTATAACACTCAACTCATGAAATATCTCTTAGGAAAACATCTACTCATTCATTGGGTTATAATATTCACTGACTTTATAACACCCCGTGGCTTAACGAGTAAAAATAGATACCTGTATAATGCAGTTAAAAAACAAGAGGCCTTTAGATTGATGTAGAAACTTCTTATCAGAATAATTTTCACCTTAGTATCTGTTTCTAGCAGTCTATACCCTGATTCAAAGATTGTTTCAAGATCTACAAGTATTTCTATAAATTTGGAAAGATTTCACAATTCTGTGCCTTGTGAAGGGAGATAAATTAGAGATCTAATTGCTTCAGTTCAGAATTCCAGTTTTAAAAGTTTGTAATGTCCTTAGAAAATGGTTATAATGAAGGACTAGGATAGATGGTAATGAAGAATTGAGATTAAAGTAGATTTTGGGGGTCTACAAAGTTGTATTTCAAAATTGAGTTCTTATTTTAGTCAAATTTCTGCAAGCTGTTTGATTAGGAGTATGACTTCAGGTCTGGTCTGAGTTTAGTTAAAAAGTTGATTGTTTTTTTTTTCTTCTGAATGGTAGTTAAAAAGTTGATTGTGTGGGCAAGTTTTATGCTTTTGTAGTTTCCTTATTCTTTCTTTTGCTTGTTGCAGCACAAACAGGATAAGTTTTGTTAAAATTATTCTTAATTTAGTTCCTACATTATTTTCTGTCGCGCTTGCTTCTTCTGTATGAAGAGTGTTGGTATTGTTTTACTTGATTTTCCTTTGGGTTTTTTTTTTTTTTTTTTTTTTTTTTAAAGTTAATGGCTGGGTGAACAAGAAGAACACAAATGACCGAGCTGGCCAAAGAAAACAAGAAGAACAAACAGCAGAGGAACATATCAAGGAAGATCATCAGAATTATAATACCATTCAAAAAAATCATCAAAGGGATAATGATCGTGTACAGTCAGTTCCACACTAGAAAATTCATTCTCTTTTTCAGGCTGCATCGTTTTACCACACAAGAAAAGTTTACAATATCAACTCACCAAAGCAGCAGCACATATCACCGTAGAGGGAGTCAGTCGACAAGAGAGTGAAAGAGGTCTTTCATGTCGAAATGGTTGACAACATGTATTGGGTACCTCTAGCCTAGATTTAATAAGCTGAAGCCTTCCCCTATTCTGAAATTCTGTTTTGCCTGCATTCGTGTGTTGACTTACATTAGAAGTTAAATCTAAACTACATTAATCAAAACTTCCAAAATCAAGGCAAATAGTATTAAGTATCATGCATAGACATAGTCACAGCCCTAATGGCACACATGTAATCACTGAGATTATGTGGAAAGATTGGTATTCAACTCAAGTCACCACTCCTGATAAGAGAACAAACTTCCTGTACCAAAGTAAACACTAACAGATGATGAAAGAAGTAAACAATTATTATAAATGAAAAGAATTTATTGAGCTTTGCTAAAGGAACCATCGTGGTCTTACATGACTGCCTACCTCACTGATGCGATTTAAGCCTTAGTTCTATTTATTGGCCAAAATTGCCTTCTCATGCTTCCCATTACATATTAATACTACTGTCATAAAAGAGCAACCAGAATAAGGAAATAAATCCTATTGATATAAGAAACGAACAAAAGAAGGGAAATAATCTAATGCTTGCTATTAAATGCTATCCTCCTAATGACATGCCATTAAATGAATTGTTATTATAGGCATCCTTTACTTCAAAAGAGTAAATTATAAGTAACTTGCGACTGATAATATTGCTAATTTGGTGATCCAAGTTAATGCCATTGACTTGCTAATTTGTGTATGACGTGCTACGTCAAATTGGGTCTATCCCTTCCATAGAGAGGATATCACTCTTTCATTAGCATTCAACCCGAGACAGAGATGGTCACAATACAATCCAACAGAAAAAACACGACAGAAGATATGAAAAAACCTTCTCCAAACATAGAGAAGGGCTAAAAACAAGATTTTCATTGGCATTCATTAGTAAAGTTCAATTAATCAAGGTAAAAAATTTATATAAATCCTATATGCATGAAATTCATATACTAATAGTAGTGCCTATCATAAAAAAAAGAAATTTATGTACCTAGAGGTCTCTTGGTAGAGATGGTGAGTGCAGGCACAATTGCCGTAAATAAAGACATCCTTTTGCATGCAAATAATAAACCTGCATATAATTTAAGTGGTCTGAGTTAAAACCAAACCAGGAGAATCATCAAAAAAATTACAAACAAGCGTATTCACTTTAGATAAATTGAAATCTTTGGAATGCTTTCAAAGATCATGTTAAACATATAAAAAATCAGCATTTTGAGTGTTAAATCGCTTTGATTACCTCGTTTAAGTACTCCTAGAAAAATTCCGGAGAAAGATTTCTTGCAGAATTTGCAGTTGTAACATTTTATACTTGTTTTTTAGATTCTCCAAGAAAAAAAAAGGAAGGGTGTATGCAAGAAACCCTAACCCTAACAAAAAATATATATATAAAAAAATTGCAGAGCATTAGAACAGTTAAACAGAAGTCCTATCCTACGCTTTCTTCTCTCACAAACCCTAGCAACACCTATTCCTCCTCCTCTCTAGAAATATGGTTGGATGAGGTTTTATCTGCGAATTTTTCTGAAACCCTAACCTTCCAACATCTCGTCAAGAGGAGAAGCGTTGTAATTCAGATCGATTCAACAAGATACAGTGACCTTTCGGATTCGCGTTCACCGGGAAGGAAAAACCCAAACCCTAACCCTAACCCTAATCCGGTGCACCAGAAACCCTAGATTTTACAGGTCGATCAAGATACAAAAAGAGAGGAGAAAAAAATTCGTACCTGGAGTGCAAAAACGAAGGTCGAGTGGAGCTGATACAGCAAAAAATCTTCCTATTTTTTACCATTTTTTTCCCTAGGCGGTGGTTTTAAGGAGAGAAAGTTTGACCATCAAGATATTACTCATCTGCCGTACACGTGGCGTAATGTTAGAAGTGTTGATCTGGTGGGCCACCATCAAGCCATCAAGCGACACGGCGATATCATCCGTTTACTCAAGTGGCTGCGAAAATCAACGGCTAATCTCTTTCGATGATAGGCAGAGATCATCAGATCCTGATGTAATTGGGACCAATGGATTGGGTTCAGGGTGCTAGATTAATGGCCCCGATCATTTGTCACACATTATATCTTATCCAAATTAATTTGAACAAGCATTATTCCAGTTTTTGTCTTCTTCTGTTTGGATGTGTGGCTAACGAGGAACCTCACTCCACTCCTATAAAGGAATAGGAATAGGAAGCTAAAGGAATAGGAATAGGAAGCTATTTAGCTCGTATAGGTGCAGGCTAAGACAGTAGTGGGATAAGTACTCAATACAGGACACATCATCGAGTACTGAATCGGACTGAGATTGATCCTGAAAGAGCTTAATATCTGTGTAGAATAAATCACGCTTTGTGACGTGGATGTTCTTGAGGCAGAGCTGGTGAACTAGGGTTAGGATTTTGGTTGTGATGGTGGTTTTCCGAACAGTGGAGAGATTTGAGAATGATCTGAGAGAGGTTTTGTCTTTGAGAACAATGCGATCGAGCTCTGGAACGTAGAGTTGGTTTGCGTTGCTTCGAGAAGGGATGGCGAAGGAGAATCCGTTGCCGGAGAGGATGGAGGAGGCGATGCGGAGGACGGTGGATTCGACGGAGAGTTGGACGAAGGCGGGGGAGAGATCGGAGACTTCTCGGCATTGGGAGGCGAGGTTTAGGTCAGCTAGGGTTAGGGTTTTGGAGGATGAGGATGAGGGGTTTTGGTAGGAGGTGAATATTTGTTTTAAGGAGGAGAGGATTTCGGAGTCGGGTTTCAGGCGGTTTTTGAAGGAGAGGATTTCCAAGTCAGATGAGCCGTAATTTTTTATAAAAATAAAAAAATAATTCAAAAAATAGAAATAATGTAAAAATAAGTATTAAAGTATCATTAGTAACTAAATCATTAGTGAAATGGATCATATTTTTCTACAAAAAATGAATACATTATATTTGACAAAAATGCAAAGAGTCGATATGGTGACAAAAAGGAAAAGAGCCTAAGAAAGCCCATGATCAATACATGCATTGTGTTACATTAAATTCAAAATTTTACAAGGGCTTCCGCTCAGACAATTTCTTCTCGATGAATATAAGAGTAGGCACATCAGTAGTGTGGATCATAGCCACTCTCGTAGTGGCTATATGGAAATTGATGGATTCTTTGGTCGGTGTAATTATGGTTATCAATCGACTTACTCTCAGAATATTCAGGAAATATGCCAAATGTGTTTATATTATGCTGCCATGTATAGCCAATATTCGGATCCATCTCTAGAGCACCATGCAAATCATAAGCGTCAACGTCCCCAGTGTAGTGTTGATACGGATCACGGTCATCATAATCATGTTGATCATCAGATCCAACAAAATATTCATGACCCGCAGCGTCTCCATGCGCATCAGGGTTGGGCTCATCAACACCTTCATTATAAACTGCAAAGTCACCTCCGTCGTCTCCATCACCATCATCATTATCACTAGGCTCATCATTTATGCAATGCTGATGTCTATCAGAACTGTCACTTGACCCACCTTCATTTGTCGGTGACTCCTCACATTCCATCTCTTTTCGTCTACTTGCCTGAACATCTAAAAGTGGTGGTTCCTTCTCAACTAACCATTCCTCAGCATTTTCTTCAGCAAAAATTATATCCAAATCGATTGGACCTTTGGGACCACTTCTGACATTTCGTTCTCGCAATCTCAAATTGTAATGGACATACACTAGTTTTTCCATCTTCTTCACTGCAAGCCTGTTTCTCTTCTTTGTATGAATGTGAGCAAATGTACTCCAATTGCGCTCACATCCTGAAGATGAGCAAGTTTGGCTTAACACAATCACAGCAATCCTTTGCAATTCAGGATGCTTAGTACCATGTAAACTCCACCACTCAGCTGTATTTAATAAAAACGTAAAAAATAATTATTCATATAAATTTGATAGAATCATGTCAAATAGTAATCATATGTTATTTACAATTACATCGTAATAAATTACCTGGGTCCATTGATGATTTGGATCTCAATGCATCTTCACTCCCAAAATTACCAATAACATCTCGAAACTCCGCAATCTTATAAATAAAAAGAGAATGCATCAGTAATACTACATAAGATACTATTGAATCTAATGAAAGGAATTTATAATGAATAAATTATGTTTGATTGGTAAATATTTATACTTGAATTGATGCGTTCATTCGCTTTGAGGAACTTGGCTCCAAGCGGTTGATGCACTTTAATAACCCTTCCATAATTTCCGGGTGATTGGACATTCTACCACCATACTGAAATATTGGATTTAAATAGTAGCCTGCAAAAGTTAAGTTAATCAGAATTTTCAGATGTTTTTACCAACAAAATTCTCAACATTACATTAGAAAAAACTAGCTTGTATACCTGCTGCATGAAGAGGGTGATGGAGTTGCGCTGCCCATCGCTTGTCAATGATATCCCACAACTTTTTGCATTAGTTTTTCGTTAGTTTTTGTATCTCCTCCTTTGAACGATCGATAGCTTCATATATAAACCCCATAGCAGGTCTTTCTTCCGAATCTACCATTCTTAGCACGGTAACAAGTGGCTGTGTGACTTTGATGATTCGCTGAATATTTTCCCAAAACTTTCGATCTGTTATAATTTGTTCAACCTCTCTTCCATCTGCCAGTTTTGCATAGAAGGATCCATTCCATTCTTTCAAAGCCAACAAGCTTTTCAACCCTGCTTGACACTCATTTATGCTAGAAAGTGATAGGTATGCGATAGCAAATCGTGTGACAGCGAGCCTAATAATATCTTTTTGACCAGTATGATGTTTCATCCAATTTAGGACTTGTGACTGATTATAAATAAATTTTGTTATCTTTCTTCCTTTCTCAATCCACTCTTTTAATTCTGGCAAGTCTCCTATCTCCTCCAGCATTAAGTCAATGCAATGTGCCACACAAGGGGCCCAAAAAAGATTTTTCTTTTCTCCATCAATAGTCTTCCAGCTGCTTTATAGTTCGCTGCATTATTAGTTACAAACTGAACAACATATTTTTCTCCAACTTCTTCAACCACTTTGTCAAATAGTTTGAATAAATATTTTGCGTTCTTCTGCTCACTTGAAGCATCAATGCATTTAAGGAACACTGTCCCTCGAGGACAATATGCCAAAAAGTTTATCAGTGTCCTTCCATTGATGTCTTTCCAGCCATCGGCCATAATTGTACATCTCGATCTGTCCCATATTCTTTTAAAGTCATTAACATATTGTCTGACATCTTCAACCTCTGCATCTAATATGGACCTCCAAGTTCGTATGGAGTTGGTGGATTAACTCCAGGTCCTACTTGTTGCGCTGTTTCTATGGCCGCCCTATAGTATGGATTGGAAGCCGCATGAAATGGCAGTCCGGCAAAATACCATAGTCTTCCCACCACCCTGCCCAACTTCTTCTTCAAGTCTTTCCCCCATGCTGCTCTTAAAGTAGGTTGTCGTGATGGGGGTACAAACGTAAGTGGGTCTAAAGTTCCAGTCCTTGTAGGAACCTCGTGATAAGAGGCTGAAAGAAAACCTCTGCCCGTACCTGTGGGCCCTATCGCCGATGGGCCAATATCAGAACTTCGTGCTGCCACAAATGGACCAGCATCAGACCTATGTCTAGGTGCAAATGACGGGTCTGCATCTGACCTACGTGAAGGTCCTGATGATGGGCCAGCTCCATCTCGTGCGATGCGTTGTGCTTCCATTTCCATAAAGAATGTACGTTGACTAGCTTTCCTCGCCGCACGCATATCTCTATCTAGCATGTCTTCTTCTTGTGTGCCTCGTTCTTCAGCAATCTGTTCGTTCACGTTCTTTACTGCTTGTTTCTCCTCTTTATAATTTTTGAGGGCAGCTCTCATTTCTTTCATCACTTGTTCAGGCACGCTTGGACACCCGGCAACGTTGCCATGTAACTTAGCAAGATGATGTTTAAAGCGATTAATCCCACCGGTAGTGATTTTGTTACAATAAATACAACGCACCATTTTTCTCGATGGTGGATTCGACATCGTCCCATGCTCCCATGCAGGATCAAGCGGCATTGTGTGTCACTATATCTAGAAAAGTGTAAAAATAGGAGAGGACTGTCATTACTAAAATAAGGGATTAGATTATATGAGTTTCTATATGGTGTAATCCCCTATAGTCCATTATTTTTCAAGAAGTACTATAAGGCTTAAAATATAACATGATCCCAACTGTCCATTGGATGAGCCACAATGTAAATGCATTGTGGCCCAAAAATTATTTACATAGGATGATCCCAACCCTCTGATCTATAGAACTTTCCATAATATGCAGTTATCAATAGATTTAGGATCATCTTGTGGCAATCATTTTTTTGGGCACAACCTATTGATGTTTTGACCCAACAAATAGATGGTTTGGATCATCCTATGCGTGAGCCATACAAAAAATATACCAGATGTATTATTTTTCAAGAAGTACTGTAAGGCTCACATTTAGACCTGGCAAACGGGTGGGTCGGGCCCGGTCAACCCGCGGGTGATGCGGGTGCGGGTCCACGGGTCGGGTGAGGAAATGACCCGCATTTCTGCGGGTCAAAATTTAGGTGACCCGCGCGGCCCGCGGGTGGGCCGGGTCAACCCGCGGGTCACCCGCATATGGAGATTGTAATAATTATTCTGATTTGACAGCATCTGTTTTTTTCGTAATTGTCATAACCTTCTATATTTTATTGGTATTTTTTTCGTAATTTTACAATTTTATAATCAATTTTAGAATCATTTTTAGGTAATTTTTCATTTAAAACTTTATAATTTAGCTATTTTACTTTTTTTCTGTGTAATGATTACTTTTTTCAGTTTTTTTTTCGTTTGCTAGCGACATTCGCCATGTGCGTATCTTTGCACCACGATGGCCACTTGCCGAGAAATTGCCATAGGAGAAACTTGGTAGCAAATTCTTATAAAATAAAAAACAGATGGAAATGTTATCAACACTACTGTTTCTTATGAGCGCACTCTCACTTTATTAAAAGTATGGTATGGCCCACACCATAGGATGATCCAAACCGTCCATTAGATGGGCCATAGCCTAAATAGGTTATACTCCAAAAATCATTTCCATAGGATGATCCTAACCCTCCAATCTGAATGTTAGAGGGTTGATCCTAACCCTCTATAGATCGGAGGGTTAGAATCAACCAATGGAAATAATTTTGGGGCATAACCTATTTAGGCTATGGCCCATCTAATGGACAGTTTGGATCATCCTATGGCATAAGCCATACAAGAAAGAGATCATCCAAAAGTTATAGCCATTTAAAGTAATAAGTATTGAAATGAATTTTTGAGCATAACCTACTTACGTTGTCACCTATCAAATGGACGGCTCAGATGATCAAACCAATTAAAATAGATATGACAGGGGATTATCCAACGGTTTGGATTATCCAACATTAAAAGTTTAATTGCAGCTAACTTTTTCATAGAAAAATGGGTAGCCGCCCAGTACACCTATGCTATGCTATGCTAAGCCTGTGTTTAATAAATGGCATTAAATGGGTGATTCGGGCACTCCTCACTTTATTAAAAGTTTAAAACTATATGTGCTCCATTGTTTACTCGGGACAGCCACCTCAAGGTCCTCAAGTGTGTTTGTACTTTGTAGCATTTCTGTAACTTAAAGGGGCTGTCCCAAGTAAGAACAAGGGCCCAACATGTCATTTAATGCACTGTACCCCATTTTTCTTTCTTGGGACAGCCACCTTCATGTGTCTATGTCTGTTCTTTTACAAAGATGGAGGGCTGTCCCGGGTAAGACAGGGCCGGATGTATAATTTCCCTAATAAATACTTTATTGAGGGTTTCATTACCTCAGCAGATAAAGAAACTAGAAAAGAACATTTCTTCTTCCTCCTAACAAAGAAATGCACGAAAACCAGAGAATTTTTCTTCTTCTGCCGAAAATTGAAAGCCCAACTAGTAGGAAACCCCGCAAGGAGGGTTTATCATAGGCTTTAGGTGTGGGTTTGCTTCCACAAAAAGAAAACAGTGGATGAAGGCAATGGCAAAAGGTTTTTGCACAAGAAACTAAGGGAGATTGAGCTTTTCTTTGAATGAATAGAAATGTGAGACATTCAGCACAGATTTATAGGTATGAATCGTATCATTTTTGTTGAATAAATCAAGCACGGATCTTTCTTTTTTTTGTCTTTTTAAGCCTTAGATTCAGAAATATGTTTTGGGAAGATCAACCAGTGGGAGAAGTCACGGATCGCCAAGATTCTCCTGCTAGTCGATCCCATCCAAGAGAAAAGTAATATTCGTGTTTGACTCGGCCCGGACTCGCCGAGTCTGCTACTCCAAAATGCGGTCTTCACGAAACCGAGTCGACTCGGCCGAGTTCCGTGCCGAGTCAACGAGTTTTTAAACACTGATCCAAACTGTTCACTTTGATAGCACCTCACTCAAGATCAACAATGGCATTGTGGATCCTTCCTTTGATTGATCCAAACCGTTCACTTGATAGGACTTGCTTTGAATTTTCTGATTTTGACGCTCCAGACAATGGGAATGGCAGAAGTTATACGATGAAAGGCCTTATTAGCTCGTATGCATCATCACAGGCACACTTTTTAAGATGCTGCTGTTGGATCAAATATCAAGAGCTGTACTTCTGTCGTACCACAAATAATAGCTCATATGGCGGCATTCCGTAAGCACACTTTTTAAGATGCTGTTGTTGGATCAAATATCAAGAGCGGTACTTCTGTCGTACCACAAATAAGAGCTCATATGGCGGCATTCCGTATACCACCTGAGATTCCATTCTGTTGGTTTCAACAATACCATTACAAAATCTCTTGCTGAGGGCACGTTTGACTGCCAGGAATTGTTTTTCATGATAAATCAGTGTCTCTAGAGTGGAGATGAGGGCGTAGTTGCTAAAAACCAGGAAACAAAATCCCGTCTTGAGTAGAGTTTTTTGTTTCCATGGCTGTAGCAACTTCATAGTTTTGGGATTTTGTGGCTATTTATCATGAACAACAATTCTTCCCTGCTGCCATAATGATTTCTAGAATGGCAAACAAATGCACCATCAAGTTTGGTAAACTATCATTTGGTAAATACAATTTTAGAATTCAAAAATTTTTGGTCACCATAGTTGTGCAAAAAGCAATTTTACAGCCCCTCTTTTTCAGGTGACAGATGCCACCTCATGTCAAGACAAATTCAGCTGATGTGCAAAATGTGGGGTCTCTAATGGCTTTGTCCAAAATGGCACGGACACTTCCATTAGCAAAATCTTTTGATTAGAAATTATGTTCATGTCACGAGAGCTTGTAACCCATGTTGGGGCTGAACTCAATTGAACCACCACCCATTTCAAAAAAATATATATTAGCCAAAAGCACTAATAAAATGTGGTTTGAATGAACAAAATACCCTGGGTTAAGGGTTAAATTTTCAATTACCGAAGTTAATTCTACAGAGATAAGTTCAGTGATAGGGCCCACCAACATCTCATCAGCAAGATCCATACAGTTCATCAAGTGGGTCCCACAATTTAGATCATATAACCCAACAATCACTTCAAATATAAGATCCCTAAACATTTGACAAGATCTAATTGCTTCTAATATTCAGTGATTGGGTGGTCCCACTAAAGAGAAGCTAACAACAACAATCATATTGAGCCTGAACAATTGCTCAGAAATTTCGAACTGTCCATCATTTTACGTAGGGTCTAGAATGCTGAATAAATAGCCCAACCAGAGTATAAGTGCAAAATGCAAGTAAAATAAACAAGATAGATTTCCTTTAAAACTTTTTTCCTGTCAAAGAAAACCTTAGATTTTATTTTAACAAAAAATTCCACTTTTGATGCAAATAAAATGATACAATAAAAGCAATTTTACCAAAATAATAATAATTGCTTCCTCTTGGTTATTCATCGTCTTCTCCGGTCGTCCCTGTAAGGTCCTTCGCTCTCTTGATCCTTCAACAATCCAAGAAATGCAAGCAGACCAAAAAAGAAGAAACCGCCCGACCAGCCTCCACCACCACCTCCCCCACCGCAGCCACCATCGCCGTCGTCACGAGGGGGAAACCCGGTACCACCGTCGTCAAGTTCAGGTGACTTTTCTTTTCCTGAAATTCACATTCTGATTATTATTTTTTCAAAAAAATGTAAAAATAAGAAAACAAAAACAAAAGGACTGAAAATTCCAATCACGCATTCAGATATATACATATATTTTTTTAAATTAAAAAATTACAAACACACACACACATATCTTCTATCTACTACAATAAGCTGGGATGAAAAGAGAGAGTTTTTTCAATTTTTATGAAAATCACGTGAGAATTACACGTCACATTTCTTGACTTCTACTACAATAAGCTGGGATGAAAAGAGGAGAGTTTTTTCCATTTTTTTGAAAATTACATGAGATTTACACATCACATTTTTTGACTTTTTTGAACAAATGCACCCATTCAACTCATATAATTTCAATCCTACCCCCTCCTTTATGCTTTTAACAAAGGCACCCATTAAATCATATATTTTCAATCCTACCCCCTCCTTTATGCTTTTAACAAAGGCACCCAGTAAAGCATATAATTTCAATCTTACCCCCCTCCATAGCCAGTTAAGCATACACGTACTCTCTCTCTCTCTCTCTCTCTCTCTAAGCTTCCGCTCTGTCAGCTTCCCCTTTCACTCCGCCACCGCCTTCGGACCGGCACCAGTATCGTCATCGCCGACGGGAAAACACTCTCTTTTCTCAAATTAATTAATCACTTCTTACTTCCATCTCTATTTCTGGTTTTTTACAGGAAAGAGCTTCGGGTGGCAACAATGGATGAGATTTATGATATGAAGTTTTTTCCATCTCTATTTCTGGATTTTCATCAGTTCAACAACAACAATATTACAATAGCAGGGGATTTCAGTCTATCTTAAACGGGCTGGTGATCAGTCATGTACTCTTATAATTTTATTTTCCTTTTATTTTACTTCATCTTCAGGAATTTGATTTTAGGGTTTTATTATTGTAACTCCCTTACGAGAGGTTTTTAATTATTTATTTATTTTTTGAATGATTAAGAGAGCTTTTACTGTAAGAACTGAGATAAATTTTGTTTTATTTCATCTCTCTGTTGGGGTTTTATATTTTTTTTATTAGGGTTTGACTCGGTATTGGTCTTTCTTTGTCATTTTTCAGGATGTTTCATACTCTTAGTCGCAAATTGAAGAGAATTTTTTAGGGCATTTGATAATGGAACTGACTCTCTTCATTTTACAATGTTTGCATGCTTTGGGTGAAAATTGTTGTTAGGTTTGTGGTTATATTTGATGATATTGGGAATTAATAGGTGCTTCTTTATGGAATTATTACTATTTCATTTGAAAAGTAGTTTGCTATTGTAAGTGGTGTTTTTTGCTCTTCTGATTTGTACCATCTAATTATAGATAAGGTGTAGGTTGAGGCAGAGGAGATTCTCAACTCCTAACATGGAAATCATGGTTTCAAGTTCCTTCACAAATTATGGTTTTTTAATAAAAAATCTATAGGGTGATCTTAACCATCCGATTTAAGAGGAATTATGGAAACATCTATAGATTGGAGGGCTAGGATCAGCCTATGGAAATGATTTTTGGGGCACAACCTATTTATGTTGTGTTCCATCACATGGACGGTTTGGATCAACCTATGACGTGGTCCCTACAGTTCTTTGTCGGCCCGTGCATCGCACGGGTTTTTTACTAGTTTTGAATAAGCTGGGATGAAAAGAGAGAGTTTTTTCGATTTCTATGAAAATCACGTGAGAATTACACGTCACATTTCTTGACCTTTTTGAACAAATGCACCCATTCAACTCATATAATTTCAATCTTACCCCCCCTCATTTATGGTTTTTTAATCTCTCTGTAACTCATCAGAGATATTTTTGGCAAAAGCCTTATCTCTTCCGATACGTGTCTTACACCAGGGTTTTTTTTTCAGAGACCTTACCTACTCACCCCGAGATTTCCATATCTTACCCTTCGTTTTTCCTAAAGCGACGGCTTCAGCTGGAATTTTCATGGTAATGGATGTGCTCTCTGCTTTGTTTATTCTGTTTGCATTACAGGTCAGGGTTTAGGATTTTAGGGTTTTGGTGGTATTTTACTAAGTTGTTCTTACCAATTTATTGAAAGTTCTATGGAATTGGGTATGTTCTATGAGGTTTCGTGGATTTTGCTTCTCAATTGTTTGATAGAATGCCTCAATGGGACTTTGTTTTTTCCAAGTACCCGATTGAATGTAATCCCAATAGTATTCTACTGTTTGTTATTTCGCAAATAGAAACCCTATCTGTTCGGGTGTAACAACTTTTACTTTTGAATTGTGATTAATTTGATATACTTTGATGCTAAAGTAAACTTTTGATATACTTTGACCTTTGAACAACCTGGGATAGACATATGGAGCTAAACCAATTGGACTTTGGTATTTTTCAGGTAGAAAGAAATCATATTCCATTTTGTGGGGCTTTGTTTCCTTCGGTTTATATCTATATTAAGCAGATGCAGAACATTTTTTGTAAAATCAGCCGTTTTCATTTTTTTCCTTTATTTCTCTATTTCATCTAGAGATTATAAACTGTAAACTATTCACTATTGTTTTTGGAAATATTGCCTTTTAGATTCTCACATCCTCCATGCACTTGATCAGCTTCAAATTAGGTGAGCCCAAATTACATGATCTTCTATGACGCATCAAGGTAGTCTTTGTAAGATTATTATCTTACCAAGGAATTGGTTACCTGGAAGTCTGAAGGTTCTAATTTCCCTCCTAATAATGTGTATGCCTATTGCATATTTTTTGGGCTATATGCCAAGGTAAAAAGTTACATAATATATTGTTTTTGTAACTAAAAAGTTACAGTTCTTAAGTACATGCTTTAGTTACTCGTCTTTTGGTATGCTTTGAATTGTTCCATCACGTGGATTTTTTTTCCTTGGGTTGTTTGATTTGCATTCAGAAAATTCGGAAATTTTGTCATTTTTTCTATTTTTAAAATATATATTTCTCTTTTCTTTATCAGTTTTTTAACCTCCTATATCCATACATTTTCGTTTCTTTAAAAAAAAAAAACTATTTGATCCATCTTCCTGTCATTTGTTTTTTCTTTGTCTGTAACTTTGGTCAGCTGTTTCTACTTTTCATCAATGGCTTTTTGTGATTTTCCTCTACCAGTCAATTAAGTTTTTGTGGCCATGATGTTTAGCATATTTCCATTTCTGATTTCAAAATATGATTTAATGTGTTTTAATGCTTGATTTTTGCAGGGAAGAGAGCTAAACTCCCAAAAGCATTTTCAAAGCAGAATCATAAGACGAAACTCATGTGCTAAAATTTAAAAATTTGTAGCAAGCTTCTCTCTCTCTCTCTCTCTCTCTCTCTCTCTCTCTCTCTCTCTCTCTCTCCATTGAATGGGATTCTTTCATTTCTATATACTGTATTCTCTTTAGTCCTGTTTCATGTTTCATTTTTCATTATTCCTTATAATTTTAAATGACCAAATGAAAATCTCATTTCATCACTTCATAAAAATTTTTTTTAGTAATTACTACAGCCTAAAGCAAATTTCTTTAACCACTTTTATGTGTGCAGTGAAGGCAAGGTTTTATTACATGGCAGGAAAAAGGGTGGTTATACGGATATGGTGAATCTTCGAAATGTGTCTTTGCTTTTATCTTCCATTTTTTAAAATTTCTTTTTAAATGTGATGTGCATAAGGAAAGAGAAGAATTGAATTTGGGTGCAGTTGATAGAATTGAGGAAGTGGTTTCATGAAATATTTTTCTAATTTGGTAAACCTGCTTATATAAACGGGAGATTAAAACCCTTTTAGGGAGGGTTAAGGGAATTGAGAGAATTGGACGCATTCCTAAAGGAATTAAAACACACATTTTGATCATGTTTATCTATCAATAAGAAATCAGGGTCTCTTTTCTGCAGAAAGAGGGATACATGGTTTTTGAATTTGTTGATTACTATAATGGGTTTGTCTTAGGATTAGTGTTTTCAAATTAGGGTTTCTTCATACCCAAGGATGGAAAAGCAAAAGATGGAATTGCAAAGCTTCTCATAAAGGTTAGTACCTTCATTGCTTTTATTTTTTAATGGTAGTACCTTCATTGTGCATGTGTTCAGACTTTAAATATTAACTATATTTGTGGTTGGGTGTCTGTCTACATACAACTTCCTATATGTTCTGTTGTTTTCATTTCATATGCTCGGTTTTGGTTTGGTGTTGTGAATATCATTATGACATCAATGAATTTGGTTTGCTGCTGCGAGTTGCCTTCCACTTTGATTAAATTTATCTAATATATATTATTTTCAATCTTATTTCTTTTTACACAACACTTTTTACAAATAAAAGAAATCTTCCTTCTCTAAATTTTCTTTCTTTCTTTGTACAATACCTTGAAAAAAATGCAGAACATGGAAAATAAACTTTTTTTTTTTTTAGTTTTATGGTTATATACCTTCTTCCTTTCTACAAAGTGTCCCTGCATGATGCATGTTCAATGCTTTGAGATTTGATTATGGAGTAATTAATCTCATTTACATTAGAAAATTGACCAAATTATTTGAAGACTCTCTCTCTCTCTCTCTCACTCTCACTCTCTCTCTCACTCTCTCTCTCTCTCTCCAATGTGAGTTATTTTTTATTTTTCTCATCAATATTTTTTTTGGATTTCATTAGAGCCACCAGAAATAGGATTTCGCCCCTGTTTTCTCTTCTAACATGCTTAGCAAGTGATCTCTCTCTCTCTCTCTCTCTCTCTCTCTCTCTCTCTCTCTCTCTCTCTCTCTCTCCCTCCATTGTCATTTATTTTTCATTTTTCTCATCAGCATTTTTTTTAAATCAGCAGGGTCGCATTTTTCTCATAGAAATCAATGGACTTAGTTAAATCAAAAGTGGCCGGTGGTTCAAATTCTATTTTAATATCAGTAAAACTTCATTTGTTGGGCAATTGAAATTTTCTAATTCCCACTAATTGTGAATTGCAAAAATTTGTGGAGTAAAATTTGGTTTCAGATTACTGTAGTCTGTTTTGGGTTTAGGCTCAAACCTATTTCATTATTATGCAAAGTCACATTTTCACAGATTATATTAAAACGCACTTTCTTTACTTCGTTTCTTTAGATGTGCTTTCCGGAAGAGCAAAGCTCAGTTTTAAGATTGTCTATTAATTACAGTTGTGCATTTGATATTGCTACTGCACAAATCAAACTTCCTCATGAATTTATCTTCTTTCATTTCTAAAAAAAAGTTATAAAGCATTCTTGACTCTTTGATTTAACTGGGAGGTTCTAATTTTGGAACACAACTATATTGTTGTCCACCAATTTACAATTTCTTATAAATTTGAGGGCTCTTTGATTTAATTGGGACACAACTATATTGTTGTCCAACTTTGATGAGCCTGTGAGGTGTTTCATTCGTATAGAACTTTCATCATGTGTGTTTGGAAATTATTTTCTATGTTTTCAGGATCTTGAGGCAAGGAGATAGATCAATTAGAAGATTTTTTCTAATGTAGAAATTATTTTCTATGTTTTCAGGATTTTAGAGCAAGTAGATACATGGATTAGAAGGTTGAGTTAGTGGTATGCCATGATAGTGCCTTTTATCATCTTTGCAATACTTATTTTTCAAATGGTATGCCATGATAGTGCCTTGCATTCTTTTTGTCATAAATGTTTTCAATCCTTACTTTAGATTATTTATATTTTCTGTTAAATGTTGATTTCAATCTTTAGTTGATCTTATTCCAGATTTTTGAAGTCAATACTTTCATGTGGAATGCCCACTTCAGTCCCCTTCATTATGTCTATTTGCGTTCTTTGATTGTTTCCACTACTGAGATCTATGCCACATTTCATGTCGAGGAGGTGACATCATGCCCGCTAATGTTTTCGTAGAGGAAAACCATCAGCAGGGTGCTTATCCTTTCGTGTAATGGGTTTACATTTCTATATATTATATGTTTTTCCTTTGGAATTTATGGGAAGGGGTCAAGAAGGTGACATCTTGCCCGCTAATGGTTTTGGTAGTTGAAAACCTTATCCTTTCGTGTAATGGGTTTACATTTGTGAATATATATTTTTATTATCCATGTTATATTACACATCAGCTGAAACAGATAAATGCCTAATATGCCCTCAAATTCACACTTTTCTGAGTTTTAAATACCTCATGTGCCCTCTCTCTAACACGCGTAATCCCTCCTCCCTCTTTCTTCTCTACTCATCTCTCAAAATTTCTATTCCCCTCTTCTCTTCTGCTCATTACTTCTGTTCTGCAAAAATTTGTCGATTTAACACGTAGATCTCTCTCTCCCCTCTCTTTTTTACATTTCCCCCTTGACTACTCTGTGTTTTAGCCTGTATTTAAGGGTAATATCATCTAAGGCCATCCAAAACGTCTAAGAGATATTTTTGCAAATGTTCAGAGATATTTTTGCCAAGAAAAATACTCTCTCTCTCTCTCTCTCTCTCTCTCTCTCTCTCTCTCACAACGATTTCTAATCCTACGGGTTCTCTGTCGAGTTGGGTGTTTTTCCTGATAAACGTATGTAAACCCTAATCCTCTTTTTCAGATTCTTCTTTGGATTTTCAGGTTAGTATTAACCTTAAAATCTAGGTTCTTCTTTTCGTATTTTGGGATTTCTATTTTTCATCTACGATTTTGGGTCCAGGGCCTCATATTTGATTCCTTATTTTGGGATTTTTGCCGGATTTTCCTCAACTCTTTCCATGATTTTCGACAATTTCGTGATCTCACCATTTTCACTAATTACCAAGTTCTCAATTACAGCTCTCTCTGCTTCATGGAAAGTGTCGTAGTTCCCTGCGCTCTCTCCCTACGATTCCCCCCTCTATCTTAACTCTAAGTTGGCCAAACCCCTCTTTATTTTCTTCCATATTCCAGAGACCGCTCTCTTTCTCTTCTTCCCTATTCGAATTTGTAATCAACAAACTGAATTCATTATCTTGTTTTCCTTTCTGGGTGTAGCAGATAAAGAAGTTCTATCAATCGAGAAAGAGTCAGAGATCTGGGTATTCTTTATGGGGATCATGAAACCAATTTGGGGAAATGAAAAGCCAAGATGTTACTTTGTACTTTGCTCTATTCCTTTTTAAATTCCCATGTATTCCTTTTCAATTTTTTTAGCAGGGGTCATGAAACGAATTTGAGGGTCATGGAACTTTTACTTTTACTCTCATCACTAAATCTGTTTCATATAATGTAATTATATGATCTCCATTCTATGCAAGCTTATATATTTTTACTGTCTTCACTCCGTTTCATGTTCCGATTAATTCTTTTGACCTTAGATTTTTATATATTGCTATGGAAGTTTTCATGTAATCATTTAAAAACCAGGTTATGAAACCGGATATGGCCCATAAGCAAGCTTATATATTTTTAGTGCTTTCTCTCTGTTTCTGCTATATTTTAGTGCCTTCACTGATATATTTTAGCGCTTAAGCAAGCTTATATATTTTTACCGTCTTCACTCCGTTTCATGTGATCTTAGATAGTGGGTTCTTGAGTTCATTGGTGGAAGAGCTGTTTTTTTTTATACTTTTTTCCTGTGTGTTTAAAGTAACCTTTTGATTTTTTATGTGGTATTGCAGATTTTCATTTTCAAACCATTTATCTGGGGAAGGAGAGGATCCGGGTGATCGTGTCTGATATTGGAGAAGACAGATCATAACTCTGAATGGCATTTGCCCAAAATAATTTAGGTAATCCTTCTTTTGATATCTTAGCCAGGATTTTATTTCATAGTTGATAGTTGTGTGCTTCAGATCTTTCTAGATTCTTATGTTAAAAAAGGGAATTGGGATCTTTGCAGAGAGGAATTGGTGTGAGTGGGATCTTGGGTTTATATGATCTAGGTCTCTTTGATTTGGTGGGAGTGGGGTATTGAGCTCATTGGTGGAAGAACCGCTGCTTTTTATAAACTTATTCTTTACGTGTTCCAAGTTACCTTTTAAACTTCATCTTTGTTCAAGATAAAGCCTCTCTGAGTAACCTTTGCTGTATTGCTTTCTTCTGATGTATGCATACATATATATTCTCCTTTCAGGCTGAGTGAATTGGCTTCATGGATGACAACATTTAGAGAACAGATGTTTTCCTTACCATTTCAATCTGCAATACAATCAACATCTCCTATATTGCAACTAAGGACTGGTGATTCTTTGAGGTATTACATAATGTCTATTAGTGCATGCTTGATTTGAAGTTGTTATAAACGTTCTTGAATGGCATTGTAGCTTGCTTGCATTTCTGTTATGCAGTCCAAGATTTATTTAGAGACACCTTCAATTTATAATGATCATTTTTTTTTGAATGATATCATTTTTACTAACAATTTCCAAGTTGTTGTAGCATTATTGAACTGTCATCATTTGGATGGGCATGTAAGAGGCTTCTCGCGAACAAGAAGTCTAATCCAAGCCCACCCACATGAACTTAGAAACTTCGCATGATAGGTACTCACTTCCAAACTAAAGAATCCACAGAATATTTAACAACAGATAAAGTTTCTAGAATCAATATCATTTGGAAAAATGAAGACTTTTGTGAGGGGTGTTATATCCGAATATAAATAATCGTATGGTATATCCTATAACATCAAGCCAGGATCCCATACTCCTATAAAGAAAGACTTTTTTAAATCAGTAACTAAAGCATTCATTACTTAAAACCATTGCCCTCTGTACAACCTTCTTTCATGTGAATCATAGCTTTAAAACTCCCCCGTGTCTGAATCGACTCGCCCGAGTCGACCCCCTTTTACCTTGTCTGTCTTCCCGTGTTGTGCTGTATTCGCGGAACTTTTTCTCGGGGATTATATTTTATAAAATGCATGCATGATTTTTCTTTCTAATAGTTTTAATGCATTCATTTTATGACTCATCTTCATTTACTTTGTCACCCAGTGTGATGACTTTCTATTCTCTTTGTCGTCCCATGCACATTATTCATTTGAAATGTATGCATATGTGTTCTACCTTTAATTTGCACGCTGTCAAGTGCCAATTCCATCCCTGCAAAGGCACCCATTAAAGTCATATAATTTCAATCTTACCCCCCTCCTTTAGGGTGATCTTAACCATCCGATTTAAGAGGAATTATGGAAACATCTATAGATTGTGAGGAGGATCTTCCTTTTTAGCATGGGAAAGTTTCAAGGGATCTGTCAGATATAATGTAGCTTTGAAGGCACTAAATTTGGCGGTTGATAGATTAGGAACCTCCAATGTATGTGTTGCTGGCCATTCTTTAGGAGTTGGCTTTACCCTCCAAGTGGGTACAGCTTTGACCGAACAAAGGGTGTTTGTGGAGTCTCATCTGTTCAACCCACCATACCAAGGTTAATGATCTCTTTATTGTGCTTGAATAACCAACTGTATGGATCATTATCAGCAAAACAACATTTCGTTTTATCATTGTCACATTTGTCCTAAATGGTATGTATTTTAAAATTTGGATCATAGGAGTTACTTATTCAAAATTTCTGACGTCTCCACTGGCCAGTCGATTTCTTTATTAAAATAGGCAAAATAATAGTCGGGATTTCTGCGTATAATTTATGCGCCTTTTCTTTGTTCAGGTTTATCTTCTACTCAACTGTGTAATACTGATTTCTAATCTCTATATTTACAAATATATCTTCCTTATGAATGTTTTTTCTTTCTTTTCTTTTCTTTTTAAGTTATAAAGCATTTTATTGGGCACTCCGTGCATCGCACGGCGGGTCTTTACTAGTATATATTATAGCAGAAGAGAAAATAGAAGAATTTTATGAATTATTTGAAAACTCTATAAATTTAACACGTCACAGTAGTTGATATTTACCGTTTAGCGCCTTCACCATATATATATATATATATATATATATATCCATATCCATATGCTAGGGTAAAATGCTCTTTCATAGAGGTAGTTTTGCCCTTTAATACCAAAGAGAAAAGCCGGACACGATTGCCCACGCGTCTCTCTCTCTTCCCTGCTTTTCACCAAATCTCAGCCAATGACAAAAAATTTGTGTCGCGAGGTGTCGATCCTGCGAGGCGTACGTGTCGTTCTTATCTCATGTTCCTCTCTCTTCCTGCTCCCCACGTCTCTCTTCTCTCATCATTGAGAATGAAAAGTTATGGATAGGGTTTTTTTCTTGGTTTTCTTTTTTTCCACACGGATCGACAGATACCATTGACAATGAAAATTTATGGAGGGGTTTGTTTTCCTGGCTTTCTTCACTACACAGATCTATAGATCTGCTTCCAAGACCATGAAGGTGCTATTTTTGTGTCTTTGGTTTTTGTTTGTTTTTGTTCTCTCTGAGTTTATCCCTATTTTGGGTTTTTATTTTTCTTCTCTTTGATTGGGGATGGTTCTCCAGCCACAGTAGAGAAATTAGGGTTTGTCTGACCCTAATATAGGGTTGTTGCTTAAGAGATGGCAGCACAATTCAGGTCCAACTGCAACCTCTCTTTCAGGCCCAAATGGGGCTGGACACAGTGGGACTAACCAGTTTGTGCCTTTTTTATATATGGCATTTGAAACTCAATGAATCGTATAGGGGAAGCAAGAAATTCCCAAAGCCCTAATTCCCTCGCTCACAGCCTATGAAGGTAACATTTTGTTCCATTTGTGTTTTTTATACCACAAGATTGTATTTTAAGTGATTCTGGGCTTTTATGTCTCGGTTTGTTCAATTGACTGTTAAGATGAAAGTGGCGGTATGTGCCGGTCACGGTCTACATTTTTTCGCATGAGGATGGACCTTTCCAGGTACTTGAACTTCAGGAATAACTATAATTCTTGCATTTTATGAAAAGAAGGTGCTTGCCAGTAATTTTCATATTCACTGAAAATTCACGAATACTCTGTTTTGTGGATCCTTTTTAGGAACTTGATAAAAGCATTTCTAAAATAATTTGCAAATTCCTCAATTAGTCATTACCCTAATATAGTGCTGTTAGACCTAAAATCGGTAACAGGTACGACAGTGACGTAAGAGCTGAGCTGGATGACCCGAGGAGCTGAGTCCTGAGGGACCGGAGTGAAGTGGAGTGAAGTAGTTGAGTCCTGCTATGAGGGCTGAGTCCTGCACAGAGGCAAGCGAGGTCAGAAGACCAACCCGGGTTTTACTCCGGACAGGCCCTTCGACACTCAAGTCAGTATGAGCAGAAGTGCGGGGCTAGTTCTCAGAGTTTAAGGTGGAGAGAAGGTTTTTCATTACCCATTGGTTTGAGCTTTGAACCCCTATTTATAGGGGAAAACCTGGTGAGGTGTCCAGGACAGGTGGCGGCCTGTGATAGGCTGGAGTTCACCTACTCTGGGACAGGTGGCGGCCTGTGAGAGGCCGGAGTTCACCTACTCTGGGACAGGTGGCGGCCTGTGATAGGCTGGAGTTCACCTACTCTGGGACAGGCCGGTGAACTCTGGGACAGGTGGCGGCCTGTGAGAGGCTGGAGTTCACCTACTCTGGGACAGGTGGCGGCCTGTGAGAGGCTGGAGTTCACCTACTCTGGGACAGGTGGCGGCCTGTGAGAGGCCGGAGTTTTTACACCCCATCAGTTGCCCCCCAGTTTTCCAAGTTATTGAGTGACTTGGGAAAGTGTGGTTGATCGATTATCTGGACGGGCAGGCGCCGTGCGGAAGTGAATCGGAGGGTTCAGTCTGGAGGTCCAGTCCAAAGTCTGGCTGGATTTGAGTCCGGAGGTCCAGTCCGGAGTCCGGCTGGATTTGAGTCCGGAGTCCGGCTGGATTTGAGTCCGGAGGTCCAGTCCGGAGTCCGGCTGGAAACAAGTCTAGAAATCCCGTCCGGAGTTGAGCCAGTCCGGCTGGGGATGAGTGCGGAAATCCAGTCCGGAGTTGAGCCAGTCCGGCTGGAGATGAGTCCGGAGTTCATCAGTCCGGCCTAGGCCGGATTGGATTTTGTCGTTTAGCGAACGCGTCATATCCAGTCCGGCTTAGGCCGGACTGGTTTTTGTCGTCTTGTGTCCAGTCCGGCTTGGGCCGGACTGGTTTTTGTCGCTTTGTAGAAACGCGTTATGGCCGGACTGGTTTTTGTCGTCTTGTATCGCCGGACTGGTGAGGTGTCCAGGACAGGTGGCGGCCTGTGATAGGCTGGAGTTCACCTACTCTGGGACAGGTGGCGGCCTGTGAGAGGCCGGAGTTCACCTACTCTGGGACAGGTGGCGGCCTGTGAGAGGCTGGAGTTCACCTACTCTGGGACAGGTGGCGGCCTGTGAGAGGCCGGAGTTTTTACACCCCATCAGTTGCCCTCCAGTTTTCCAAGTCATTGAGTGACTTGGGAAAGTGTGGTTGATCGATTATCTGGACGGGCAGGCGCCGTGCGGAAGTGAATCGGAGGGTTCAGTCTTGAGGTCCAGTCCGGAGTCCGGCTGGATTTGAGTCCGGAGGTCCAGTCCGGAGTCCGGCTGGAAACAAGTCTGGAAATCCCGTCCGGAGTTGAGCCAGTCCGGCTGGGGATGAGTGCGGAAATCCAGTCCGGAGTTGAGCCAGTCCGGCTGGAGATGAGTCCGGAGTTCATCAGTCCGGCCTAGGCCGGATTGGATTTTGTCGTTTAGCGAACGCGTCATATCCAGTCCGGCTTAGGCCGGACTGGTTTCTGTCGTCTTGTGTCCAGTCTGGCTTGGGCCGAACTGGTTTTTGTCGTTTTGTAGAAACGCGTTATAGCCAGACTGGTTTTTTGTCGTCTTGTGTCCAGTCCGGCTTGGGCCGGACTGGTTTTTGTCGTTTTGTAGAAACGCGTTATATCCAGTCCGGCTTGGGCCGGACTGGTTTTTGTCGTCTTGTAGAAACGCGTTATATCCAGTCCGGAGTGAGGAAATCCAAATCCAGTCCAGAGTGCGGAAATCCGGTCCGGAGTGCGGTAATCCAATCCGGAGTGCGGAGATCCAGTCCGGTTGTTCTTTGGAGATAGGCGTACATACGCGCGTATCCATACGCGCGTGCTCAATCGCATCTTTGTCTGGGAGGATGTGTCCGTCATTAATAAGAGACGTGGCATCTTTTGAAGGCCCTCGAAACGCGTGCATCGCATTTAATGCTCCACCGCCTTCGAAAAGTTATAAAAGGAGGTTTTTACCTCTCATTGTTTACTTTTCACTTTTTATCTTCTCTCCTTCTCCTCCTCTTCTCTTGCTCTGCGAGTTCGGCTTCGCAGTTCGTGGTTGGAGTTGCGCGGGGATCTAGGAGCTCTCTACTCACCGGTATTCTTCTCAGCCCCTCTTTTTTCTACATGTCTTATAGTAGTTCAAGTTCCGAGTCCGGTTCTGAGTCTTCCACTAGTAGTAGCTCAGAACTTAGGCCGCTTCAGGAGCCTGTAATGGCTAGTCCGGCCGCTAGAGTAGATATTATAGACAGCGACGACGGAGGGGACAAGGACGAAGTGATATTAGATCTGAACGCCACCCCACTCCCGACTGATAGTCTCCACCGAGTATGGGGGAGTGGGGGTAGTGACGTTGCTGAGGCGTCGACAACGTTCCTTCCTGGCCGGGCCGTGGAGGTCATCGCTAGAGCACGGATGGAGGCCAACCCTAAGTACAACATGCGGGCTCTAATTGAGGAAAATCACCTCACCGAGTCCATGCTGAGGGACATTAGAGATAAATATTGTGTGCCCCCATCGTTCGAGCTGAGAGCGGCAATAGAGGGAGATAGGGCGTGTAACGAAAGCTCGGATCTCTGCATTTATGAAGAGTCGTTGAGAGCAGGGCTTCGCTTTCCTTTGCACCCATTCTTTGTCGCGGTGCTCCGATATTATGGACTGGCTCCTGCCCAGGTGGCTCCGAACTCATGGAGGTTACTGACTGGGTTTTTGTACCTTGTTCATGGCCGGCTAGAGAGGGGCGTGTCCGTGCCTTTATTCCGTGCTTGTGCACATCTGAAGAGGCACAAGGAAGGGGGCTGGATTTATATTAGCCAGCGCCCTGATTTAAAAATCATTACTGGTATCCCTTCGTCGATACATTCGTGGAAGAATAGGTTCTTCTACGTCAAGGACACGGAGTACAGCGAAGCCTGACCAGTTCCTCTAGTGTGGGATACTCCGAATACCACCGTGCTGAGCCGCAAGCCGCTTCTTGAGGGCGACGATAGGAGGACGTTCGCCCTGATGCGGGAGGAGGTGGAGCGAACAGGTCTCATTCACTGTTCGAACTTTTCAGGGGAAGATATTCTGGTCGGACTTGGTATAAGTACCGCGACTCCGGCACGTATGTAGCTAGACTCTTAAAACTGCTGTTTTTCCTTTTATTTGCTTCTGACTGCTTGCTTACATGCAGAAATGAAGAAACAATCAACAGTCGAGAAGATAAGGCAAGGAGCCCAGCCAAGGGAGCAGGAAGGGGCTCAATAGGCGATCCAAGAGCGCCAAAAGAGAAAGGCGGCTGAGATCGTGAGCAAGTCTCCTTCGGAAGGACAAGCAACAGGTCATCCACGAGCCGCCAGCTACTGGCGAAGAGGCGGTGTTCTCTTCACTTTATCAGGTAATGAATTTGCTTACTTTCTGTCCGTCTTTTGCTTTCTTCCTATACTGATGCTTGTTTCTGTCTGTAGATTGGAATATACTACAACGATCTCCAGGAGAAGAGCAAGAAGTTCTCCGAAGCCATCACCAAATCTGAAGAGGTGAGCGGGAAGCTGGCCACTGAGGTCAAGGAGCTCCAAACGAGCATCGGACGGGTGGAGGCTGAAAAGAAGCTGATGGCGGAGGATTTGGCCCTCGAAAGGCAGAAGCTGGATAAGGCTGCCGAAGCCATGAACGCCCAGAGGGAGAGAGCCAAAGAGAGGCAAATGATCGCGGTGAAGGAGGCTGCAGAGGAGAAAGAGGCCGAACTCTTCAGTCTGTCCAGCGAGGCCTATAGTCTTGGGTACTATGATTGCCTTGAGCAACTCAAAGCATGCAACCCAAACTTGGTGATGACAGATATGACTCTTCCTGCTAGGCCGACAATTGTCGAGGAGGATCTAGAGGTCTCTGCTGATACCACTGCTGATGCCGCTGTCGACACTGCCTCTATTCCGGATGTCTCTTAGTATTTTCTGTTTCTTTTTGTAATGGTCCTTGAGACCCCAGAATCTCTTTTTTTTTTGACAGCCTTTTTAAGGCTAATTCTGTAATGGCCCTCGAGGCCCCCACATTTTGATCAATGAAATTATACTTGTCCATATCTGTGCTCCTCTGTCCTCCTCCGTCTCTGATAAGCTCTAGCTGAGTGACTTGCCCGGCTTGCCCCCTAGTTTTAATAACCTGGGATTGTAGACGACTGATAGCACCCAAGTTTTTATGAACTGGGTTTTCAGAGAGTACCCAAGTTTTATGAACTGGGTTTCCAGAGAGTACCCAACTTTTATGAACTGGGTTTCTAAAGAGTACCCAAGTTTTATGAACTGGGTTCCCAAAGAATACCCAAGTTTTATGAACTGGGTTTCCGAAGAGTACCCAAGTTTTATGAACTGGGTTTCCGAAGAGTACCCAAGTTTTATGAACTGGGTTTCCGATTATAAGAGGAAAATTTGAATCTGCAAAAAGAATTATTTATTCATATTATCATAAACGTAATTTACAAAGTCACCTCTCACACCGGACGATGTGCCTACTGATAATATCTCCTGAGGTTTTTGGAGTTCCATGCGTGGGGTAATAAATGTTCCTCCTGTGTCTCTCGCTTGTAGCTACCTGGGCGGATAACTTCTTTCACTCGATATGGCCCCTCCTAAGTCGGGGAGAGTTTCCCGACTTTCATTGGTTGGGAGACGGCTGCTCTCCTCAGGACTAAATCTCATGTCCGGAATTCTCTGGGACGTATCTTGGAGTCATGATAGTTGGATACTCTCTGCTTGTAGGCGGCGACTCGGATTCGAGATTCTTCCCGGATCTCCTCTAATAAGTCGAGATTGGCGCGGAGCCCGTCACTGTTAAGCTGCTCGTTGAAGCTGGTAACCCTAGGAGACGGAGTGCCTATGTCGACCGGTATCACAGCCTCTGTTCCAAAGGAGAGGTTGAATGGCGATTCACCAGTTGGCGTGCGAGGAATAGTGCGGTATGCCCATAGAACGCGATAAAGCTCGTTTGCCCAGCGGCCAGCTTTTTCATCCAGTCTTTTCTTTATTCCCTGAAGCAGGATCCTATCAGTCACTTCTGTTTGCCCGTTGGTCTGGGGGTGAGCTACTGAAGTGAACCTCTGTTCAATCTTTATATCAGAGCAGAACTTCCGAAAGTTCCGGCAATCGAACTGTTTGCCGTTGTCCGTTATCAAGGCACGAGGAATCCCAAATTTGCAAACTACTGATTTCCAGAAGAAGTTCTGCACATTTTGCTCTGTGATCTGCGCTAGAGGTTCCGCCTCCACCCACTTAGTAAAATAGTCAATCGCTACTACCACGAACATGCGCTTTCTGGAGGCCGGTGGGAAGGGGCCTAGGATATCCATCCCTCATACTGCGAAGGGGAGTGGACTAATAATTGGAGCCATCGCCACGGCGGGCTGGTGGATGGTGGGAGAGAATTTCTGACACCTCTCACACCTTTTAACCAGACTCAGCGCATCCTGGCTTATGGTGGGCCAATACATACCTCTGAGCAGCACTTTTATTGCCAGAGCTTTGCCCCCCAGATGTTCTCCACAAATTCCTTCGTGCGTCTCCTGGAGTGTATATGCGGCGTCGCCCGGCCTAAGGCACTTCAGGTATGGGAGAGTATAGGATCTCTTATACAAGATGTCACTGCTGAGGGAGAATCGGGCAGCTCTCTGTATCACCTTGCGGGCTTCCTTTTTATCCTCAGAGAGTTTACCATCGCGCAGATAACTGATGATCTCGTCCATCAAGCACGGCTCATTCTCTACCTGCATTGTTTGCGCGGCTTTACTTTCGATGATGGATCTTTGCAGGAACTCCATGCGTATGCTCCCAAGGGTGGTATATCAGGAGGCAGCCAGTTTTGACAGCACATCTGCCTTGGCATTTTCTGTTCTGGGGACTCTGATGACCTCAAAGCTTTCGAACTTGCTGGCGAGTTGGTGGACCTTGGCGAGGTACTTGATCATACGCTCGTCTCGAGCTTCGTAGACCCCCTGAATCTGGTTTGCAACCAGCTGAGTCACAGTATGCTTTTAAGTTCCGGGCGCCGGTTTGGATTGTGAGGCTCATTCCGGCGAGGAGAGCTTCATATTCTGCCTCGTTGTTGGATGCGCGGAATCCAAACCTCAGGGCATAATCTGCAGTGAAGTCATCAGGCCCGGTGAAGACAAGGCCGGCTCCACAGCCACTCTTATTCGAAGACCCGTCGACATGTACTTCCCAGATTAGTGAGCTGGTTGTGGAGTCCTGCTTGGCTGGCAGATGAACGATTTCTGTTTCAGCTCCCTCCGCTATACATTCTTTAGGAGCTGCTTTCTCCGCAACTGGGAGCTGCACAGCTTCAGAATCGACGAACTGCTGGGGGATGGTGCATTCAGCCACGAAGTCGGCCAGTACTTGAGCCTTGATGGCTGGCCTAGGTGCGTACTGGATATCGAACTCGCTTAGCTCCACGGCCCATTTCACAAGTCGCCCGGAGATATCTGGTCGATGGAGTACTTGCCGGAGTGGCTGATCAGTCAAGACTTTTATGGTGTGGGCTTGAAAGTACGGCCTTAACTTCCTGGCTGCCATTACCAGCGCGTAAGCCAATTTCTCGACCCGCTGGTACCTTATTTCTGCGTCGTGAAGAACCTTGCTGACATAATAGATAGGTTTTTGCTGGCGATGCTCTTCGCGGACGAGGACAGCTGCCAGAGCCGTGGAGCTAATGGAGAGATACAGAAATAGCTCCTCGCCCGGCTCCGGCTTTGTTAATAGTGGTGGGGAGGACAGGTATTTCTTCAACTCCTCGAATGCGGTCTGGCATTCCTCCGTCCAGGGCGTAGTCTTGAGTCCTTTGGCCGCGCTAAAGAAGGGCAGGCACCTCTCCGCTGACTTCGAGATGAAGCGCCCCAGTGCAGCTATCATTCCCGTGAGCCGCTGAACTTCTCTGATAGTTTTTGGACCGGTGAACTCCATCACGGCTTTAATCTTCTCCGGATTTGCTTCTATCCCGCGTTGGCTTACCATGAACCCTAAAAATTTCCCTGAACTAACACCAAAGGTGCACTTGGTGGGGTTAAGCTTCATGCTGTGCTTTTTCAGGACCTTGAATGTTTCTCTGAGATCAGACACATGATCCTGCGCACTCCGGCTCTTGACCAGCATATCGTCCACGTATACTTCCATGTTGCGGCCGATCTGGTTCTAGAAAAGTCGGTTCACTAGCCTTTGGTAAGTAGCTCCGGCGTTTTTGAGGCCGAAGGGCATAACACGGTAGCAATAAGTCCCTTGATCTGTGACGAATGAGGTCTTTGGTATATCTGATTCGTACATCCTGATCTGATTGTATCCAAAGAAGGTGTCCATGAAGCTCAACAATTCGTGACCCGCAGTAGCGTCGATAAGTTGATCGATCTTTGGGAGCGGATAGCTGTCCTTAGGGCAGGCCTTATTCAGATCGGTGAAATCGACGCAGGTCCTCCATTTTCCATTTGTCTTTTTTACTAGGACTACGTTTGCCAACCAGTCCGGGTATCGAATCTCGCGAATGAAGTCAGCTTTCAGAAGCCTCTCCACTTCTTCTTTTATTGCCTGTCGCCTTTCAAAAGCGAAATGCCTCCTCTTCTGCTTAACCGGTCTACAGGTTGAATCAACACCAAGCCTGTGCGTACTGATCTCTGGATCAATGCCGGGCATATCAGCGGGAACCCATGCAAAGACATCTGCATTGTCTTGGAGAAACTCAGTGAGCTGGTGCTGAATGCTGCTGCTGAGAGAGGAACCGATCATAGCGACTTTCTCACTATCTTTTGGGCATAGTGGGATGGAGATGAGGTCTTCACCGGGTTGAGTCCCCCTGAGCTCGTCCCTTACATCGAGCAGTTCGATTGGCAGTGATTCCACTGCATTTTTGCCTCTGAGTACCATCGCATAGCACTCCATGGATTGAGGTTGATCTCCTCGAACTTCCCCCACGCCATTGGGCGTTATGAACTTCATCTTTTGGTGGTAGGCCGAAGCCACTGCACGAATCAGGTTCTGGCCAGGCCGTCCCAGGATAGCATTATAGACCGAAGTGGCCCTTACTACCAGGAAGTTGACCATGGCGAACGCTTGGCAAGGTGGCTCTCCGACAAGGACTGGGAGCTCAATCTGCCCCTGTACTTTCACAACCTCTCCGGAGAAGCCAAACAGGTCTGAGCTTGCCGGCTTGAGCCGGTCGTCACCTATCATCATCTTCTGAAAGGCGTGATAGTATAAGATATCCGCCGAACTCCCATTGTCCACGAGGATTTTCTTTACTTCCCAGTTGGCGACGAGCATGGTTACCACCAGTGCATCGTCGTGAGGCAGTATGAGGTTGTCCAAATCTGCATCTGAGAAGGAGATCTCATTCTCTGTTCTTGTCTTCATGCTGGTCGTGTGCACGACGTTGATCCGTCGTGCATACGCTTTGCGAGCAGCGGAGGACGTGCCCCCAGCGGCAGGTCCACCCATGATTGTACCAATGACCCCCCTTAGCTGAGATCGTGGTGCCTCTGGCTGCGTACTGGCCGGCTGAGGGGTTTTGTTCCGAGCAGGGGGCGGCTGTGATCTTCGAGGGCCGCGGCCTTAGGGGCTCTTTTCCCTGCGCTCTTGCTTGCGGCCATCAGTTCGGATATACTTTTTCAAATAACCCCGGCCGATCAGCTGTTCAATTTCCTCTTTGAGCTGCCAACACTCATCTGTGTCGTGACCGTGGTCCTTATGGAACCAACAGTATTTTGATGGATCTCTCATGTTTCCTTTAGAGATCATTCTAGCAGGCCACTTCACAAATTCCTCTTCGCTGATCGCAGCCAATATATGTTTTCTGGAGGTGTTGAGAGGTATGAAGTTCTCCTCTCTTCTTTGCGGAAGTGGGGACTTCTCTCTTCTTGGAGGTTTATCCTCCCTACGCTGCTTGGGGGAATTTTTCTCTTCAGAGGTTATCCTCCGATTTGAATTAAGAGCTGCCAGTGTTTCTTCCACCGTTATATACTCCTCTGCCCCCGGCCATGAGGTCTGCCAGTGAGTGCGGATTTTGTCGAGCTACAGCCCGACGGAAATCATTAGACCTGGCACCCGTGAGGAGCGCATTCATAGCTGCTGAGGGATCTAGATTTGGCACCTGATGTGCCTCCCTGTTGAAGCGGCGGACGAATACTTTCAGGGGCTCATTGTCGTCCTGCCACAAGGCCATCAGGGATGCTGTTGTTTTCCTCGGCCTGCGGCTACTCATGAAGTGACGGACCAGATCCTCTCCGAAATCATCGAAGTTACTGATAGAGTTCGGTTTGATTCTGGAGTACCAGTCTCTTGCCGCACCAGTTAGCGTCGTTGGAAACGCTCTGCAAATGAAGCCGTCGGAGGCGCCATGGAGGAGCATCATTGTTCTGAATGTCTCCAAATGGTCCACGGGGTCAGTAGTCCCGTCGTACTACGGGACGGCAGGCATTTTAAACCCTCTGGGTGCTGGGGCACCCAGGACATCATCAGTGAACGACGTTCTACTTGAGAACGCCTTGGAGGCAGGCCGGCTCTGATCCTTTGCCAGTTCCTCTATTCGGTGGTCCATTTCCTCCATTCTCTGTAGGAGCGGATCCGTTCTATGTTCCAAGGACCTGATTCTTCCCACAGATTGGCTCGCCGCGGAGCCGGACTGACTCTCCGGACTCCTACGACGAGGTCGAGACTTCACTGGTGGTGCACGATCTTCATGAGCTCGGCGCCTTTGTGCGGAGCGGGACCGCGACCTTTGACGGCGGTGAGGCTCTGTTTGGGCATGCCTCGCTGTGGGGTGATGGACTTGTCTGGTGGAGTGGTGAGTTCGATCCTCACCATGACGCGATGACTCTCCCCTGTGGATGTCTGGCCTTTCTTGGACAGATCGTGGAGCTTCTGGAGGAGGTTGGGGAGGTGTCTGAAGCAGTTGCTGGTACTGCCCAACGAGAGCTGTCATTTGTTGAAAAAGAGCTTGAACTTGCTCCGGAGTGGGCAGGGGATTCAGGTGTTCTGAGCGAGCAGGGCTCTGCTCGGCTGTAGCAGAAGCTGCTACTACCAGCGAGGCGATTCGCTCGCTCCGGGTCCTGCGGGGCAGCACGGTTTGGGTAGTCCGTGCAGTAGGTATCCGCGCACTATTGCGCCCTGCCATTTTTGTGAGATGTCTGAGAACGGCTTTTAGTTCTGAGGTCCCACGGATGGCGCCAATCTGTTAGACCTAAAATCGGTAACAGGTACGACAATGACGTAAGAGCTGAGCTGGATGACCCGAGGAGCTGAGTCCTGAGGGACCGGAGTGAAGTGGAGTGAAGTAGCTGAGTCCTGCTATGAGGGCTGAGTCCTGCACAGAGGCAAGCGAGGTCAGAAGACCAACCCGGGTTTTACTCCGGACATGCCCTTCGACACTCAAGTCAGTATGAGCAGAAGTGCGGGTCTAGTTCTCAGAGTTTAAGGTGGAGAGAAGGTTTTTCATTACCCATTGGTTTGAGCTTTGAACCCCTATTTATAGGGGAAAACCTGGTGAGGTGTCCAAGACAGGTGGCGGCCTGTGAGAGGCCGGAGTTCACCTACTCTGGGACAGGTGGCGGCCTGTGAGAGGCTGGAGTTCACCTACTCTGAGACAGGTGGCGTCCTGTGAGAGGCTGGAGTTCACCTACTCTGGAACAGGTGGCGGCCTGTGAGAGGCCGGAGTTTTTACACCCCATCAAGTGCCCTCTTTTTATTCCTTTTAGGCCATTGCCAATGTTTCTATTGACATTGGAAGTAGGATTATTGATGTCCAAGAGCAGAATATGAAGCTTTGGAATTTTTCTTCTTGAATTACTCACTGGCCGGAGGAATCTTGAGAGTCGACCTATCTTATCATTAAGATTTCTTCTTTGGATATCATGAAATATCTCTGAAGTTAGGATTCAAATCTTTTTTTTTTCTCGATTTTTCATTTTTTCCGCATTTATTGGGTGCATTTCCTTGCTACTTACAGATTTTGGGAACTGATTTTGAATCCAAAACTGATTATTCCATCCAGTGAGCACTTTTCGATGAGCTCACTGAGGTGCTAATGTTAGGTCTACACATAGTTTATGTAATGTAAACCATGACCATCATGTTTCTTTGGATTATTAAATGCTATTTATAATGTGTAGTTTCCTTTTTATATGCACATATCTTCCCATTGCATGGAGGCCAAGTAGACAGGAAGACACCCTTGCTATTACCACAACTAATTTTTGGTTGTTTTTTCTGTTTTCCTTACATCAATGATAGTTGAATAGTTTGTTAATTATCACAAGTGTCTTCTCAATCTGCAGATGTGAAAGATGGTGTTGCAATTGAACCGACTAAGTGTATGGAAGTATAATGAAAAGAAAACAACTTATTTTCCCTCAGATTTCTTCTTTGGCCTTCATGGCAAAGCTCTCAATACAGTGAATGCCATGGTTCTTTTTGTAATCTCTTTAAGTGACTTACACCTGTTAATCCCATTTTCTAATCATTATGCATCTACCGTTCATTTATGACATCTTTGCATTTCTTTGTTTCCTATTCGTCATTAGTAATTTAATTTGTCATTTTTAACTTGGTTGATATGATTTTAGTCCTTTTTTCCATGGTCTAAGTCACAAGCTGCATTTTAAAGTTCTATCTTTTTATGAATAAATATTCTTTTAAACAGTTTTAAATCAGACTTTTTTCGGTCCAAGCCGTGCATCGCACGGGGTGTTTTACTAGTATATATATATATATATATATATATATGAGTTTTTATATGGTGTAAGGCCTTAAACATAAGCAATCATCATTAGAAAGTGATGCAGATAATAGGCCAATAAGTGGCATATTTGCCCATTAGGATTTATTTCCATGTTATTTAGTTTCTCGGACTCGTATTTACATGTTATTTAGTTCTACTTCTAATTTTCCTCTCATCTCCTTCCCTTCTTGCCCTATTTTTCTCCTTCTCTTCTCCTATTCCTCTTCTTCTCTTCTCTTCTCTTCTTCTTCTATTTCTCTTCCCGGTCCTACATCATAAAGTCATTAGCTTCATTACTATTTCTCTTCCCGGTCCTACATCAGAAAGTCATTAGCTTCATTACAAGAAAGTCATTAGCTTCATTACAAGAAACATCAAGGACAAAATATAACTAATCAATATTCAAAAGCTTGATGATGATTGTGAACGGCCAAACCATGGAAGCAGGATTCTTTCCTGGGAGCCTTCCATTCCAGCTTCGATTCCCGCTTTCGATTCCCGCTCTGGCAACCTTGAGTAGGATTTTTTCCTGGGAGCCTTCGATTCCCACTTTCGATTCCCGTTTTGATTCCCGCTTTCAATTCCCGATCTGGCAACCTTGGGCTAAACACTGAAAAAAAAAAAAAAAAGCTTGTTGATGAATTCTAATTCCGCAAAGTTCTTAATATGTCCAGGCCATAAATATATTACAGATATCAATTTCATAAAAAAATCACTTGAGCTGATGATCACATCAGCTCAATCAAACTAAGTCAACAAAGGAAACTGGAACAAATATTCAATTTTGAGTTTTTGAATAATGCAACTAATCAAACGATTATCAATGAATGGATATTACCTTGTATCGGTGCGATGGTAATTGTTGATGATTGGCGTTCAACAGTCTGAGTTTGCTCTGCTGAGCATCTCGCATTCTACCAAGAAAGAAAATCAACATTAGGACCTCGAAGTAAGATGTTCTTAGCAACATTGGCTTCTATGATATCTACAAGGCTGAGGTAAGCAAAAATGACATTACACAAATACATAAATGAAAGGAGATAATAATGAAAAAGCAATCTACATCTGGCAATAGAACTGAAACCAAACTTGATGAATCTGAGTAGTTAACGAGTGCCATGTATTGAGAAGCCACCATCAAATATTTAAGCAATTTCAACTCATGAAATATCTCTTAGGAAAACATCTACTTATTCATTGGGTTATAATATTCACTGACTTTATAACACTCAACTCATGAAATATCTCTTAGGAAAACATCTACTCATTCATTGGGTTATAATATTCACTGACTTTATAACACCCCGTGGCTTAACGAGTAAAAATAGATGCCTGTATAATGCAGTTAAAAAACAAGAGGCCTTTAGATTGATGTAGAAACTTCTTATCAGAATAATTTTCACCTTAGTATCTGTTTCTAGCAGTCTATACCCTGATTCAAAGATTGTTTCAAGATCTACAAGTATTTCTATAAATTTGGAAAGATTTCACAATTCTGTGCCTTGTGAAGGGAGATAAATTAGAGATCTAATTGCTTCAGTTCAGAATTACAGTTTTAAAAGTTTGTAATGTCCTTAGAAAATGGTTATAATGAAGGACTAGGATAGATGGTAATGAAGAATTGAGATTAAAGGTAGATTTTGGGGGTCTACAAAGTTGTATTTCAAAATTGAGTTCTTATTTTAGTCAAATTTCTGCAAGCTGTTTGATTAGGAGTATGACTTCAGGTCTGGTCTGAGTTTAGTTAAAAAGTTGATTGTTTTTTTTTTCTTCTGAATGGTAGTTAAAAAGTTGATTGTGTGGGCAAGTTTTATGCTTTTGTAGTTTCCTTATTCTTTCTTTTGCTTGTTGCAGCACAAACAGGATAAGTTTTGTTAAAATTATTCTTAATTTAGTTCCTACATTATTTTCTGTCGCGCTTGCTTCTTCTGTATGAAGAGTGTTGGTATTGTTTTACTTGATTTTCCTTTGGTTTTTTTTTTTTTTTTTTTTTTTTTTTTTAAAGTTAATGGCTGGGTGAACAAGAAGAACACAAATGACCGAGCTGGCCAAAGAAAACAAGAAGAACAAACAGCAGAGGAACATATCAAGGAAGATCATCAGAATTATAATACCATTCAAAAAAATCATCAAAGGGATAATGATCGTGTACAGTCAGTTCCACACTAGAAAATTCATTCTCTTTTTCAGGCTGCATCGTTTTACCACACAAGAAAAGTTTACAATATCAACTCACCAAAGCAGCAGCACATATCACCGTAGAGGGAGTCAGTCGACAAGAGAGTGAAAGAGGTCTTTCATGTCGAAATGGTTGACAACATGTATTGGGTACCTCTAGCCTAGATTTAATAAGCTGAAGCCTTCCCCTATTCTGAAATTCTGTTTTGCCTGCATTCGTGTGTTGACTTACATTAGAAGTTAAATCTAAACTACATTAATCAAAACTTCCAAAATCAAGGCAAATAGTATTAAGTATCATGCATAGACATAGTCACAGCCCTAATGGCACACATGTAATCACTGAGATTATGTGGAAAGATTGGTATTCAACTCAAGTCACCACTCCTGATAAGAGAACAAACTTCCTGTACCAAAGTAAACACTAACAGATGATGAAAGAAGTAAACAATTATTATAAATGAAAAGAATTTATTGAGCTTTGCTAAAGGAACCATCGTGGTCTTACATGACTGCCTACCTCACTGATGCGATTTAAGCCTTAGTTCTATTTATTGGCCAAAATTGCCTTCTCATGCTTCCCATTACATATTAATACTACTGTCATAAAAGAGCAACCAGAATAAGGAAATAAATCCTATTGATATAAGAAACGAACAAAAGAAGGGAAATAATCTAATGCTTGCTATTAAATGCTATCCTCCTAATGACATGCCATTAAATGAATTGTTATTATAGGCATCCTTTACTTCAAAAGAGTAAATTATAAGTAACTTGCGACTGATAATATTGCTAATTTGGTGATCCAAGTTAATGCCATTGACTTGCTAATTTGTGTATGACGTGCTACGTCAAATTGGGTCTATCCCTTCCATAGAGAGGATATCACTCTTTCATTAGCATTCAACCCGAGACAGAGATGGTCACAATACAATCCAACAGAAAAAACACGACAGAAGATATGAAAAAACCTTCTCCAAACATAGAGAAGGGCTAAAAACAAGATTTTCATTGGCATTCATTAGTAAAGTTCAATTAATCAAGGTAAAAAATTTATATAAATCCTATATGCATGAAATTCATATACTAATAGTAGTGCCTATCATAAAAAAAAGAAATTTATGTACCTAGAGGTCTCTTGGTAGAGATGGTGAGTGCAGGCACAATTGCCGTAAATAAAGACATCCTTTTGCATGCAAATAATAAACCTGCATATAATTTAAGTGGTCTGAGTTAAAACCAAACCAGGAGAATCATCAAAAAAATTACAAACAAGCGTATTCACTTTAGATAAATTGAAATCTTTGGAATGCTTTCAAAGATCATGTTAAACATATAAAAAATCAGCATTTTGAGTGTTAAATCGCTTTGATTACCTCGTTTAAGTACTCCTAGAAAAATTCCGGAGAAAGATTTCTTGCAGAATTTGCAGTTGTAACATTTTATACTTGTTTTTTAGATTCTCCAAGAAAAAAAAAGGAAGGGTGTATGCAAGAAACCCTAACCCTAACAAAAAATATATATATAAAAAAATTGCAGAGCATTAGAACAGTTAAACAGAAGTCCTATCCTACGCTTTCTTCTCTCACAAACCCTAGCAACACCTATTCCTCCTCCTCTCTAGAAATATGGTTGGATGAGGTTTTATCTGCGAATTTTTCTGAAACCCTAACCTTCCAACATCTCGTCAAGAGGAGAAGCGTTGTAATTCAGATCGATTCAACAAGATACAGTGACCTTTCGGATTCGCGTTCACCGGGAAGGAAAAACCCAAACCCTAACCCTAACCCTAATCCGGTGCACCAGAAACCCTAGATTTTACAGGTCGATCAAGATACAAAAAGAGAGGAGAAAAAAATTCGTACCTGGAGTGCAAAAACGAAGGTCGAGTGGAGCTCGATACAGCAAAAAATCTTCCTATTTTTTACCATTTTTTTCCCTAGGCGGTGGTTTTAAGGAGAGAAAGTTTGACCATCAAGATATTACTCATCCGCCGTACACGTGGCGTAATGTTAGAAGTGTTGATCTGGTGGGCCACCATCAAGCCATCAAGCGACACGGCGATATCATCCGTTTACTCAAGTGGCTGCGAAAATCAACGGCTAATCTCTTTCGATGATAGGCAGAGATCATCAGATCCTGATGTAATTGGGACCAATGGATTGGGTTCAGGGTGCTAGATTAATGGCCCCGATCATTTGTCACACATTATATCTTATCCAAATTAATTTGAACAAGCATTATTCCAGTTTTTGTCTTCTTCTGTTTGGATGTGTGTTTGGATGTGTGGCTAACGAGGAACCTCACTCCACTCCTATAAAGGAATAGGAATAGGAAGCTAAAGGAATAGGAATAGGAAGCTCTTTAGCTCGTATAGGTGCAGGCTAAGACAGTAGTGGGATAAGTACTCAATACAGGACACATCATCGAGTACTGAATCGGACTGAGATTGATCCTGAAAGAGCTTAATATCTGTGTAGAATAAATCACGCTTTGTGACGTGGATGTTCTTGAGGCAGAGCTGGTGAACTAGGGTTAGGATTTTGGTTGTGATGGTGGTTTTCCGAACAGTGGAGAGATTTGAGAATGATCTGAGAGAGGTTTTGTCTTTGAGAACAATGCGATCGAGCTCTGGAACGTAGAGTTGGTTTGCGTTGCTTCGAGAAGGGATGGCGAAGGAGAATCCGTTGCCGGAGAGGATGGAGGAGGCGATGCGGAGGACGGTGGATTCGACGGAGAGTTGGACGAAGGCGGGGGAGAGATCGGAGACTTCTCGGCATTGGGAGGCGAGGTTTAGGTCAGCTAGGGTTAGGGTTTTGGAGGATGAGGATGAGGGGTTTTGGTAGGAGGTGAATATTTGTTTTAAGGAGGAGAGGATTTCGGAGTCGGGTTTCAGGCGGTTTTTGAAGGAGAGGATTTCCAAGTCAGATGAGCCGTAATTTTTTATAAAAATAAAAAAATAATTCAAAAAATAGAAATAATGTAAAAATAAGTATTAAAGTATCATTAGTAACTAAATCATTAGTGAAATGGATCATATTTTTCTACAAAAAATGAATACATTATATTTGACAAAAATGCAAAGAGTCGATATGGTGACAAAAAGGAAAAGAGCCTAAGAAAGCCCATGATCAATACATGCATTGTGTTACATTAAATTCAAAATTTTACAAGGGCTTCCGCTCAGACAATTTCTTCTCGATGAATATAAGAGTAGGCACATCAGTAGTGTGGATCATAGCCACTCTCGTAGTGGCTATATGGAAATTGATGGATTCTTTGGTCGGTGTAATTATGGTTATCAATCGACTTACTCTCAGAATATTCAGGAAATATGCCAAATGTGTTTATATTATGCTGCCATGTATAGCCAATATTCGGATCCATCTCTAGAGCACCATGCAAATCATAAGCGTCAACGTCCCCAGTGTAGTGTTGATACGGATCACGGTCATCATAATCATGTTGATCATCAGATCCAACAAAATATTCATGACCCGCAGCGTCTCCATGCGCATCAGGGTTGGGCTCATCAACACCTTCATTATAAACTGCAAAGTCACCTCCGTCGTCTCCATCACCATCATCATTATCACTAGGCTCATCATTTATGCAATGCTGATGTCTATCAGAACTGTCACTTGACCCACCTTCATTTGTCGGTGACTCCTCACATTCCATCTCTTTTCGTCTACTTGCCTGAACATCTAAAAGTGGTGGTTCCTTCTCAACTAACCATTCCTCAGCATTTTCTTCAGCAAAAATTATATCCAAATCGATTGGACCTTTGGGACCACTTCTGACATTTCGTTCTCGCAATCTCAAATTGTAATGGACATACACTAGTTTTTCCATCTTCTTCACTGCAAGCCTGTTTCTCTTCTTTGTATGAATGTGAGCAAATGTACTCCAATTGCGCTCACATCCTGAAGATGAGCAAGTTTGGCTTAACACAATCACAGCAATCCTTTGCAATTCAGGATGCTTAGTACCATGTAAACTCCACCACTCCGCTGTATTTAATAAAAACGTAAAAAATAATTATTCATATAAATTTGATAGAATCATGTCAAATAGTAATCATATGTTATTTACAATTACATCGTAATAAATTACCTGGGTCCATTGATGATTTGGATCTCAATGCATCTTCACTCCCAAAATTACCAATAACATCTCGAAACTCCGCAATCTTATAAATAAAAAGAGAATGCATCAGTAATACTACATAAGATACTATTGAATCTAATGAAAGGAATTTATAATGAATAAATTATGTTTGATTGGTAAATATTTATACTTGAATTGATGCGTTCATTCGCTTTGAGGAACTTGGCTCCAAGCGGTTGATGCACTTTAATAACCCTTCCATAATTTCCGGGTGATTGGACATTCTACCACCATACTGAAATATTGGATTTAAATAGTAGCCTGCAAAAGTTAAGTTAATCAGAATTTTCAGATGTTTTTACCAACAAAATTCTCAACATTACATTAGAAAAAACTAGCTTGTATACCTGCTGCATGAAGAGGGTGATGGAGTTGCGCTGCCCATCGCTTGTCAATGATATCCCACAACTTTTTGCATTAGTTTTTCGTTAGTTTTTGTATCTCCTCCTTTGAACGATCGATAGCTTCATATATAAACCCCATAGCAGGTCTTTCTTCCGAATCTACCATTCTTAGCACGGTAACAAGTGGCTGTGTGACTTTGATGATTCGCTGAATATTTTCCCAAAACTTTCGATCTGTTATAATTTGTTCAACCTCTCTTCCATCTGCCAGTTTTGCATAGAAGGATCCATTCCATTCTTTCGAAGCCAACAAGCTTTTCAACCCTGCTTGACACTCATTTATGCTAGAAAGTGATAGGTATGCGATAGCAAATCGTGTGACAGCGAGCCTAATAATATCTTTTTGACCAGTATGATGTTTCATCCAATTTAGGACTTGTGACTGATTATAAATAAATTTTGTTATCTTTCTTCCTTTCTCAATCCACTCTTTTAATTCTGGCAAGTCTCCTATCTCCTCCAGCATTAAGTCAATGCAATGTGCCGCACAAGGGGCCCAAAAAAGATTTTTCTTTTCTCCATCAATAGTCTTCCAGCTGCTTTATAGTTCGCTGCATTATTAGTTACAAACTGAACAACATATTTTTCTCCAACTTCTTCAACCACTTTGTCAAATAGTTTGAATAAATATTTTGCGTTCTTCTGCTCACTTGAAGCATCAATGCATTTAAGGAACACTGTCCCTCGAGGACAATATGCCAAAAAGTTTATCAGTGTCCTTCCATTGATGTCTTTCTGTGGAACCAGATCCGGGACGGGCGTGGAGGACGGGCCCCCGCGCGAGTCTCAGGAGATCGTCCACGTGAAGGAGAGCCCCACCAAGGAACTCTCGAAAGAGTGCCCCTCACAGCATGAGCGGCGATGTAAAGTGAGATACCTCTCGATTCGGGGACTAGCCCAGATTCGAGGCGTACCTTAAACAAAGAAGAGTCGCCATCCAAGGAAGTGGGCCCTGGATCCCATGCTGTGCTCTGTTGCAACGGATAACCAGAGATATAAAATAGGGTTCGTGCCTGATGACGAATGGGGAAGGGATTAGGCGCCCCCAATTCGCCCAAGTGCTAGCACCTGGTCTCTTATGCCATTTATTATTAATTTTGAAGAGTTTTGGGCGAAAATCATGCGAAATGGGAACGAATATCTCCGAGATAACGTCTAGCTAATCATGCATGTCTCGGAGACGAATAAGAAGCACACACAAAAGAAATGAAAGATATGTCGCCTAAGAATAGCTAGGTTATGAGTGACATGCCTGATTGGTGTCTAAGTTCTGGTGGGCAAACACATGCATGCTACAGCTAAAGGTATAGGATCTGTACATAAAAATAAGAAAACACAGCAAAACACACAACACAACACGACTCGACACATGACCCGACACGACAAGCCCTAGACTCTAATGCAATACTTGACTCGGACCAGGATGGCCATCCATCCTAGCTGCACTACGTATCCCGGCCTCGGGAAGAATCAGAGCCAACGTAGTTCGGTGCCCTATTCTAAACTACGATGCCTAAAACTCTAGGACCGCTATCCTAGACTCGATCCACTAGACTCGACTGATGTTTAAAGTTTTTTGTGCGATTGCTTAAATTCAAGTGGATTGTAATTTTTAGGACTCTATATGCCCTAACTAATGCAAGTTGATTAGCCTTAAGCTAATGCAGGTGGGCCCTATATCCTATGTGTATCTAGGCTGTGCATTCTAAGGAAAACCATGGGTTGACTATATGCTTCCTAGTCTAGCCATCGGTTCGACTAAATGTCTAACCGATCGACTTGAGGCCTCCTAACTCTAGGGACACTCACACGACAGGACACACCATATCAATACAAATCAGGACCGACTCCTAACTCTAAAACACCCTAAATATCTAGGACAGACTCCTAACTCTAGGGGAAGATCTTTTTTGAAAAGGTTTTGAAGTTTTTTTGTATTTTTTTGGAATATTTGAAATGTTTATTTTTAAAGGTTTGGCTGGACCTGGGATGTGGACCCCAAGCTGCACTACGTACCCTGTTGAAAGGGATCAAGCCAACGTAGTTCGGACCAGAATTCCTAACTACTCTGCACATGACTCAAGATTTTTTTGAAATTTTGATTTTTAAAATGTTTTTGGATTTTGAATTGTTTTTTAGATGTTTTTGAATTTTCAAGTGTTTTTTGGAATGTTTTTGTTGTTTTCAAGTATTTTTGAAATGTTTTTATTGTTTTTTGACACCAGAGAATAAAATCCTATCATCATAAGGGTAGGGAGACTTCTGGAATCCCGCAAAGGTTGGACATCATCCTATACTTTGCGGGGGAACGAACAGGAAAATAACTCGGCAAGGGTTGGACAGCATCCTATACCTTGCAGGAGCGGGTAAAGATCACGATTTGATGAGAGGATGGACAGAATCCTAACCCCTATGATGATAGGAAAAACTCCTGGACTGACTGAAGGACTGACTCCTGTGCTGAAGACTGTTATAATTACTATTTATAATTACTATACAAGATTACTATTCAAAAATACTATTCATAATTACTATTTATAGGTACTATTCAAAACTACTATTCATAATTACTATTTATAAGTACTATTCAAAACTACTATTCATAGTAGGACTCGTTGATGTGGGACCCGCTGTTGTGGGACCCGCTGCGGGACCCGTTGTGGGACCCGTTGTGGGACCCGCTGTCGGACCCGCGGATGTGGGACCCTCTGTGGGACTCGCTTTGGGACCTGTTGTGGGACCCGCTGATGTGGGACCCGCTGTGGGACCCACGGATGTGGGACCCTCTGTGGGACCCGCTTTGGGACCCGCTGTGGGACCCGTTGATGTGGGACCCGTTGATGTGGGACCCGCTGATGTGGGACCCGTTGATGTGGGACCCACTGATGTGGGACCCGTTGATGTGGGACCCACTGTGGGACCCACTGTTGTGGGACCCACTGATGTGGGACCCGCTGATGTGGGACCCACTGTGGGACCCGCTGATGTGGGACCCGCTGATGTGGGACCCACTGTGGGACCCGCTGATGTGGGACCCGCCACTGAGGGACCCGCCACTGTAGGACCCACTGTGGGACCCTGCTGATGTGGGACCCGCTGATGTGGGATCCGCTGTGGGACCCACTGATGTGGGACCCGCTGTGGGACCCGCTACTGTGGTGTATCGTGTAGTGCAAAGAATGACTAATTATAAAATAAAAAACTGAACTTACACCGGCTATAATAGGAGGAACAGAAGATCCAGGAAGATGTTGACGGAGTCGGCCCGCTGATGTGGGGCCCGCTGATGTGGGACCCGCTGATGTAGGACCCGCTGGAGGTAGGGTGGAGGAGATGGGATGCCGGTGGAGCTCCGGTGGTTGGCTGGGAGGATGCCGGAGAAGGTGGTGAGAGAAGGTAGAGGTGGCTATTTGGGTTTTTGGGTTTTTGGGTGGTTCGAGAGACCGGTTGCAGAGATGGATTTTTGGTGGGGTTTCGGTGGTGGTTGACGGTGGCAAGGGTGGAGTTCCGGTGGAGAAGAAGAGATGGGGGAGGTGACGGTTGGCCGGCCGGAGGAGGTGGGTCTCTCTCTCTCTTTTTCACTCACGCTTCCCTCCTGTTTTCTCAAAAAAAATCCTCCTCCTCTCCTCTACGAACAGACTTTTAGTATATAGATGAGGGGTGTGTTGATTTTGACACCCCCTTGCCTTAGTAAATGCACACCCCCACTTGATTTATACCCACCTTAGTTGTCTATCGGGGCAGCCCAAGCAAAACCACTCTACCTATAAATGATATGTTCACTCTTTTTCCTTCACAGGACAGACCCCTCATGATATATTTCGACTATTTTATTCTAAAGGGGAGGTCTAAGTCGAAAGTGATTAGGTATGGCTTTGACTTCCACCCTTTGAAATATTGGCTAAAGTTAATAACCCAATATAAAATGCATCCAACAACCCACATGCAACCAGGACTTTTATAATGCTCGGCCCCATGGAGCAGCTGTTAGAACCATGACTTAGCGGCATAATTGATGTGTAAATTCGCAAATTTGACCACATTTTTTTTTATAAAAAAACAAAAATTCCACATCAACATGATCTCCCTAATCATGGTGAGAGAGACATCATCCCCATCCTTGGACTACTTGAATTTCTTGATGGCAATGTATTTTCCTCTGTTGGTTTGATGGGGTTTTGCATAAGATTGGAAGGTTTTAGGGCACGGTCAAAATGGGGTGTCTACAGATGCCCCTCTTTGGCAGAGCGTGCTTGTCGCGCGAATGTCAAAGCTGAACAGACAACACATTTTGACTGGCCCAAAATCAGAGGGTTTTTTTTTTTTTTTTTTTTGTTTTTTTTTTTTTTGAAAATGATACTCACAAAGATAACATGGTGAAATAGCCTTTCCCCGGACGCTGACTCTACAAACGCTGGTGAGATAGCCTCTCTTGAACTCGTAACTCAATTATGGATATATGGATGAGATGGCCTCTCAAGGGATAGTGAGACAGAGACAGACTCTCACCAATTGCAGAATGGAATGATTAGACAACATCTAATTAAGCCACTCAGGGATTTGGAGATTGTAAAGCGGAATGATTGGACAGCATCATGATCAAACCTGATTCGGGATCCGAGAAGACGGCATCTTGACAAATGAACGCAGCGAATTGATTAGACAGCATCATGATCAAACCTGGATCGGGATCTGAGAAGACAGCATCTTGACAGATGAACGAAGCGGAATGATTAGACAGTTATCATGATCAAACCTGGATTGGGATCTGAGAAGACAGCATCTTGACAGATGAACGAAGTGGAATGATTAGACAGTTATCATGATCAAACCTAAATTGGGATCTGGGAAGACAGCATCTTGACAGATGAATGAAGCGGAATGATTAGACAGTTATCATGATCAAACCTGGATTGGGATCTGAGAAGACAGCATCTTGACAGATGAACGAAGCGGAATGATTAGACAGTTATCATGATCAAACCTAAATTGGGATCTGAGAAGACGGCATCTTGACAGATGAACAGGGCGGAATGATTAGACAGTTATCATGATCAAACCTAAATTGGGATCTGGGAAGAGAGCATCTTGACAGATCAACACGGCAGAATGATTAGACAGTTATCATGATCAAACCTAAATTGGGATCTGAGAAGACAGCATCTTGACAGATCAACATGGCGGAATGATTAGACAGTTATCATGATCAAACCTAAATTGGGATCTGGGAAGATAGCATCTTGACAGATCAACATGGCGGAATGATTAGACAGTTATCATGATCAAACCTAAATTGGGATCTGGGAAGACAGCATCTTGACAGATCAACATGGCGGAATGATTAGACAGTTATCATGATCAAACCTAAATTGGGATCTGGGAAGATAGCATCTTGACAGATCAACATGGCGGAATGATTAGACAGTTATCATGATCAAACCTAAATTGGGATCTGGGAAGAGAGCATCTTGACAGATCAACACGGCAGAATGATTAGACAGTTATCATGATCAAACCTAAATTGGGATCTGGGAAGACAGCATCTTGACAGATCAACATGGCGGAATGATTAGACAGTTATCATGATCAAACCTAAATTGGGATCTGGGAAGATAGCATCTTGACAGATCAACATGGCGGAATGATTAGACAGTTATCATGATCAAACCTAAATTGGGATCTGAGAAGACAGCATCTTGACAGATCGTAAAAAACGGAATGATTAGACAGCATCATGATCAAACCTAAATTGAAAATTTGATTTGAAAAATGCGTTCAAGTTTTCTCAAATCCTGATTCGTTAAAACTGATATCTCAAACATCAATGCATGCTAGGTATCTTTTATGGTCTGACTTTCGTCAGGACATAAAAGATGCCCCTAGTAAAATTTCGCTTCCAGTTCAGGAGTCTTAACACAACTCAAACAGATCCAAGCTTTCTTTTATGAAACTTGGGTTACAAAGATTTTGAAGGTACAAGAGACCGACTCTTGCCGAAAGGTCTACCACTTTTATGCCAATTGCAAGGGCTCCGGACCTCAAAGGCTTTCAAAATGCACAAGAGACTGATTCGGCTTGAAACACTTTCAATTTTCCACCAGCTGTCAGAATTTCAGGTTACAATGGTTTTCAACCCCCAAGCAGACTGATTCTGCTTGACATATCTTCAACCCTCCGCCTGTCGCAGGAATTTCAAATGGGCCTGAGAGCTTGCCACGCTTCTAGACCATGTATAGGTCATTTCGCCTTCTAAAGATGCGACTGCATTTTCTGGTACCTGTTACCCCAGCTTTTTGAAAGGATACTGGACCAAACAGGTCAATTTGGGACACACCTGATTCGACTGAGTACACGACTTTGACTTGACAAAGAATGACCTTGACGACTGCTTGACAAAGGACTTTTGGTGATTACACGACCGAGTTACAAGACTGACTTTGAAGAAAGACTGAATCTGCTTCTCAATTTGATAATTGTTTTAAGATGGTACAGTTTACCACTCTTGGAACTCTTTGAATACCGTGTTTTAAGGTGATTTCGCCTCTTTCTGGTATTTAGTCATGGTTATTATACCTTTTGGATTGCTCGGTTTTAACCCCTAGCTTAGAGGAATATCAAAGGAAGCCTTGCCGGCACTTTTCAGACCTTGAAGTGATGCCGATACAGGTATGACGTCTTGCTAGCTTCTGAAATTTAGTCCTTCGCGAGAAGTCACTGCCATGACCAGACTGCCTTTTGGGTTTTCAATCTGGCGGACCGCTTGCCTTAATTTTTGCCTGGACTGCCTGCCCTTGCAGGTTTTCCATCCAGCAGGCTCTGCACCCTGATTTTTGCCTAAGCCGCCCTTTCGGGTTTTCAACTTAGCGGGCGAATGACCCTAACTTTTGCCTAGACCGCCCTTTCGGGTTTTCAGTCTAGCGGGTCTAAGACTTCATTATTCTTTTCTTTTCTTTTTCTGTTTTGCCACAAACCTTTGCCTTATCACACCAGGAGGACTTCTAGGTGGGTTAGGGTTTGAAAGAATTGGATTAGGATGTTTGCATTGACTGGACCGAATCTGGACCCTTCCAGATAGCCTACGTACCTCCAAAGAGTGAGGATCAGGTCCGCGTAGTTCGCCCCTTGGGGACTTCGGGTAGAGATTGCTTTGATTTAAGTCTCTTTCTTTTCTTTTCTTTTTTCGAAAGCTTTAAAAGATTTGACCGAACCCGAGTTTGTCAGGTTGCCTACGTACCCTGTGGAAAGGGATCAGGTCATGGCGTAGTTCAGGCTTTGCATCTTTTATGACGCAAGTCATAAAAGATGCCCCTGGTTTGAGTGTGACAAAGAAATTTTGATTATTGGCTCAAAGGGTTTGCAAACGGTCTTTGACTTTCCCTTCTTTTTCTTTTTTTTTGAATGGGATTTTTGGCTTTGAAGCTCAGATCGACCAAGAACGGCCTCCCGGTGTCTCAAGCATAATACTTTTTAAGTTGATCAAGGTTTGTGGGTTCTGTTAGTTTTTCACCATTTTGATCAAGGAGTCTGACGGCTTTTCCAGGCAGGACTTCATCGACAATATAAGGACCTGACCAGTTTGGCCTGAACTTTCCTCGGGGATCATAGACCGGTGCCCTGTAGGACTTCAAAACGAGGTCACCCTTCTGGAGATCTCTGATCTTCACCTTCTTGTTAAAGGCTTTCTCAATTCGACGCTGGTATCCCTGGACGTGATACAGGGCTCTGAGCCTCTTCTCATCAATCATCTGCAACTCCTGATACCGGGCCCTTGCCCACTCTGATTCTGGCAAATCAGCTTCCATCATTACCCTTAACGAAGGAATTCTCAGCTCAACTGGTAGGACCGCTTCCATCCCATACACTAATGAATATGGCGTAGCTCCCGTAGAGGCCCTGATCGACGTTCTATAAGCCCACAAAGCATATGGTAACTTATTTGACCAGTCCTTATACGTCTCTGTCATCTTGCTGATGATGGCTTTGATGTTCTTGTTTGCGGCTTCGACGGCTCCATTCGTCTGAGGCCTGTATGGTGAGGACTTGTGATGCTTGATCTTGAACTCCTCACAGAGGTGTACCACTTCTTTCTTGAAGTGCGATCCATTGTCTGAGATCAGCTCATGCGGTACCCCATATCTGCAGATGATGTTTGTTCGAATGAATTTGGCAACTGAGGCTGAAGTCAGCGATGCGAAGGATGCGGCTTCGATCCACTTAGTGAAGTAATCGATGGCTACCAGGATGTACTCATGCCCACTTGAAGATTTTGGAAACACCTTTCCAATAATATCGATTCCCCAGACTGAAAACGGCCACGGCGAAGTCAGAGAATGTAACTCAGAAGGCGGCACATGAATGAGATTCGCATAAACCTGACATTTATGACACTTTTTCACAAAAGCAAAGCAGTCAGCTTCCATGGTTGGCCAGTAGTACCCAAGTCTCAGGATCTTTCTCGACAGCATCTTCCCGTTCATGTGAGGCCCACAGACTCCTTCATGCGTCTGCTCTATGAGATTAGCTGCTCGATCTTCATCTACACAAAGAAGTTGGATTCCATCAAACGACCTCCTGAAGAGCTCATTGCCACAGATAATGAAGTTAGCCGCCAACTTCTGGAGAGATCTCCGCTCTTTTCCTGACGCTTCAGGGGGGTGCCCTTGGCCTAAAATGAGATTCTTTATATCAATGTACCAGGGCTTTCCATCTGGACATCGGGCTGCTATCTCTATAGCGTTCACATGCGCTGGAGCTCATTGTAACCGCACTACTAGAGGCTGAACTTCCATTGATGCAGAGATATCTAACATTGAGGCTAGCGTAGCCAAAGCGTCCGCGAAATGATTTCTTGTCCTCGACAGATGAGTGAATGTAACATTCTTGAACCTCCTGACCAGGGAATCCAGGTGCGTGTGATACGGGATCAATCTATCCTCCTTTGTTTTCCATTGACCATTGATCTGACAAATGATCAAGATCGAGTCCCCAAAAACATCTATCCCTTGAATATGCAGAGCCAAGGCTGCTTCGAGACCAGCAATGCAAGCCTCATACTCGGCCTCATTGTTGGTACACTTGAACTGCAATTTGATGGACACAGGGATGTACTCTTTCTTCGGAGATATCAACACTGCTCCAACTCCTTGACCTCGGTTGTTCACAGCACCATCAAAATACATCAACCATCTGGTGCTTTGGACCTCCTCTTCTACAGCCATGATCTCTTCATCAGGAAAATCTGCCGTTAGAACGGCATTCTCATCTATAGGCGCATCAGCCAACTGCTCAGCTATCACACGCCCTTTAACTGATTTCTGGGTCACATAGGCAATATCGAATTCAGACAATAGCAGCAACCATCTGGATGTTCGCCCGGTGAGAGCGGGCTTCTCGAACAAGTACTTCAACGGATCCATCCGTGAGAGTAAGAGAACCTTGTTCGATAACAGGTAATGCCTAAGCCTCTGAGTTGCCCAAACCAGTGCCAGACAAGTCTTTTCCAAGATAGAATATTTGATTTCATACTCCAGCATTTTCTTGCTGATGTAGTAGATAGGCTTTTCTTTCTTCGACTCAGGGTCTTGCTGGGCTAACATGCAACCCATAGCTGTGTCAGTGACAGACAGGTACAGCAACAGTGGCTGGTCCGGGATAACTGGTGACAGGATAGGAGGCAAAGTTAGACACTGCTTGACTTTCTCAAATGCTTCCTGACACTCATCATTCCACTTCTTCGGAGAATTTTTCTTCAGCAGCTTGAAGATGGGTTCACACGTCATTGTCAACTGATTTATGAACCTTCTGAGGTACTGAACCTTTCCCAGGAAACCCCGGATCTGCCTCTCGGTCCTCGGCGGCTCCATCTCTTGGATTGCTTTGATCTTTTGAGGATCTACCTCGATCCCTCTTTCGCTGACCATGAATCCCAACAACTTCCCTGAAGTGACCCCGAATACACACTTGCTCGGGTTCAAGCGAAGCTTGTACTTCCGGATCCTTTCAAAAAACTTCCCCAGGACTATGGCGTGCTCTGGTCGAGTCTTGGATTTAACAATCATGTCATCGACATAAACCTCGACCTCTTTGTGAATCATGTCATGCAATAAGGTGGTAGCCGCCCTCTGATAGGTTGCCCCTGCATTCTTCAACCCAAACGGCATTACTTTGTAGCAATATGTTCCCCATGGAGTGGTGAACGCAGTTTTTATCATGTCCTCAGGGGCCATCTTGATCTGATTATATCCGGAAAACCCATCCATAAAGGATAACAAAGCGTGACCAGCTGTATTATCCACCAGGCGATCGATGCTCGGCAAAGGAAAGTCATCCTTGGGACTCGCCTTGTTTAAATCTCTGAAATCCACGCACATTCTGACTTTTCCGTCCTTCTTGGGCACCGGTACTATGTTAGCCAGCCATTCCGGATATTCAACCACTTGAATGAAGCCCGCATCTAACAGCTTCTTGACTTCATCATGGACTTTCAATTCCCATTCTGGTTTTAATTTTCGAAGTTTTTGCTTTTTCGGCTTGGCGCCTGGGATTAAGGGAAGACGATGCTGGACTATGTCTTCGCTTAATCCTGGCATGTCATCATAGGACCAAGCAAAAACTTCTTCGTATTCTTTAAGCAAAGTGATTAATTCTTCACGCTCCTCCGGGGATAACGTTTTGCCAATCCGTATTTCCCGAATTAAGGTTTCATCACCTATGTTGACGATTTCAATTTCTTCTTCAAGTGGTTTAGCCCGACGCTGCTCCTCCTGAGTAATCATGTGTTTGATCTCAGGGGGAGTTTCGTCGACATCCTCGTAAGAGGGGGAGTCTTGATCATTGTTATTAGTTTTATCAATTTGAGAAGCAGAAACAGAGACAGGAAGATACTGAAACGAGTCCTTTATTTCATTCATAGAATCAAAGTTTACATCATTAATCAACTGGCCCACAGCAGGCTTTACAGTATGCTCAAAAAGAAAGTTTGCATCGTCAACTGAAATGCTGACACTTGACTCAACTGGACCATGTATGGACTTTGTAGTATATTCCATAACAGACTCATCTTCATAGACAACATCTATACCGGAGGACTCGCCACCCACACCAGGAATGTCTAAGCTTTCTAAGGTACCTGCATCCAAAGAATTGTTAGAAATAGCAGACTTTATATTTGACTCGGAAACAGACACATACTCAGAAACTTGAGACTCTTTTGGAGGAACATGACCACACTGAAGAACTAATTGAGGAATGACCTGAGAAGTCCAGTTATCAAGGGGTACCTCAGCTGGGGTAATTCGGCCCTTCGGATTCAGGAAGCGTGCATCTTTTCCGATCATAGCAATGACCGGTGCCTCAACCTCGAAGAGGGAGTCCAGAAGCTGCGACTCTAAGTTCTTAGCCCAATCAGATTCCTGCTTTTCGACGGCTACAATCTGTCCATGGAAGTATTCATCTGGCAATTCATCAGTGGAGAAGATTTCAAAACCTGGTAACTCTTTTCCAGACTCATCAAACCACGGCTCGGGAAAACCATAGAACGGGCGATCGGCTCCTTCTTTCCTGTACTTACCATTCATCAACAGACTGAACGGCCCCATAGGCAGCTCTAGGCCCCGACGACGCAGCTCTGCCCACTTCAGCATGTACTGCTTTCTCTCCTTGATCTCTTTCTGGGTGGGTTCATATCCTAACCCGAACAAATTGTTTGCAACCTTCAGCTCCGGCCACTCAGTTAAACCTTGCAGGCTTCTCCCCAGACCAGTTCCAGGAATATACCCATACTTGCGCATTATTCGGGCTACCTGCGCATTTGTACTGGACATAAACAAAATTTCCTCATTCATGGCTTCTTCCATAGTAATGGTTGAAACTTCAAGTGAAAATCCAGTCAGACTGACATCTATGGTGCTTGAACCGATCTGCTCTTGGGAAATCTGCCCAACCTCTGGTTCTGGATCCCCTCTAACAGTGATAATTCTGTTATTCTTGATGAACTTGAGCTTCTGATGGACAGTGGAAGGAACTACTCCGACTTTGTGAAGCCAAGGTCGGCCGAGAAGGAGAAAGAAAGAGGTCTTGATATCTAGAACTTGGAATTCTACGTCAAACACTTCACCTCCGATCTCAATTTCGGTGACCAAGGTGCCGATGACGTCTCTCCTAGTCCCATCATAAGCTAGTATCCCCTGCTCCGACGGAATATAGTCATTCGGCCCAAACCCCAAGGCAGTAGCGGTGCTCAAAGGACACACATTCAGAGCTGACCCGTTGTCGACCAAAACCTCTGGCACTTTCTTCTTATTGCACACGACGGTAATTCTGAGAGATTTTGTGTGATTCTTACCCTCCGGGGTCAAATCTTCATCCGAGAAGGACACGGTCATAGCTGATCTGGCCATAGATACGAGCCCAACCAGCTCATCAGGGGTTATATTCACAGACACCTGCGCTGTATTCAATTCACGAAGTATAACCTGCCGATGCTTAGGTGATGACATCAACAGACCCCAGATAGAAATATTAGCTTGGGTCTTTCTAAGCTGCTTCAACAGAATGTCCTCATCTTCCTCAGGACTCAACCTCTGATTCTGATTCTCAACAGCTCTGGCAATCTCAGCGGGATTCTCTGCTCTCAACTCAGGGGGCTTAAAGAAACGTCCACCACGGGTAACATGGCGAACCTCATCACACGGATCGTTCAACAGCAGCAAGTCCTCGTCCTCAAGCTTAAGGACATATGGGACTTTGCTTTTCTCCTCCTCCCCCTCGAATCTGAGGACATAAGGACATCCAGAGGATTCCCCAACTTCTTGCGCAGAGGATAAGACATAAGGCTCTTCGCGCTTTAATTCTTCATCATCGGATTCCCATCGTAAGATATACGGCTCATCAGAGATAACGGCGCATATACGAGAATGGTCCAGGACAACCTCTTCAGTGAGAATAGCGTAGACATTTGGAGGAGGCATAGTATGCGTCGGCAATGGATTCCTGGTGACATTGGGAAGAGCTTCCACCACAATTTCTTTTGCCTCGATCTTATCCTGGATCCTATGCCTTAGTGCCAAACATCTGTCAGTCAAATGCCCAACACTCTGGTGATATTCGCAGTACTGATCTTTTCTCCAGTATTTCGGGAGAGGATTGGGAACTTCCCGGGGTTCTAGTAGAGTGATCTTCTTGTCTCTCAACAGCTTTTTGAGAGCTACAGACAGGGAATAAGGTAAAGGAGTGAACTCTCTGGGCTCATTTCTTTCCGGACGAACTCCTCCGGGACCTTCTCTCCTAACTGGACGAGCAGTATTCATGTTGTTAACTTCCTTCGGAGGCGCCATAGGCCTTTTTCCCTCTCTGACATCTGAAGTGGAGGCCCTAGTTCTCAGGCCGCCCTTAGCCAGTATGTCCTCGATTCTTGTCCCGGTCTTGATCAGGTGATCGAAGTCATTGAAGTACTGGATTGACATATGAGGAAAGTAAAAGGGGGAAAGATTCTTGACGGCAATCTTGATAAGATCGTCATCCGGTAACTTGTGGGTCATTTGTGCTGCCTTTCTCCTCCATCGTCGAATGAAGGAAGTAAATGTCTCATTAGGTCCCTGCTTCAGCGATTTCAGATCCCTTTTTGTCACGTCAATCCCCTCTTCCATGGAGAATTGCTGAACAAATTTGTTAGCTACACCTTCAAGAGTCCTGCTTTCTTCTGGCTTCAGATGCAAAAACCACTTCTTGGCTGTCCCGGTCAAAGTTCTAGGGAACACCAAAGCAATCTGCTCTGGGGATAAACCGTGCTGCTGCAATAGAGGAATGACTGACTTGAGATGGCTACGAGGGCACCCCATTCCGTCGTATTTGTCAAAGTCTGGCATTTTGAACTTGGGCGGAAGTACGACCCCTGGAGCTATCATGAATTCAGACATATCCAAATTTTTGGGACCTTGGCACTTCATGGTTTCCATATCCCGGGTCAGCTTTTCAATTTGGCCAGCCAATTCTTGTGCTTTATCAGGATTTCCCAGGTTGGGAAGACAGTTCTCTGCTGCGTACTGGCCCTCATCAAAGTCTTCGAATTCAGGCAATACAGCCGGCCTGGATGGAACAAGAGGAACGGAAGGTATGACTGGAGACTGCTGATTGGCATGATCTTTAGAGGTAGAAAGATGATCATTTTTCAAGAGGGTTATGTCGTCCTTCATGGCACTCAGCTGAAGAAGGATAGCCTTCATCATCTCATTCGTATCTGGATTGTTGTTTCCGGTACCTTCCATTGATTCAGATGCAAGTGAAATGGGTGAAAGAATTTCTGGACAACCAAGGAGAAGCGGCGCAGGAGAAGTAAAGGATTCTGGGGAAAAAGAAAGTCTATTCAGCCTGGAATCTGAAGACGGACGGGACCAGGCTGGTTTTGAATTGACTTTCTTGGGAGCAATGATGTCCCGCTAAGACTCCTGAATGGAAGTTAATAAGTTAGATTGCACATTTGACAATTGAGATGGAACACTTCACACAAATTCCAGACAAGAGAAATTGAAAAGAACACATTTCCATTAATCACAAATCCGACTGTAGTTACGATTCACAAATCCGACTGTAGTTACGATTGATAAACAAGTAGATGAACCAAATGAGCATAATGAAACTTGAAATTAAAATGACAATTGCATGAAAATGGTCTTCAATGTTCCATGATCCGAGCTCTCTTTCCCGCAGGCTTTTCTGGTAACTCCTTCCGATGAACTTTAGATGATAGAGCAAGTCTCTTAGTGGTAACCTTGTTTCCCCAAGCAGCTACTATAGACTTTATGAGACCGGGAGTAAGCTTTTCGCAAGGAGGAGGGGTTACAAATCCGGGAGGACATGGATTTCCCGTGATCTGGTGAAGCAGACGAGTGGGCGCATAAAAGGTTGACTTTTCCAAACCCATAAGATACACAAATGGGTGTGGGTAGGTGCTAGTGATAACATGTAAGCATGAATGACTCACCCAGTGAAATTGATCCTCCTCCACGTGTTGCAACCAATTACGCCACTCATCAATGGATTGAGGTTTATTGGCCATTGGTTGCCACGAAAGATGATCCTTGAGGGTGTACTGAAGGGAACTCTGTGGCCGAAGGATGGTGAGTTTTTCACAGAGCCATAAATAAAGTAACTTGACGCACCCATGGAAATTATCTTTCACCTCTTGCCTAGCAATAAGATCCAGCCCAGAGAAGGTTTCTGCTAGCATGAGGGGGACAGGATTCCTTCCTTCATGAATTTGATCGACTACACTCAATAAGGTCACAGGGGCAATACTGGAGTCTTCACGGACAACGTGACGTGCAAGGACACCAAAGATTAAGGCACTGCGTCGACAATTTTGGAAACGGGAATCGATAGGGTCAACGTTTTTAGAAAAACGCTCAATGAGGTCATCGAATTGCACGTACGTGTCTTTGAAATAGGGCATAGCATCAACAGTTTGGTTCTCGAAAAGCTTACAGAAAATGGAACGAGGAGACGCTATACTCGAAGGTTGGATCCAGAGTCCCTCGGGTGGGAGTTCTAACAGGGCGCACCAATCCTCGAATATAGGACAGATTTCAAAGGGACCAAATTGAAAAACATGAAGAATAGGATCCCAGAGTCTTGCAGCTGCTTGAAGAAATTGCCAATTCACACCGGATGCGCTCAAATTATTAAACGTGCTGATGAACCTGTCGGCCGTACTCCACTGTGCACGCTCGCGCGGGAGAGCTCGAATTGACTCACTTATCCAAACCCTCATCACTTTGTTCGACATGATTTAACCTAATCACAGATAGGATAAGATCAGAAGAGAGTGAAGATAACCCTGAATAATGAAATAATAGGGATAAATTTGACCGATCATGGGAAGGATACAACTGGTGACACAAATTTTGTTCATCAATAAACGTGGACTTTCGAATATATCAGAAAGGTAGACCACGGCCACAAAATGACAGAAGTAGGTCATAGACTGGGTCTCAAATATGATGATGGACATTGACAACTGTATGATCAAGAGGATCGATAATGATAGATCATGGTCACAGAGACAGCGGACAAGCCGTCGACCACATCTAAGACAGAACATGCAAATAGCAAAAATCTAACCCAATGAGTAATATCTACACACAGTACGGATCTATGACACATCCAAAGAAAGGGTACACAGTCGAAGGGTAATATACATATATGTCATGGATCTGTGTACACAACATGAATGAACTCATGATAAAAAAGGCAATGAATAGGTCATGGTCACGAGAGTGACGAGTACAGACCACTAATCAGGTGACTCTGAAAGAATGTACATATGATTGATTAAACCAGGAATCCCTCACTGGAAAAGAGGGTCCTAACCTAAACAACCGACAACACTGAATATACAGAAAAGACTCGTACAATCTGAAGACAAAACGACAGACATAATCTCAACAAGGTAAAAGAAATACTATCGACTGCATCGAAGGAGTGCAAATAGGATGGATCAGACTTGGAACGCCTACTGCAAAAGGTGGCCTGATCTGAGCGACTGACTCAACAAATAGGGTACGTACAAGACGATGGCAAAACTGTACATCGACTCAGCGAGTAATACATGTACAAAGAAACAACACCACCATAAACTCTGGAGACAAAACATAGACCATGATCAGGATAAAGACCAGAGAAAATGATTAACCATTTTGAAGACTAGGGAATGAAACTATGTAGCTGATAGTTAGACCAGAAAATTCTATTGATAGACAGACCCCGGTCTAACAGGTTAGCACACAGACCGAACAGGAAAATAAGGAATCAAGGACTGGACCATGACCATGAAAGGTGGTGAACAAAACCGTCGGCCAGACCCAAACTGAAAGAAGGAATAGACTCCACCTGATGATAATGGATCAGAACAATTCGAACACATGAACCCAACACACCGGGGGACCATATGATAAGAGATTACGGGGTAAATCATTGATTTGGCTGACTGCCAAGCAAGAGTAAGGGTCATCGATCAGATCTGAAGGAATGCACGACTGCGACAGACATAGAAACCTAATCTAGGAGACAGGTCCTAATCTGAGAATAAATATAACACGTACACGTACATATATACATACATATCCTAACCAGGGGCACCGGCCCTAACCTGATCTAGCGGAGCCAAAGAGGTCTCGACTCGTGACAGACTGATGAGTGTACTAGGACCGCGCTGTAGCCACACAAGGTGAGCTACCCTAGTCTACAAATCGGACAAGGCTCCTAACTCTAGGCTTCACATGTGTAAGCAACATATGTTCGTCCTATATGAGTACATATATATAGTGTCCTAGCAAGGGTTCCCTAATTTTGGTTCTAAAGGGAGCAACTAATATATATACATAATATAATGAAATGAAAGTAGGGCCCAGGCATTTCTGCAGGGTACTATGCCTATGACCATACCCTTGATGTATAACGCCAGCACACCCAGCATTATACAGAGTATGTTCATTGCTCATCGGCTGCTGTAGAACACCAGCACACCCAGTGTCTACGGCTGCAGCTCCGGCGCATAGCTAGGAAATAGATACAACGGCTCCCATCTGGTGCGCGTCCTATCTATTCCCTGAGGCCAATAAGGAAAATGAAAGAAATAAAGAATATGACAATGCATGATGTGCAGTGTGTGAATCCCTTGTTTTATTTACGCACCTACTTGGTGCCCCTGGATTTCTAACGATAAAGTTCCCATTTAACTCGATTTTGGCCCAAATTTCCTCAAAATTAGTAACAATGGCATTTTTACAGAGTTAGGCAATGTTTCAAGAGTTCCCCAGCAGAGTCGCCAGTCTGTGGAACCAGATCCGGGACGGGCGTGGAGGACGGGCCCCCGCGCGAGTCTCAGGAGATCGTCCACGTGAAGGAGAGCCCCACCAAGGAACTCTCGAAAGAGTGCCCCTCACAGCATGAGCGGCGATGTAAAGTGAGATACCTCTCGATTCGGGGACTAGCCCAGATTCGAGGCGTACCTTAAACAAAGAAGAGTCGCCATCCAAGGAAGTGGGCCCTGGATCCCATGCTGTGCTCTGTTGCAACGGATAACCAGAGATATAAAATAGGGTTCGTGCCTGATGACGAATGGGGAAGGGATTAGGCGCCCCCAATTCGCCCAAGTGCTAGCACCTGGTCTCTTATGCCATTTATTATTAATTTTGAAGAGTTTTGGGCGAAAATCATGCGAAATGGGAACGAATATCTCCGAGATAACGTCTAGCTAATCATGCATGTCTCGGAGACGAATAAGAAGCACACACAAAAGAAATGAAAGATATGTCGCCTAAGAATAGCTAGGTTATGAGTGACATGCCTGATTGGTGTCTAAGTTCTGGTGGGCAAACACATGCATGCTACAGCTAAAGGTATAGGATCTGTACATAAAAATAAGAAAACACAGCAAAACACACAACACAACACGACTCGACACATGACCCGACACGACAAGCCCTAGACTCTAATGCAATACTTGACTCGGACCAGGATGGCCATCCATCCTAGCTGCACTACGTATCCCGGCCTCGGGAAGAATCAGAGCCAACGTAGTTCGGTGCCCTATTCTAAACTACGATGCCTAAAACTCTAGGACCGCTATCCTAGACTCGATCCACTAGACTCGACTGATGTTTAAAGTTTTTTGTGCGATTGCTTAAATTCAAGTGGATTGTAATTTTTAGGACTCTATATGCCCTAACTAATGCAAGTTGATTAGCCTTAAGCTAATGCAGGTGGGCCCTATATCCTATGTGTATCTAGGCTGTGCATTCTAAGGAAAACCATGGGTTGACTATATGCTTCCTAGTCTAGCCATCGGTTCGACTAAATGTCTAACCGATCGACTTGAGGCCTCCTAACTCTAGGGACACTCACACGACAGGACACACCATATCAATACAAATCAGGACCGACTCCTAACTCTAAAACACCCTAAATATCTAGGACAGACTCCTAACTCTAGGGGAAGATCTTTTTTGAAAAGGTTTTGAAGTTTTTTTGTATTTTTTTGGAATATTTGAAATGTTTATTTTTAAAGGTTTGGCTGGACCTGGGATGTGGACCCCAAGCTGCACTACGTACCCTGTTGAAAGGGATCAAGCCAACGTAGTTCGGACCAGAATTCCTAACTACTCTGCACATGACTCAAGATTTTTTTGAAATTTTGATTTTTAAAATGTTTTTGGATTTTGAATTGTTTTTTAGATGTTTTTGAATTTTCAAGTGTTTTTTGGAATGTTTTTGTTGTTTTCAAGTATTTTTGAAATGTTTTTATTGTTTTTTGACACCAGAGAATAAAATCCTATCATCATAAGGGTAGGGAGACTTCTGGAATCCCGCAAAGGTTGGACATCATCCTATACTTTGCGGGGGAACGAACAGGAAAATAACTCGGCAAGGGTTGGACAGCATCCTATACCTTGCAGGAGCGGGTAAAGATCACGATTTGATGAGAGGATGGACAGAATCCTAACCCCTATGATGATAGGAAAAACTCCTGGACTGACTGAAGGACTGACTCCTGTGCTGAAGACTGTTATAATTACTATTTATAATTACTATACAAGATTACTATTCAAAAATACTATTCATAATTACTATTTATAGGTACTATTCAAAACTACTATTCATAATTACTATTTATAAGTACTATTCAAAACTACTATTCATAGTAGGACTCGTTGATGTGGGACCCGCTGTTGTGGGACCCGCTGCGGGACCCGTTGTGGGACCCGTTGTGGGACCCGCTGTCGGACCCGCGGATGTGGGACCCTCTGTGGGACTCGCTTTGGGACCTGTTGTGGGACCCGCTGATGTGGGACCCGCTGTGGGACCCACGGATGTGGGACCCTCTGTGGGACCCGCTTTGGGACCCGCTGTGGGACCCGTTGATGTGGGACCCGTTGATGTGGGACCCGCTGATGTGGGACTCGTTGATGTGGGACCCACTGATGTGGGACCCGTTGATGTGGGACCCACTGTGGGACCCACTGTGGGACCCGCTGATGTGGGACCCGCTGATGTGGGACCCACTGTGGGACCCGCTGATGTGGGACCCGCCACTGAGGGACCCGCCACTGTAGGACCCACTGTGGGACCCTGCTGATGTGGGACCCGCTGATGTGGGATCCGCTGTGGGACCCACTGATGTGGGACCCGCTGTGGGACCCGCTACTGTGGTGTATCGTGTAGTGCAAAGAATGACTAATTATAAAATAAAAAACTGAACTTACACCGGCTATAATAGGAGGAACAGAAGATCCAGGAAGATGTTGACGGAGTCGGCCCGCTGATGTGGGGCCCGCTGATGTGGGACCCGCTGATGTAGGACCCGCTGGAGGTAGGGTGGAGGAGATGGGATGCCGGTGGAGCTCCGGTGGTTGGCTGGGAGGATGCCGGAGAAGGTGGTGAGAGAAGGTAGAGGTGGCTATTTGGGTTTTTGGGTTTTTGGGTGGTTCGAGAGACCGGTTGCAGAGATGGATTTTTGGTGGGGTTTCGGTGGTGGTTGACGGTGGCAAGGGTGGAGTTCCGGTGGAGAAGAAGAGATGGGGGAGGTGACGGTTGGCCGGCCGGAGGAGGTGGGTCTCTCTCTCTCTTTTTCACTCACGCTTCCCTCCTGTTTTCTCAAAAAAAATCCTCCTCCTCTCCTCTACGAACAGACTTTTAGTATATAGATGAGGGGTGTGTTGATTTTGACACCCCCTTGCCTTAGTAAATGCACACCCCCACTTGATTTATACCCACCTTAGTTGTCTATCGGGGCAGCCCAAGCAAAACCACTCTACCTATAAATGATATGTTCACTCTTTTTCCTTCACAGGACAGACCCCTCATGATATATTTCGACTATTTTATTCTAAAGGGGAGGTCTAAGTCGAAAGTGATTAGGTATGGCTTTGACTTCCACCCTTTGAAATATTGGCTAAAGTTAATAACCCAATATAAAATGCATCCAACAACCCACATGCAACCAGGACTTTTATAATGCTCGGCCCCATGGAGCAGCTGTTAGAACCATGACTTAGCGGCATAATTGATGTGTAAATTCGCAAATTTGACCACATTTTTTTTTATAAAAAAACAAAAATTCCACATCAACATGATCTCCCTAATCATGGTGAGAGAGACATCATCCCCATCCTTGGACTACTTGAATTTCTTGATGGCAATGTATTTTCCTCTGTTGGTTTGATGGGGTTTTGCATAAGATTGGAAGGTTTTAGGGCACGGTCAAAATGGGGTGTCTACACTTTCCAGCCATCGGCCATAATTGTACATCTCGATCTGTCCCATATTCTTTTAAAGTCATTAACATATTGTCTGACATCTTCAACCTCTGCATCTAATATGGACCTCCAAGTTCGTATGGAGTTGGTGGATTAACTCCAGGTCCTACTTGTTGCGCTGTTTCTATGGCCGCCCTATAGTATGGATTGGAAGCCGCATGAAATGGCAGTCCGGCAAAATACCATAGTCTTCCCACCACCCTGCCCAACTTCTTCTTCAAGTCTTTCCCCCATGCTGCTCTTAAAGTAGGTTGTCGTGATGGGGGTACAAACGTAAGTGGGTCTAAAGTTCCAGTCCTTGTAGGAACCTCGTGATAAGAGGCTGAAAGAAAACCTCTGCCCGTACCTGTGGGCCCTATCGCCGATGGGCCAATATCAGAACTTCGTGCTGCCACAAATGGACCAGCATCAGACCTACGTCTAGGTGCAAATGACGGGTCTGCATCTGACCTACGTGAAGGTCCTGATGATGGGCCAGCTCCATCTCGTGCGATGCGTTGTGCTTCCATTTCCATAAAGAATGTACGTTGACTAGCTTTCCTCGCCGCACGCATATCTCTATCTAGCATGTCTTCTTCTTGTGTGCCTCGTTCTTCAGCAATCTGTTCGTTCACGTTCTTTACTGCTTGTTTCTCCTCTTTATAATTTTTGAGGGCAGCTCTCATTTCTTTCATCACTTGTTCAGGCACGCTTGGACACCCGGCAACGTTGCCATGTAACTTAGCAAGATGATGTTTAAAGCGATTAATCCCACCGGTAGTGATTTTGTTACAATAAATACAACGCACCATTTTTCTCGATGGTGGATTCGACATCGTCCCATGCTCCCATGCAGGATCAAGCGGCATTGTGTGTCACTATATCTAGAAAAGTGTAAAAATAGGAGAGGACTGTCATTACTAAAATAAGGGATTAGATTATATGAGTTTCTATATGGTGTAATCCCCTATAGTCCATTATTTTTCAAGAAGTACTATAAGGCTTAAAATATAACATGATCCCAACTGTCCATTGGATGAGCCACAATGTAAATGCATTGTGGCCCAAAAATTATTTACATAGGATGATCCCAACCCTCTGATCTATAGAACTTTCCATAATATGCAGTTATCAATAGATTTAGGATCATCTTGTGGCAATCATTTTTTTGGGCACAGCCTATTGATGTTTTGACCCAACAAATAGATGGTTTGGATCATCCTATGCGTGAGCCATACAAAAAATATACCAGATGTATTATTTTTCAAGAAGTACTGTAAGGCTCACATTTAGACCTGGCAAACGGGTGGGTCGGGCCCGGTCAACCCGCGGGTGATGCGGGTGCGGGTCCACGGGTCGGGTGAGGAAATGACCCACATTTCTGCGGGTCAAAATTTAGGTGACCCGCGCGGCCCGCGGGTGGGCCGGGTCAACCCGCGGGTCACCCGCATATGGAGATTGTAATAATTATTCTGATTTGACAGCATCTGTTTTTTTCGTAATTGTCATAACCTTCTATATTTTATTGGTATTTTTTTCGTAATTTTACAATTTTATAATCAATTTTAGAATCATTTTTAGGTAATTTTTCATTTAAAACTTTATAATTTAGCTATTTTACTTTTTTTCTGTGTAATGATTACTTTTTTCAGTTTTTTTTTCGTTTGCTAGCGACATTCGCCATGTGCGTATCTTTGCACCACGATGGCCACTTGCCGAGAAATTGCCATAGGAGAAACTTGGTAGCAAATTCTTATAAAATAAAAAACAGATGGAAATGTTATCAACACTACTGTTTCTTATGAGCGCACTCTCACTTTATTAAAAGTATGGTATGGCCCACACCATAGGATGATCCAAACCGTCCATTAGATGGGCCATAGCCTAAATAGGTTATACTCCAAAAATCATTTCCATAGGATGATCCTAACCCTCCAATCTGAATGTTAGAGGGTTGATCCTAACCCTCTATAGATCGGAGGGTTAGAATCAACCAATGGAAATAATTTTGGGGCATAACCTATTTAGGCTATGGCCCATCTAATGGACAGTTTGGATCATCCTATGGCATAAGCCATACAAGAAAGAGATCATCCAAAAGTTATAGCCATTTAAAGTAATAAGTATTGAAATGAATTTTTGAGCATAACCTACTTACGTTGTCACCTATCAAATGGACGGCTCAGATGATCAAACCAATTAAAATAGATATGACAGGGAATTATCCAACGGTTTGGATTATCCAACATTAAAAGTTTAATTGCAGCTAACTTTTTCATAGAAAAATGGGTAGCCGCCCAGTACACCTATGCTATGCTATGCTAAGCCTGTGTTTAATAAATGGCATTAAATGGGTGATTCGGGCACTCCTCACTTTATTAAAAGTTTAAAACTATATGTGCTCCATTGTTTACTCGGGACAGCCACCTCAAGGTCCTCAAGTGTGTTTGTACTTTGTAGCATTTCTTTAACTTAAAGGGGCTGTCCCAAGTAAGAACAAGGGCCCAACATGTCATTTAATGCACTGTACCCCATTTTTCTTTCTTGGGACAGCCACCTTCATGTGTCTATGTCTGTTCTTTTACAAAGATGGGGGGCTGTCCCGGGTAAGACAGGGCCGGATGTATAATTTCCCTAATAAATACTTTATTGAGGGTTTCATTACCTCAGCAGATAAAGAAACTAGAAAAGAACATTTCTTCTTCCTCCTAACAAAGAAATGCACGAAAACCAGAGAATTTTTCTTCTTCTGCCGAAAATTGAAAGCCCAACTAGTAGGAAACCCCGCAAGGAGGGTTTATCATAGGCAGATTTATAGGTATGAATCGTATCATTTTTGTTGAATAAATCAAGCACGGATCTTTCTTTTTTTTGTCTTTTTAAGCCTTAGATTCAGAAATATGTTTTGGGAAGATCAACCAGTGGGAGAAGTCACGGATCGCCAATATTCTCCTGCTAGTCGATCCCATCCAAGAGAAAAGTAATATTCGTGTTTGACTCGGCCCGGACTCGCCGAGTCTGCTACTCCAAAATGCGGTCTTCACGAAACCGAGTCGACTCGGCCGAGTTCCGTGCCGAGTCAACGAGTTTTTAAACACTGATCCAAACTGTTCACTTTGATAGCACCTCACTCAAGATCAACAATGGCATTGTGGATCCTTCCTTTGATTGATCCAAACCGTTCACTTGATAGGACTTGCTTTGAATTTTCTGATTTTGACGCTCCAGACAATGGGAATGGCAGAAGTTATACGATGAAAGGCCTTATTAGCTCGTATGCATCATCACAGGCACACTTTTTAAGATGCTGCTGTTGGATCAAATATCAAGAGCTGTACTTCTGTCGTACCACAAATAATAGCTCATATGGCGGCATTCCGTAAGCACACTTTTTAAGATGCTGTTGTTGGATCAAATATCAAGAGCGGTACTTCTGTCGTACCACAAATAAGAGCTCATATGGCGGCATTCCGTATACCACCTGAGATTCCATTCTGTTGGTTTCAACAATACCATTACAAAATCTCTTGCTGAGGGCACGTTTGACTGCCAGGAATTGTTTTTCATGATAAATCAGTGTCTCTAGAGTGGAGATGAGGGCGTAGTTGCTAAAAACCAGGAAACAAAATCCCGTCTTGAGTAGAGTTTTTTGTTTCCATGGCTGTAGCAACTTCATAGTTTTGGGATTTTGTGTGGCTATTTATCATGAACAACAATTCTTCCCTGCTGCCATAATGATTTCTAGAATGGCAAACAAATGCACCATCAAGTTTGGTAAACTATCATTTGGTAAATACAATTTAGAATTCAAAAATTTTTGGTCACCATAGTTGTGCAAAAAGCAATTTTACAGCCCCTCTTTTTCAGGTGACAGATGCCACCTCATGTCAAGACAAATTCAGCTGATGTGCAAAATGTGGGGTCTCTAATGGCTTTGTCCAAAATGGCACGGACACTTCCATTAGCAAAATCTTTTGATTAAAAATTATGTTCATGTCACGAGAGCTTGTAACCCATGTTGGGGCTGAACTCAATTGAACCACCACCCATTTCAAAAAAATATATATTAGCCAAAAGCACTAATAAAATGTGGTTTGAATGAACAAAATACCCTGGGTTAAGGGTTAAATTTTCAATTACCGAAGTTAATTCTACAGAGATAAGTTCAGTGATAGGGCCCACCAACATCTCATCAGCAAGATCCATACAGTTCATCAAGTGGGTCCCACAATTTAGATCATATAACCCAACAATCACTTCAAATATAAGATCCCTAAACATTTGACAAGATCTAATTGCTTCTAATATTCAGTGATTGGGTGGTCCCACTAAAGAGAAGCTAACAACAACAATCATATTGAGCCTGAACAATTGCTCAGAAATTTCGAACTGTCCATCATTTTACGTAGGGTCTAGAATGCTGAATAAATAGCCCAACCAGAGTATAAGTGCAAAATGCAAGTAAAATAAACAAGATAGATTTCCTTTAAAACTTTTTTCCTGTCAAAGAAAACCTTAGATTTTATTTTAACAAAAAATTCCACTTTTGATGCAAATAAAATGATACAATAAAAGCAATTTTACCAAAATAATAATAATTGCTTCCTCTTGGTTATTCATCGTCTTCTCCGGTCGTCCCTGTAAGGTCCTTCGCTCTCTTGATCCTTCAACAATCCAAGAAATGCAAGCAGACCAAAAAAGAAGAAACCGCCCGACCAGCCTCCACCACCACCTCCCCCACCGCAGCCACCATCGCCGTCGTCACAAGGGGGAAACCCGGTACCACCGTCGTCAAGTTCAGGTGACTTTTCTTTTCCTGAAATTCACATTCTGATTATTATTTTTTCAAAAAAAATGTAAAAATAAGAAAACAAAAACAAAAGGACTGAAAATTCCAATCACGCGTTCAGATATATACATATATTTTTTTAAATTAAAAAATTACAAACACACACACACACATATCTTCTATCTACTACAATAAGCTGGGATGAAAAGAGAGAGTTTTTTCAATTTTTATGAAAATCACGTGAGAATTACACGTCACATTTCTTGACTTCTACTACAATAAGCTGGGATGAAAAGAGGAGAGTTTTTTCCATTTTTTTGAAAATTACATGAGATTTACACATCACATTTTTTGACTTTTTTGAACAAATGCACCCATTCAACTCATATAATTTCAATCCTACCCCCTCCTTTATGCTTTTAACAAAGGCACCCATTAAATCATATATTTTCAATCCTACCCCCTCCTTTATGCTTTTAACAAAGGCACCCAGTAAAGCATATAATTTCAATCTTACCCCCCTCCATAGCCAGTTAAGCATACACGTACTCTCTCTCTCTCTCTCTCTCTCTCTAAGCTTCCGCTCTGTCAGCTTCCCCTTTCACTCCGCCACCGCCTTCGGACCGGCACCAGTATCGTCATCGCCGACGGGAAAACACTCTCTTTTCTCAAATTAATTAATCACTTCTTACTTCCATCTCTATTTCTGGTTTTTTACAGGAAAGAGCTTCGGGTGGCAACAATGGATGAGATTTATGATATGAAGTTTTTTCCATCTCTATTTCTGGATTTTCATCAGTTCAACAACAACAATATTACAATAGCAGGGGATTTCAGTCTATCTTAAACGGGCTGGTGATCAGTCATGTACTCTTATAATTTTATTTTCCTTTTATTTTACTTCATCTTCAGGAATTTGATTTTAGGGTTTTATTATTGTAACTCCCTTACGAGAGGTTTTTAATTATTTATTTATTTTTTGAATGATTAAGAGAGCTTTTACTGTAAGAACTGAGATAAATTTTGTTTTATTTCATCTCTCTGTTAGGGTTTTATATTTTTTTTATTAGGGTTTGACTCGGTATTGGTCTTTCTTTGTCATTTTTCAGGATGTTTCATACTCTTAGTCGCAAATTGAAGAGAATTTTTTAGGGCATTTGATAATGGAACTGACTCTCTTCATTTTACAATGTTTGCATGCTTTGGGTGAAAATTGTTGTTAGGTTTGTGGTTATATTTGATGATATTGGGGATTAATAGGTGCTTCTTTATGGAATTATTACTATTTCATTTGAAAAGTAGTTTGCTATTGTAAGTGGTGTTTTTTGCTCTTCTGATTTGTACCATCTAATTATAGATAAGGTGTAGGTTGAGGCAGAGGAGATTCTCAACTCCTAACATGGAAATCATGGTTTCAAGTTCCTTCACAAATTATGGTTTTTTAATAAAAAATCTATAGGGTGATCTTAACCATCCGATTTAAGAGGAATTATGGAAACATCTATAGATTGGAGGGCTAGGATCAGCCTATGGAAATGATTTTTGGGGCACAACCTATTTATGTTGTGTTCCATCACATGGACGGTTTGGATCAACCTATGACGTGGTCCGTACAGTTCTTTGTCGGCCCGTGCATCGCACGGGTTATTTACTAGTTTTGAATAAGCTGGGATGAAAAGAGAGAGTTTTTTCGATTTCTATGAAAATCACGTGAGAATTACACGTCACATTTCTTGACCTTTTTGAACAAATGCACCCATTCAACTCATATAATTTCAATCTTACCCCCCCTCATTTATGGTTTTTTAATCTCTCTGTAACTCATCAGAGATATTTTTGGCAAAAGCCTTATCTCTTCCGATACGTGTCTTACACCAGGGTTTTTTTTCAGAGACCTTACCTACTCACCCCGAGATTTCCATATCTTACCCTTCGTTTTTCCTAAAGCGACGGCTTCAGCTGGAATTTTCATGGTAATGGATGTGCTCTCTGCTTTGTTTATTCTGTTTGCATTACAGGTCAGGGTTTAGGATTTTAGGGTTTTGGTGGTATTTTACTAAGTTGTTCTTACCAATTTATTGAAAGTTCTATGGAATTGGGTATGTTCTATGAGGTTTCGTGGATTTTGCTTCTCAATTGTTTGATAGAATGCCTCAATGGGACTTTGTTTTTTCCAAGTACCCGATTGAATGTAATCCCAATAGTATTCTACTGTTTGTTATTTCGCAAATAGAAACCCTATCTGTTCGGGTGTAACAACTTTTACTTTTGAATTGTGATTAATTTGATATACTTTGATGCTAAAGTAAACTTTTGATATACTTTGACCTTTGAACAACCTGGGATAGACATATGGAGCTAAACCAATTGGACTTTGGTATTTTTCAGGTAGAAAGAAATCATATTCCATTTTGTGGGGCTTTGTTTCCTTCGGTTTATATCTATATTAAGCAGATGCAGAACATTTTTTGTAAAATCAGCCGTTTTCATTTTTTTCCTTTATTTCTCTATTTCATCTAGAGATTATAAACTGTAAACTATTCACTATTGTTTTTGGAAATATTGCCTTTTAGATTCTCACATCCTCCATGCACTTGATCAGCTTCAAATTAGGTGAGCCCAAATTACATGATCTTCTATGACGCATCAAGGTAGTCTTTGTAAGATTATTATCTTACCAAGGAATTGGTTACCTGGAAGTCTGAAGGTTCTAATTTCCCTCCTAATAATGTGTATGCCTATTGCATATTTTTTGGGCTATATGCCAAGGTAAAAAGTTACATAATATATTGTTTTTGTAACTAAAAAGTTACAGTTCTTAAGTACATGCTTTAGTTACTCGTCTTTTGGTATGCTTTGAATTGTTCCATCACGTGGATTTTTTTTCCTTGGGTTGTTTGATTTGCATTCAGAAAATTCGGAAATTTTGTCATTTTTTCTATTTTTAAAATATATATTTCTCTTTTCTTTATCAGTTTTTTAACCTCCTATATCCATACATTTTCGTTTCTTTAAAAAAAAAAAACTATTTGATCCATCTTCCTGTCATTTGTTTTTTCTTTGTCTGTAACTTTGGTCAGCTGTTTCTACTTTTCATCAATGGCTTTTTGTGATTTTCCTCTACCAGTCAATTAAGTTTTTGTGGCCATGATGTTTAGCATATTTCCATTTCTGATTTCAAAATATGATTTAATGTGTTTTAATGCTTGATTTTTGCAGGGAAGAGAGCTAAACTCCCAAAAGCATTTTCAAAGCAGAATCATAAGACGAAACTCATGTGCTAAAATTTAAAAATTTGTAGCAAGCTTCTCTCTCTCTCTCTCTCTCTCTCTCTCTCTCTCTCTCTCTCTCTCTCTCTCTCTCCATTGAATGGGATTCTTTCATTTCTATATACTGTATTCTCTTTAGTCCTGTTTCATGTTTCATTTTTCATTATTCCTTATAATTTTAAATGACCAAATGAAAATCTCATTTCATCACTTCATAAAAAAAATTTTTAGTAATTACTACAGCCTAAAGCAAATTTCTTTAACCACTTTTATGTGTGCAGTGAAGGCAAGGTTTTATTACATGGCAGGAAAAAGGGTGGTTATACGGATATGGTGAATCTTCGAAATGTGTCTTTGCTTTTATCTTCCATTTTTTAAAATTTCTTTTTAAATGTGATGTGCATAAGGAAAGAGAAGAATTGAATTTGGGTGCAGTTGATAGAATTGAGGAAGTGGTTTCATGAAATATTTTTCTAATTTGGTAAACCTGCTTATATAAACGGGAGATTAAAACCCTTTTAGGGAGGGTTAAGGGAATTGAGAGAATTGGACGCATTCCTAAAGGAATTAAAACACACATTTTGATCATGTTTATCTATCAATAAGAAATCAGGGTCTCTTTTCTGCAGAAAGAGGGATACATGGTTTTTGAATTTGTTGATTACTATAATGGGTTTGTCTTAGGATTAGTGTTTTCAAATTAGGGTTTCTTCATACCCAAGGATGGAAAAGCAAAAGATGGAATTGCAAAGCTTCTCATAAAGGTTAGTACCTTCATTGCTTTTATTTTTTAATGGTAGTACCTTCATTGTGCATGTGTTCAGACTTTAAATATTAACTATATTTGTGGTTGGGTGTCTGTCTACATACAACTTCCTATATGTTCTGTTGTTTTCATTTCATATGCTCGGTTTTGGTTTGGTGTTGTGAATATCATTATGACATCAATGAATTTGGTTTGCTGCTGCGAGTTGCCTTCCACTTTGATTAAATTTATCTAATATATATTATTTTCAATCTTATTTCTTTTTACACAACACTTTTTACAAATAAAAGAAATCTTCCTTCTCTAAATTTTCTTTCTTTCTTTGTACAATACCTTGAAAAAAATGCAGAACATGGAAAATAAACTTTTTTCTTTTTTAGTTTTATGGTTATATACCTTCTTCCTTTCTACAAAGTGTCCCTGCATGATGCATGTTCAATGCTTTGAGATTTGATTATGGAGTAATTAATCTCATTTACATTAGAAAATTGACCAAATTATTTGAAGACTCTCTCTCTCTCACTCTCACTCTCTCTCTCACTCTCTCTCTCTCTCTCCAATGTGAGTTATTTTTTATTTTTCTCATCAATATTTTTTTTGGATTTCATTAGAGCCACCAGAAATAGGATTTCGCCCCTGTTTTCTCTTCTAACATGCTTAGCAAGTGATCTCTCTCTCTCTCTCTCTCTCTCTCTCTCTCTCTCTCTCTCTCTCCCTCCATTGTCATTTATTTTTCATTTTTCTCATCAGCATTTTTTTTAAATCAGCAGGGTCGCATTTTTCTCATAGAAATCAATGGACTTAGTTAAATCAAAAGTGGCCGGTGGTTCAAATTCTATTTTAATATCAGTAAAACTTCATTTGTTGGGCAATTGAAATTTTCTAATTCCCACTAATTGTGAATTGCAAAAATTTGTGGAGTAAAATTTGGTTTCAGATTACTGTAGTCTGTTTTGGGTTTAGGCTCAAACCTATTTCATTATTATGCAAAGTCACATTTTCACAGATTATATTAAAACGCACTTTCTTTACTTCGTTTCTTTAGATGTGCTTTCCGGAAGAGCAAAGCTCAGTTTTAAGATTGTCTATTAATTACAGTTGTGCATTTGATATTGCTACTGCACAAATCAAACTTCCTCATGAATTTATCTTCTTTCATTTCTAAAAAAAAGTTATAAAGCATTCTTGACTCTTTGATTTAACTGGGAGGTTCTAATTTTGGAACACAACTATATTGTTGTCCACCAATTTACAATTTCTTATAAATTTGAGGGCTCTTTGATTTAATTGGGACACAACTATATTGTTGTCCAACTTTGATGAGCCTGTGAGGTGTTTCATTCGTATAGAACTTTCATCATGTGTGTTTGGAAATTATTTTCTATGTTTTCAGGATCTTGAGGCAAGGAGATAGATCAATTAGAAGATTTTTTCTAATGTAGAAATTATTTTCTATGTTTTCAGGATTTTAGAGCAAGTAGATACATGGATTAGAAGGTTGAATTAGTGGTATGCCATGATAGTGCCTTTTATCATCTTTGCAATACTTATTTTTCAAATGGTATGCCATGATAGTGCCTTGCATTCTTTTTGTCATAAATGTTTTCAATCCTTACTTTAGATTATTTATATTTTCTGTTAAATGTTGATTTCAATCTTTAGTTGATCTTATTCCAGATTTTTGAAGTCAATACTTTCATGTGGAATGCCCACTTCAGTCCCCTTCATTATGTCTATTTGCGTTCTTTGATTGTTTCCACTACTGAGATCTATGCCACATTTCATGTCGAGGAGGTGACATCATGCCCGCTAATGTTTTCGTAGAGGAAAACCATCAGCAGGGTGCTTATCCTTTCGTGTAATGGGTTTACATTTCTATATATTATATGTTTTTCCTTTGGAATTTATGGGAAGGGGTCAAGAAGGTGACATCTTGCCCGCTAATGGTTTTGGTAGTTGAAAACCTTATCCTTTCGTGTAATGGGTTTACATTTGTGAATATATATTTTTATTATCCATGTTATATTACACATCAGCTGAAACAGATAAATGCCTAATATGCCCTCAAATTCACACTTTTCTGAGTTTTAAATACCTCATGTGCCCTCTCTCTAACACGCGTAATCCCTCCTCCCTCTTTCTTCTCTACTCATCTCTCAAAATTTCTATTCCCCTCTTCTCTTCTGCTCATTAGTTCTGTTCTGCAAAAATTTGTCGATTTAACACGTAGATCTCTCTCTCCCCTCTCTTTTTTACATTTCCCCCTTGACTACTCTGTGTTTTAGCCTGTATTTAAGGGTAATATCATCTAAGGCCATCCAAAACGTCTAAGAGATATTTTTGCAAATGTTCAGATATATTTTTGCCAAGAAAAATACTCTCTCTCTCTCTCTCTCTCTCTCTCTCTCTCTCTCTCTCTCTCTCTCTCACAACGATTTCTAATCCTACGGGTTCTCTGTCGAGTTGGGTGTTTTTCCTGATAAACGTATGTAAACCCTAATCCTCTTTTTCAGATTCTTCTTTGGATTTTCAGGTTAGTATTAACCTTAAAATCTAGGTTCTTCTTTTCGTATTTTGGGATTTCTATTTTTCATCTACGATTTTGGGTCCAGGGCCTCATATTTGATTCCTTATTTTGGGATTTTTGCCGGATTTTCCTCAACTCTTTCCATGATTTTCGACAATTTCGTGATCTCACCATTTTCACTAATTACCAAGTTCTCAATTACAGCTCTCTCTGCTTCATGGAAAGTGTCGTAGTTCCCTGCGCTCTCTCCCTACGATTCCCCCCTCTATCTTAACTCTAAGTTGGCCAAACCCCTCTTTATTTTCTTCCATATTCCAGAGACCGCTCTCTTTCTCTTCTTCCCTATTCGAATTTGTAATCAACAAACTGAATTCATTATCTTATTTTCCTTTCTGGGTGTAGCAGATAAAGAAGTTCTATCAATCGAGAAAGAGTCAGAGATCTGGGTATTCTTTATGGGGATCACGAAACCAATTTGGGGAAATGAAAAGCCAAGATGTTACTTTGTACTTTGCTCTATTCCTTTTTAAATTCCCATGTATTCCTTTTCAATTTTTTTAGCAGGGGTCATGAAACGAATTTGAGGGTCATGGAACTTTTACTTTTACTCTCATCACTAAATCTGTTTCATATAATGTAATTATATGATCTCCATTCTATGCAAGCTTATATATTTTTACTGTCTTCACTCCGTTTCATGTTCCGATTAATTCTTTTGACCTTAGATTTTTATATATTGCTATGGAAGTTTTCATGTAATCATTTAAAAACCAGGTTATGAAACCGGATATGGCCCATAAGCAAGCTTATATATTTTTAGTGCTTTCTCTCTGTTTCTGCTATATTTTAGTGCCTTCACTGATATATTTTAGCGCTTAAGCAAGCTTATATATTTTTACCGTCTTCACTCCGTTTCATGTGATCTTAGATAGTGGGTTCTTGAGTTCATTGGTGGAAGAGCTGTTTTTTTTTATACTTTTTTCCTGTGTGTTTAAAGTAACCTTTTGATTTTTTATGTGGTATTGCAGATTTTCATTTTCAAACCATTTATCTGGGGAAGGAGAGGATCCGGGTGATCGTGTCTGATATTGGAGAAGACAGATCATAACTCTGAATGGCATTTGCCCAAAATAATTTAGGTAATCCTTCTTTTGATATCTTAGCCAGGATTTTATTTCATAGTTGATAGTTGTGTGCTTCAGATCTTTCTAGATTCTTATGTTAAAAAAGGGAATTGGGATCTTTGCAGAGAGGAATTGGTGTGAGTGGGATCTTGGGTTTATATGATCTAGGTCTCTTTGATTTGGTGGGAGTGGGGTATTGAGCTCATTGGTGGAAGAACCGCTGCTTTTTATAAACTTATTCTTTACGTGTTCCAAGTTACCTTTTAAACTTCATCTTTGTTCAAGATAAAGCCTCTCTGAGTAACCTTTGCTGTATTGCTTTCTTCTGATGTATGCATACATATATATTCTCCTTTCAGGCTGAGTGAATTGGCTTCATGGATGACAACATTTAGAGAACAGATGTTTTCCTTACCATTTCAATCTGCAATACAATCAACATCTCCTATATTGCAACTAAGGACTGGTGATTCTTTGAGGTATTACATAATGTCTATTAGTGCATGCTTGATTTGAAGTTGTTATAAACGTTCTTGAATGGCATTGTAGCTTGCTTGCATTTCTGTTATGCAGTCCAAGATTTATTTAGAGACACCTTCAATTTATAATGATCATTTTTTTTTGAATGATATCATTTTTACTAACAATTTCCAAGTTGTTGTAGCATTATTGAACTGTCATCATTTGGATGGGCATGTAAGAGGCTTCTCGCGAACAAGAAGTCTAATCCAAGCCCACCCACATGAACTTAGAAACTTCGCATGATAGGTACTCACTTCCAAACTAAAGAATCCACAGAATATTTAACAACAGATAAAGTTTCTAGAATCAATATCATTTGGAAAAATGAAGACTTTTGTGAGGGGTGTTATATCCGAATATAAATAATCGTATGGTATATCCTATAACATCAAGCCAGGATCCCATACTCCTATAAAGAAAGACTTTTTTAAATCAGTAACTAAAGCATTCATTACTTAAAACCATTGCCATCTGTACAACCTTCTTTCATGTGAATCATAGCTTTAAAACTCCCCCGTGTCTGAATCGACTCGCCCGAGTCGACCCCCTTTTACCTTGTCTGTCTTCCCGTGTTGTGCTGTATTCGCGGAACTTTTTCTCGGGGATTATATTTTATAAAATGCATGCATGATTTTTCTTTCTAATAGTTTTAATGCATTCATTTTATGACTCATCTTCATTTACTTTGTCACCCAGTGTGATGACTTTCTATTCTCTTTGTCGTCCCATGCACATTATTCATTTGAAATGTATGCATATGTGTTCTACCTTTAATTTGCACGCTGTCAAGTGCCAATTCCATCCCTGCAAAGGCACCCATTAAAGTCATATAATTTCAATCTTACCCCCCTCCTTTAGGGTGATCTTAACCATCCGATTTAAGAGGAATTATGGAAACATCTATAGATTGTGAGGAGGATCTTCCTTTTTAGCATGGGAAAGTTTCAAGGGATCTGTCAGATATAATGTAGCTTTGAAGGCACTAAATTTGGCGGTTGATAGATTAGGAACCTCCAATGTATGTGTTGCTGGCCATTCTTTAGGAGTTGGCTTTACCCTCCAAGTGGGTACAGCTTTGACCGAACAAAGGGTGTTTGTGGAGTCTCATCTGTTCAACCCACCATACCAAGGTTAATGATCTCTTTATTGTGCTTGAATAACCAACTGTATGGATCATTATCAGCAAAACAACATTTCGTTTTATCATTGTCACATTTGTCCTAAATGGTATGTATTTTAAAATTTGGATCATAGGAGTTACTTATTCAAAATTTCTGACGTCTCCACTGGCCAGTCGATTTCTTTATTAAAATAGGCAAAATAATAGTCGGGATTTCTGCGTATAATTTATGCGCCTTTTCTTTGTTCAGGTTTATCTTCTACTCAACTGTGTAATACTGATTTCTAATCTCTATATTTACAAATATATCTTCCTTATGAATGTTTTTTCTTTCTTTTCTTTTCTTTTTAAGTTATAAAGCATTTTATTGGGCACTCCGTGCATCGCACGGCGGGTCTTTACTAGTATATATTATAGCAGAAGAGAAAATAGAAGAATTTTATGAATTATTTGAAAACTCTATAAATTTAACACGTCACAGTAGTTGATATTTACCGTTTAGCGCCTTCACCATATATATATATATATATATATATCCATATCCATATGCTAGGGTAAAATGCTCTTTCATAGAGGTAGTTTTGCCCTTTAATACCAAAGAGAAAAGCCGGACACGATTGCCCACGCGTCTCTCTCTCTTCCCTGCTTTTCACCAAATCTCAGCCAATGACAAAAATTTTGTGTCGCGAGGTGTCGATCCGGCGAGGCGTACGTGTCGTTCTTATCTCATGTTCCTCTCTCTTCCTGCTCCCCACGTCTCTCTTCTCTCATCATTGAGAATGAAAAGTTATGGATAGGGTTTTTTTCTTGGTTTTCTTTTTTTCCACACGGATCGACAGATACCATTGACAATGAAAATTTATGGAGGGGTTTGTTTTCCTGGCTTTCTTCACTACACAGATCTACAGATCTGCTTCCAAGACCATGAAGGTGCTATTTTTGTGTCTTTGGTTTTTGTTTGTTTTTGTTCTCTCTGAGTTTATCCCTATTTTGGGTTTTTATTTTTCTTCTCTTTGATTGGGGATGGTTCTCCAGCCACAGTAGAGAAATTAGGGTTTGTCTGACCCTAATATAGGGTTGTTGCTTAAGAGATGGCAGCACAATTCAGGTCCAACTGCAACCTCTCTTTCAGGCCCAAATGGGGCTGGACACAGTGGGACTAACCAGTTTGTGCCTTTTTTATATATGGCATTTGAAACTCAATGAATCGTATAGGGGAAGCAAGAAATTCCCAAAGCCCTAATTCCCTCGCTCACAGCCTATGAAGGTAACATTTTGTTCCATTTGTGTTTTTTATACCACAAGATTGTATTTTAAGTGATTCTGGGCTTTTATGTCTCAGTTTGTTCAATTGACTGTTAAGATGAAAGTGGCGGTATGTGCCAGTCACGGTCTACATTTTTTCGCATGAGGATGGACCTTTCCAGGTACTTGAACTTCAGGAATAACTATAATTCTTGCATTTTATGAAAAGAAGGTGCTTGCCAGTAATTTTCATATTCACTGAAAATTCACGAATACTCTGTTTTGTGGATCCTTTTTAGGAACTTGATAAAAGCATTTCTAAAATAATTTGCAAATTCCTCAATTAGTCATTACCCTAATATAGTGCTGTTAGACCTAAAATCGGTAACAGGTACGACAGTGACGTAAGAGCTGAGCTGGATGACCCGAGGAGCTGAGTCCTGAGGGACCGGAGTGAAGTGGAGTGAAGTAGTTGAGTCCTGCTATGAGGGCTGAGTCCTGCACAGAGGCAAGCGAGGTCAGAAGACCAACCCGGGTTTTACTCCGGACAGGCCCTTCGACACTCAAGTCAGTATGAGCAGAAGTGCGGGGCTAGTTCTCAGAGTTTAAGGTGGAGAGAAGGTTTTTCATTACCCATTGGTTTGAGCTTTGAACCCCTATTTATAGGGGAAAACCTGGTGAGGTGTCCAGGACAGGTGGCGGCCTGTGATAGGCTGGAGTTCACCTACTCTGGGACAGGTGGCGGCCTGTGAGAGGCCGGAGTTCACCTACTCTGGGACAGGTGGCGGCCTGTGATAGGCTGGAGTTCACCTACTCTGGGACAGGCCGGTGAACTCTGGGACAGGTGGCGGCCTGTGAGAGGCTGGAGTTCACCTACTCTGGGACAGGTGGCGGCCTGTGAGAGGCTGGAGTTCACCTACTCTGGGACAGGTGGCGGCCTGTGAGAGGCCGGAGTTTTTACACCCCATCAGTTGCCCCCCAGTTTTCCAAGTTATTGAGTGACTTGGGAAAGTGTGGTTGATCGATTATCTGGACGGGCAGGCGCCGTGCGGAAGTGAATCGGAGGGTTCAGTCTGGAGGTCCAGTCCAAAGTCTGGCTGGATTTGAGTCCGGAGGTCCAGTCCGGAGTCCGGCTGGATTTGAGTCCGGAGGTCCAGTCCGGAGTCCGGCTGGAAACAAGTCTAGAAATCCCGTCCGGAGTTGAGCCAGTCCGGCTGGGGATGAGTGCGGAAATCCAGTCCGGAGTTGAGCCAGTCCGGCTGGAGATGAGTCCGGAGTTCATCAGTCCGGCCTAGGCCGGATTGGATTTTGTCGTTTAGCGAACGCGTCATATCCAGTCCGGCTTAGGCCGGACTGGTTTTTGTCGTCTTGTGTCCGGTCCGGCTTGGGCCGGACTGGTTTTTGTCGCTTTGTAGAAACGCGTTATGGCCGGACTGGTTTTTGTCGTCTTGTATCGCCGGACTGGTGAGGTGTCCAGGACAGGTGGCGGCCTGTGATAGGCTGGAGTTCACCTACTCTGGGACAGGTGGCGGCCTGTGAGAGGCCGGAGTTCACCTACTCTGGGACAGGTGGCGGCCTGTGAGAGGCTGGAGTTCACCTACTCTGGGACAGGTGGCGGCCTGTGAGAGGCCGGAGTTTTTACACCCCATCAGTTGCCCTCCAGTTTTCCAAGTCATTGAGTGACTTGGGAAAGTGTGGTTGATCGATTATCTGGACGGGCAGGCGCCGTGCGGAAGTGAATCGGAGGGTTCAGTCTGGAGGTCCAGTCCGGAGTCTGGCTGGATTTGAGTCCGGAGGTCCAGTCCGGAGTCCGGCTGGATTTGAGTCCGGAGGTCCAGTCCGGAGTCCGGCTGGAAACAAGTCTGGAAATCCCGTCCGGAGTTGAGCCAGTCCGGCTGGGGATGAGTGCGGAAATCCAGTCCGGAGTTGAGCCAGTCCGGCTGGAGATGAGTCCGGAGTTCATCAGTCCGGCCTAGGCCGGATTGGATTTTGTCGTTTAGCGAACGCGTCATATCCAGTCCGGCTTAGGCCGGACTGGTTTCTGTCGTCTTGTGTCCAGTCTGGCTTGGGCCGAACTGGTTTTTGTCGTTTTGTAGAAACGCGTTATAGCCAGACTGGTTTTTTGTCGTCTTGTGTCCAGTCCGGCTTGGGCCGGACTGGTTTTTGTCGTTTTGTAGAAACGCGTTATATCCAGTCCGGCTTGGGCCGGACTGGTTTTTGTCGTCTTGTAGAAACGCGTTATATCCAGTCCGGAGTGCGGAAATCCAAATCCAGTCCAGAGTGCGGAAATCCGGTCCGGAGTGCGGTAATCCAATCCGGAGTGCGGAGATCCAGTCCGGTTGTTCTTTGGAGATAGGCGTACATACGCGCGTATCCATACGCGCGTGCTCAATCGCATCTTTGTCTGGGAGGATGTGTCCGTCATTAATAAGAGACGTGGCATCTTTTGAAGGCCCTCGAAACGCGTGCATCGCATTTAATGCTCCACCGCCTTCGAAAAGTTATAAAAGGAGGTTTTTACCTCTCATTGTTTACTTTTCACTTTTTATCTTCTCTCCTTCTCCTCCTCTTCTCTTGCTCTGCGAGTTCGGCTTCGCAGTTCGTGGTTGGAGTTGCGCGGGGATCTAGGAGCTCTCTACTCACCGGTATTCTTCTCAGCCCCTCTTTTTTCTACATGTCTTATAGTAGTTCAAGTTCCGAGTCCGGTTCTGAGTCTTCCACTAGTAGTAGCTCAGAACTTAGGCCGCTTCAGGAGCCTGTAATGGCTAGTCCGGCCGCTAGAGTAGATATTATAGACAGCGACGACGGAGGGGACAAGGACGAAGTGATATTAGATCTGAACGCCACCCCACTCCCGACTGATAGTCTCCACCGAGTATGGGGGAGTGGGGGTAGTGACGTTGCTGAGGCGTCGACAACGTTCCTTCCTGGCCGGGCCGTGGAGGTCATCGCTAGAGCACGGATGGAGGCCAACCCTAAGTACAACATGCGGGCTCTAATTGAGGAAAATCACCTCACCGAGTCCATGCTGAGGGACATTAGAGATAAATATTGTGTGCCCCCATCGTTCGAGCTGAGAGCGGCAATAGAGGGAGATAGGGCGTGTAACGAAAGCTCGGATCTCTGCATTTATGAAGAGTCGTTGAGAGCAGGGCTTCGCTTTCCTTTGCACCCATTCTTTGTCGCGGTGCTCCGATATTATGGACTGGCTCCTGCCCAGGTGGCTCCGAACTCATGGAGGTTACTGACTGGGTTTTTGTACCTTGTTCATGGCCGGCTAGAGAGGGGCGTGTCCGTGCCTTTATTCCGTGCTTGTGCACATATGAAGAGGCACAAGGAAGGGGGCTGGATTTATATTAGCCAGCGCCCTGATTTAAAAATCATTACTGGTATCCCTTCGTCGATACATTCGTGGAAGAATAGGTTCTTCTACGTCAAGGACACGGAGTACAGCGAAGCCTGACCAGTTCCTCTAGTGTGGGATACTCCGAATACCACCGTGCTGAGCCGCAAGCCGCTTCTTGAGGGCGACGATAGGAGGACGTTCGCCCTGATGCGGGAGGAGGTGGAGCGAACAGGTCTCATTCACTGTTCGAACTTTTCAGGGGAAGATATTCTGGTCGGACTTGGTATAAGTACCGCGACTCTGGCACGTATGTAGCTAGACTCTTAAAACTGCTGTTTTTCCTTTTATTTGCTTCTGACTGCTTGCTTACATGCAGAAATGAAGAAACAATCAACAGTCGAGAAGATAAGGCAAGGAGCCCAGCCAAGGGAGCAGGAAGGGGCTCAATAGGCGATCCAAGAGCGCCAAAAGAGAAAGACGGCTGAGATCGTGAGCAAGTGTCTCCTTCGGAAGGACAAGCAACAGGTCATCCACGAGCCGCCAGCTACTGGCGAAGAGGCGGTGTTCTCTTCACTTTATCAGGTAATGAATTTGCTTACTTTCTGTCCGTCTTTTGCTTTCTTCCTATACTGATGCTTGTTTCTGTCTGTAGATTGGAATATACTATAACGATCTCCAGGAGAAGAGCAAGAAGTTCTCCGAAGCCATCACCAAATCTGAAGAGGTGAGCGGGAAGCTGGCCACTGAGGTCAAGGAGCTCCAAACGAGCATCGGACGGGTGGAGGCTGAAAAGAAGCTGATGGCGGAGGATTTGGCCCTCGAAAGGCAGAAGCTGGATAAGGCTGCCGAAGCCATGAACGCCCAAAGGGAGAGAGCCAAAGAGAGGCAAATGATCGCGGTGAAGGAGGCTGCAGAGGAGAAAGAGGCCGAACTCTTCAGTCTGTCCAGCGAGGCCTATAGTCTTGGGTACTATGATTGCCTTGAGCAACTCAAAGCATGCAACCCAAACTTGGTGATGACAGATATGACTCTTCCTGCTAGGCCGACAATTGTCGAGGAGGATCTGGAGGTCTCTGCTGATACCACTGCTGATGCCGCTGTCGACACTGCCTCTATTCCGGATGTCTCTTAGTATTTTCTGTTTCTTTTTGTAATGGTCCTTGAGACCCCAGAATCTCTTTTTTTTTTTGACAGCCTTTTTAAGGCTAATTCTGTAATGGCCCTCGAGGCCCCCACATTTTGATCAATGAAATTATACTTGTCCATATCTGTGCTCCTCTGTCCTCCTCCGTCTCTGATAAGCTCTAGCTGAGTGACTTGCCCGGCTTGCCCCCTAGTTTTAATAACCTGGGATTGTAGACGACTGATAGCACCCAAGTTTTTATGAACTGGGTTTTCAGAGAGTACCCAAGTTTTATGAACTGGGTTTCCAGAGAGTACCCAACTTTTATGAACTGGGTTTCTAAAGAGTACCCAAGTTTTATGAACTGGGTTCCCAAAGAATACCCAAGTTTTATGAATTGGGTTTCCGAAGAGTACCCAAGTTTTATGAACTGGGTTTCCGAAGAGTACCCAAGTTTTATGAACTGGGTTTCCGATTATAAGAGGAAAATTTGAATCTGCAAAAAGAATTATTTATTCATATTATCATAAACGTAATTTACAAAGTCACCTCTCACACCGGACGATGTGCCTACTGATAATATCTCCTGAGGTTTTTGGAGTTCCATGCGTGGGGTAATAAATGTTCCTCCTGTGTCTCTAGCTTGTAGCTACCTGGGCGGATAACTTCTTTCACTCGATATGGCCCCTCCTAAGTCGGGGAGAGTTTCCCGACTTTCATTGGTTGGGAGACGGCTGCTCTCCTCAGGACTAAATCTCATGTCCGGAATTCTCTGGGACGTATCTTGGAGTCATGATAGTTGGATACTCTCTGCTTGTAGGCGGCGACTCGGATTCGAGATTCTTCCCGGATCTCCTCTAATAAGTCGAGATTGGCGCGGAGCCCGTCACTGTTAAGCTGCTCGTTGAAGCTGGTAACCCTAGGAGACGGAGTGCCTATGTCGACCGGTATCACAGCCTCTGTTCCAAAGGAGAGGTTGAATGGCGATTCACCAGTTGGCGTGCGAGGAATAGTGCGGTATGCCCATAGAACGCGATAAAGCTCGTTTGCCCAGCGGCCAGCTTTTTCATCCAGTCTTTTCTTTATTCCCTGAAGCAGGATCCTATCAGTCACTTCTGTTTGCCCGTTGGTCTGGGGGTGAGCTACTGAAGTGAACCTCTGTTCAATCTTTATATCAGAGCAGAACTTCCGAAAGTTCCGGCAATCGAATTGTTTGCCGTTGTCCGTTATCAAGGCACGAGGAATCCCAAATTTGCAAACTACTGATTTCCAGAAGAAGTTCTGCACATTTTGCTCTGTGATCTGCGCTAGAGGTTCCGCCTCCACCCACTTAGTAAAATAGTCAATCGCTACTACCACGAACATGCGCTTTCTGGAGGCCGGTGGGAAGGGGCCTAGGATATCCATCCCTCATACTGCGAAGGGGAGTGGACTAATAATTGGAGCCATCGCCACGGCGGGCTGGTGGATGGTGGGAGAGAATTTCTGACACCTCTCACACCTTTTAACCAGACTCAGCGCATCCTGGCTTATGGTGGGCCAATACAGACCTCTGAGCAGCACTTTTATTGCCAGAGCTTTGCCCCCCAGATGTTCTCCACAAATTCCTTCGTGCGTCTCCTGGAGTGTATATGCGGCGTCGCCCGGCCTAAGGCACTTCAGGTATGGGAGAGTATAGGATCTCTTATACAAGATGTCACTGCTGAGGGAGAATCGGGCAGCTCTCTGTATCACCTTGCGGGCTTCCTTTTTATCCTCAGAGAGTTTACCATCGCGCAGATAACTGATGATCTCGTCCATCAAGCACGGCTCATTCTCTACCTGCATTGTTTCCGCGGCTTTACTTTCGATGCTGGATCTTTGCAGGAACTCCATGCGTATGCTCCCAAGGGTGGTATATCAGGAGGCAGCCAGTTTTGACAGCACATCTGCCTTGGCATTTTCTGTTCTGGGGACTCTGATGACCTCAAAGCTTTCGAACTTGCTGGCGAGTTGGTGGACCTTGGCGAGGTACTTGATCATACGCTCGTCTCGAGCTTCGTAGACCCCCTGAATCTGGTTTGCAACCAGCTGAGTCACAGTATGCTTTTAAGTTCCGGGCGCCGGTTTGGATTGTGAGGCTCATTCCGGCGAGGAGAGCTTCATATTCTGCCTCGTTGTTGGATGCGCGGAATCCAAACCTCAGGGCATAATTTGCAGTGAAGTCATCAGGCCCGGTGAGGACAAGGCCGGCTCCACAGCCACTCTTATTCGAAGACCCGTCGACATGTACTTCCCAGATTAGTGAGCTGGTTGTGGAGTCCTGCTTGGCTGGCAGATGAACGATTTCTGTTTCAGCTCCCTCCGCTATACATTCTTTAGGAGCTGCTTTCTCCGCAACTGGGAGCTGCACAGCTTCAGAATCGACGAACGGCTGGGGGATGGTGCATTCAGCCACGAAGTCGGCCAGTACTTGAGCCTTGATGGCTGGCCTAGGTGCGTACAGGATATCGAACTCGCTTAGCTCCACGGCCCATTTCACAAGTCGCCCGGAGATATCTGGTCGATGGAGTACTTGCCGGAGTGGCTGATCAGTCAAGACTTTTATGGTGTGGGCTTGAAAGTACGGCCTTAACTTCCTGGCTGCCATTACCAGCGCGTAAGCCAATTTCTCGACCCGCTGGTACCTTATTTCTGCATCGTGAAGAACCTTGCTGACATAATAGATAGGTTTTTGCTGGCGATGCTCTTCGCGGACGAGGACAGCTGCCAGAGCCGTGGAGCTAATGGAGAGATACAGAAATAGCTCCTCGCCCGGCTCCGGCTTTGTTAATAGTGGTGGGGAGGACAGGTATTTCTTCAACTCCTCGAATGCGGTCTGGCATTCCTCCGTCCAGGGCGTAGTCTTGAGTCCTTTGGCCGCGCTAAAGAAGGGCAGGCACCTCTCCGCTGACTTCGAGATGAAGCGCCCCAGTGCAGCTATCATTCCCGTGAGCCGCTGAACTTCTCTGATAGTTTTTGGACCGGTGAACTCCATCACGGCTTTAATCTTCTCCGGATTTGCTTCTATCCCGCGTTGGCTTACCATGAACCCTAAAAATTTCCCTGAACTAATACCAAAGGTGCACTTGGTGGGGTTAAGCTTCATGCTGTGCTTTTTCAGGACCTTGAATGTTTCTCTGAGATCAGACACATGATCCTGCGCACTCCGGCTCTTGACCAGCATATCGTCCACGTATACTTCCATGTTGCGGCCGATCTGGTTCTAGAAAAGTCAGTTCACTAGCCTTTGGTAAGTAGCTCCGGCGTTTTTGAGGCCGAAGGGCATAACACGGTAGCAATAAGTCCCTTGATCTGTGACGAATGAGGTCTTTGGTATATCTGATTCGTACATCCTGATCTGATTGTATCCAGAGAAGGTGTCCATGAAGCTCAACAATTCGTGACCCGCAGTAGCGTCGATAAGTTGATCGATCTTTGGGAGCGGATAGCTGTCCTTAGGGCAGGCCTTATTCAGATCGGTGAAATCGACGCAGGTCCTCCATTTTCCATTTGTCTTTTTTACTAGGACTACGTTTGCCAACCAGTCCGGGTATCGAATCTCGCGAATGAAGTCAGCTTTCAGAAGCCTCTCCACTTCTTCTTTTATTGCCTGTCGCCTTTCAAAAGCGAAATGCCTCATCTTCTGCTTAACCGGTCTACAGGTTGAATCAACACCAAGCCTGTGCGTACTGATCTCTGGATCAATGCCGGGCATATCAGCGGGAACCCATGCAAAGACATCTGCATTGTCTTGGAGAAACTCAGTGAGCTGGTGCTGAATGCTGCTGCTGAGAGAGGAACCGATCATAGCGACTTTCTCACTATCTTTTGGGCATAGTGGGATGGAGATGAGGTCTTCAGCGGGTTGAGTCCCCCTGAGCTCGTCCCTTACATCGAGCAGTTCGATTGGCAGTGATTCCACTGCATTTTTGCCTCTGAGTACCATCGCATAGCACTCCATGGATTGAGGTTGATCTCCTCGAACTTCCCCCACGCCATTGGGCGTTATGAACTTCATCTTTTGGTGGTAGGCCGAAGCCACTGCACGAATCAGGTTCTGGCCAGGCCGTCCCAGGATAGCATTATAGACCGAAGTGGCCCTTACTACCAGGAAGTTGACCATGGCGAACGCTTGGCAAGGTGGCTCTCCGACAAGGACTGGGAGCTCAATCTGCCCCTCTACTTTCACAACCTCTCCGGAGAAGCCAAACATGTCTGAGCTTGCCGGCTTCAGCCGGTCGTCACCTATCATCATCTTCTGAAAGGCGTGATAGTATAAGATATCCGCCGAACTCCCATTGTCCACGTGGATTTTCTTTACTTCCCAGTTGGCGACGAGCATGGTTACCACCAGTGCATCGTCGTGAGGCAGTATGAGGTTGTCCAAATCTGCATCTGAGAAGGAGATCTCATTCTCTGTTCTTGTCTTCATGCTGGTCGTGTGCACGACGTTGATCCGTCGTGCATACGCTTTGCGAGCAGCGGAGGACGTGCCCCCAGCGGCAGGTCCACCCATGATTGTACCAGTGACCCCCCTTAGCTGAGATCGTGGTGCCTCTGGCTGCGTACTGGCCGGCTGAGGGGTTTTGTTCCGAGCAGGGGGCGGCTGTGATCTTCGAGGGCCGCGGCCTTAGGGGCTCTTTTCCCTGCGCTCTTGCTTGCGGCCATCAGTTCGGATATACTTTTTCAAATAACCCCGGCCGATCAGCTGTTCAATTTCCTCTTTGAGCTGCCAACACTCATCTGTGTCATGACCGTGGTCCTTATGGAACCAACAGTATTTTGATGGATCTCTCATGTTTCCTTTGGAGATCATTCTAGCAGGCCACTTCACAAATTCCTCTTCGCTGATCGCAGCCAATATATGTTTTCTGGAGGTGTTGAGAGGTATGAAGTTCTCCTCTCTTCTTTGCGGAAGTGGGGACTTCTCTCTTCTTGGAGGTTTATCCTCCCTACGCTGCTTGGGGGGATTTTTCTCTTCAGAGGTTATCCTCCGATTTGAATTAAGAGCTGCCAGTGTTTCTTCCACCGTTATATACTCCTCTGCCCCCGGCCATGAGGTCTGCCAGTGAGTGCGGATTTTGTCGAGCTACAGCCCGACGGAAATCATTAGACCTGGCACCCGTGAGGAGCGCATTCATAGCTGCTGAGGGATCTAGATTTGGCACCTGATGTGCCTCCCTGTTGAAGCGGCGGACGAATACTTTCAGGGGCTCATTGTCGTCCTGCCACAAGGCCATCAGGGATGCTGTTGTTTTCCTCGGCCTGCGGCTACTCATGAAGTGACGGACCAGATCCTCTCCGAAATCATCGAAGTTACTGATAGAGTTCGGTTTGATTCTGGAGTACCAGTCTCTTGCCGCACCAGTTAGCGTCGTTGGAAACGCTCTGCAAATGAAGCCGTCGGAGGCGCCATGGAGGAGCATCATTGTTCTGAATGTCTCCAAATGGTCCACGGGGTCAGTAGTCCCGTCGTACTACGGGACGGCAGGCATTTTAAACCCTCTGGGTGCTGGGGCACCCAGGACATCATCAGTGAACGGCGTTCTACTTGAGAACGCCTTGGAGGCAGGCCGGCTCTGATCCTTCGCCAGTTCCTCTATTCGGTGGTCCATTTCCTCCATTCTCTGTAGGAGCGGATCCGTTCTATGTTCCAAGGACCTGATTCTTCCCACAGATTGGCTCGCCGCGGAGCCGGACTGACTCTCCGGACTCCTACGACGAGGTCGAGACTTCACTGGTGGTGCACGATCTTCATGAGCTCGGCGCCTTTGTGCGGAGCGGGACCGCGACCTTTGACGGCGGTGAGGCTCTGTTTGGGCATGCCTCGCTGTGGGGTGATGGACTTGTCTGGTGGAGTGGTGAGTTCGATCCTCACCATGGCGCGATGACTCTCCCCTGTGGATGTCTGGCCTTTCTTGGACAGATCGCGGAGCTTCTGGAGGAGGTTGGGGAGGTGTCTGAAGCAGTTGCTGGTACTGCCCAACGAGAGCTGTCATTTGTTGAAAAAGAGCTTGAACTTGCTCCGGAGTGGGCAGGGGATTCAGGTGTTCTGAGCGAGCAGGGCTCTGCTCGGCTGTAGCAGAAGCTGCTACTACCAGCGAGGCGATTCGCTCGCTCCGGGTCCTGCGGGGCAGCACGGTTTGGGTAGTCCGTGCAGTAGGTATCCGCGCACTATTGCGCCCTGCCATTTTTGTGAGATGTCTGAGAACGGCTTTTAGTTCTGAGGTCCCACGGATGGCGCCAATCTGTTAGACCTAAAATCGGTAACAGGTACGAAAATGACGTAAGAGCTGAGCTGGATGACCCGAGGAGCTGAGTCCTGAGGGACCGGAGTGAAGTGGAGTGAAGTAGCTGAGTCCTGCTATGAGGGCTGAGTCCTGCACAGAGGCAAGCGAGGTCAGAAGACCAACCCGGGTTTTACTCCGGACATGCCCTTCGACACTCAAGTCAGTATGAGCAGAAGTGCGGGGCTAGTTCTCAGAGTTTAAGGTGGAGAGAAGGTTTTTCATTACCCATTGGTTTGAGCTTTGAACCCCTATTTATAGGGGAAAACCTGGTGAGGTGTCCAAGACAGGTGGCGGCCTGTGAGAGGCCGGAGTTCACCTACTCTGGGACAGGTGGCGGCCTGTGAGAGGCTGGAGTTCACCTACTCTGAGACAGGTGGCGTCCTGTGAGAGGCTGGAGTTCACCTACTCTGGAACAGGTGGCGGCCTGTGAGAGGCCGGAGTTTTTACACCCCATCAAGTGCCCTCTTTTTATTCCTTTTAGGCCATTGCCAATGTTTCTATTGACATTGGAAGTAGGATTCTTGATGTCCAAGAGCAGAATATGAAGCTTTGGAATTTTTCTTCTTGAATTACTCACTGGCCGGAGGAATCTTGAGAGTCGACCTATCTTATCATTAAGATTTCTTCTTTGGATATCATGAAATATCTCTGAAGTTAGGATTCAAATCTTTTTTTTTTCTCGATTTTTCATTTTTTCCGCATTTATTGGGTGCATTTCCTTGCTACTTACAGATTTTGGGAACTGATTTTGAATCCAAAACTGATTATTCCATCCAGTGAGCACTTTTCGATGAGCTCACTGAGGTGCTAATGTTAGGTCTACACATAGTTTATGTAATGTAAACCATGACCATCATGTTTCTTTGGATTATTAAATGCTATTTATAATGTGTAGTTTCCTTTTTATATGCACATATCTTCCCATTGCATGGAGGCCAAGTAGACAGGAAGACACCCTTGCTATTACCACAACTAATTTTTGGTTGTTTTTTCTGTTTTCCTTACATCAATGATAGTTGAGTAGTTTGTTAATTATCACAAGTGTCTTCTCAATCTGCAGATGTGAAAGATGGTGTTGCAATTGAACCGACTAAGTGTATGGAAGTATAATTAAAAGAAAACAACTTATTTTCCCTCAGATTTCTTCTTTGGCCTTCATGGCAAAGCTCTCAATACAGTGAATGCCATGGTTCTTTTTGTAATCTCTTTAAGTGACTTACACCTGTTAATCCCATTTTCTAATCATTATGCATCTACCGTTCATTTATGACATCTTTGCATTTCTTTGTTTCCTATTCGTCATTAGTAATTTAATTTGTCATTTTTAACTTGGTTGATATGATTTTAGTCCTTTTTTTCCATGGTCTAAGTCACAAGCTGCATTTTAAAGTTCTATCTTTTTATGAATAAATATTCTTTTAAACAGTTTTAAATCAGACTTTCTTCGGTCCAAGCCGTGCATCGCACGGGGTGTTTTACTAGTATATATATATATATATATATGAGTTTTTATATGGTGTAAGGCCTTAAACATAAGCAATCATCATTAGAAAGTGATGCAGATAATAGGCCAATAAGTGGCATATTTGCCCATTAGGATTTATTTCCATGTTATTTAGTTTCTCGGACTCGTATTTACATGTTATTTAGTTCTACTTCTAATTGTCCTCTCATCTCCTTCCCTTCTTGCCCTATTTTTCTCCTTCTCTTCTCCTATTCCTCTTCTTCTCTTCTCTTCTTCTTCTATTTCTCTTCCCGGTCCTACATCATAAAGTCATTAGCTTCATTACTATTTCTCTTCCCGGTCCTACATCAGAAAGTCATTAGCTTCATTACAAGAAAGTCATTAGCTTCATTACAAGAAACATCAAGGACAAAATATAACTAATCAATATTCAAAAGCTTGATGATGATTGTGAACGGCCAAACCATGGAAGCAGGATTCTTTCCTGGGAGCCTTCCATTCCAGCTTCAATTCCCGCTTTCGATTCCCGCTCTGGCAACCTTGAGTAGGATTTTTTCCTGGGAGCCTTCGATTCCCACTTTCGATTCCCGTTTTGATTCCCGCTTTCAATTCCCGATCTGGCAACCTTGGGCTAAACACTGAAAAAAAAAAAAAAAAAGCTTCTTGATGAATTCTAATTCCGCAAAGTTCTTAATATGTCCAGGCCATAAATATATTACAGATATCAATTTCATAAAAAAATCACTTGAGCTGATGATCACATCAGCTCAATCAAACTAAGTCAACAAAGGAAACTGGAACAAATATTCAATTTTGAGTTTTTGAATAATGCAACTAATCAAACGATTATCAATGAATGGATATTACCTTGTATCGGTGCGATGGTAATTGTTGATGATTGGCGTTCAACAGTCTGAGTTTGCTCTGCTGAGCATCTCGCATTCTACCAAGAAAGAAAATCAACATTAGGACCTCGAAGTAAGATGTTCTTAGCAACATTGGCTTCTATGATATCTACAAGGCTGAGGTAAGCAAAAATGACATTACACAAATACATAAATGAAAGGAGATAATAATGAAAAAGCAATCTACATCTGGCAATAGAACTGAAACCAAACTTGATGAATCTGAGTAGTTAACGAGTGCCATGTATTGAGAAGCCACCATCAAATATTTAAGCAATTTCAACTCATGAAATATCTCTTAGGAAAACATCTACTTATTCATTGGGTTATAATATTCACTGACTTTATAACACTCAACTCATGAAATATCTCTTAGGAAAACATCTACTCATTCATTGGGTTATAATATTCACTGACTTTATAACACCCCGTGGCTTAACGAGTAAAACTAGATGCCTGTATAATGCAGTTAAAAAACAAGAGGCCTTTAGATTGATGTAGAAACTTCTTATCAGAATAATTTTCACCTTAGTATCTGTTTCTAGCAGTCTATACCCTGATTCAAAGATTGTTTCAAGATCTACAAGTATTTCTATAAATTTGGAAAGATTTCACAATTCTGTGCCTTGTGAAGGGAGATAAATTAGAGATCTAATTGCTTCAGTTCAGAATTACAGTTTTAAAAGTTTGTAATGTCCTTAGAAAATGGTTATAATGAAGGACTAGGATAGATGGTAATGAAGAATTGAGATTAAAGTAGATTTTGGGGGTCTACAAAGTTGTATTTCAAAATTGAGTTCTTATTTTAGTCAAATTTCTGCAAGCTGTTTGATTAGGAGTATGACTTCAGGTCTGGTCTGAGTTTAGTTAAAAAGTTGATTGTTTTTTTTTTCTTCTGAATGGTAGTTAAAAAGTTGATTGTGTGGGCAAGTTTTATGCTTTTGTAGTTTCCTTATTCTTTCTTTTGCTTGTTGCAGCACAAACAGGATAAGTTTTGTTAAAATTATTCTTAATTTAGTTCCTACATTATTTTCTGTCGCGCTTGCTTCTTCTGTATGAAGAGTGTTGGTATTGTTTTACTTGATTTTCCTTTGGGTTTTTTTTTTTTTTTTTTTTTTTTTTTTTTAAGTTAATGGCTGGGTGAACAAGAAGAACACAAATGACCGAGCTGGCCAAAGAAAACAAGAAGAACAAACAGCAGAGGAACATATCAAGGAAGATCATCAGAATTATAATACCATTCAAAAAAATCATCAAAGGGATAATGATCGTGTACAGTCAGTTCCACACTAGAAAATTCATTCTCTTTTTCAGGCTGCATCGTTTTACCACACAAGAAAAGTTTACAATATCAACTCACCAAAGCAGCAGCACATATCACCGTAGAGGGAGTCAGTCGACAAGAGAGTGAAAGAGGTCTTTCATGTCGAAATGGTTGACAACATGTATTGGGTACCTCTAGCCTAGATTTAATAAGCTGAAGCCTTCCCCTATTCTGAAATTCTGTTTTGCCTGCATTCGTGTGTTGACTTACATTAGAAGTTAAATCTAAACTACATTAATCAAAACTTCCAAAATCAAGGCAAATAGTATTAAGTATCATGCATAGACATAGTCACAGCCCTAATGGCACACATGTAATCACTGAGATTATGTGGAAAGATTGGTATTCAACTCAAGTCACCACTCCTGATAAGAGAACAAACTTCCTGTACCAAAGTAAACACTAACAGATGATGAAAGAAGTAAACAATTATTATAAATGAAAAGAATTTATTGAGCTTTGCTAAAGGAACCATCGTGGTCTTACATGACTGCCTACCTCACTGATGCGATTTAAGCCTTAGTTCTATTTATTGGCCAAAATTGCCTTCTCATGCTTCCCATTACATATTAATACTACTGTCATAAAAGAGCAACCAGAATAAGGAAATAAATCCTATTGATATAAGAAACGAACAAAAGAAGGGAAATAATCTAATGCTTGCTATTAAATGCTATCCTCCTAATGACATGCCATTAAATGAATTGTTATTATAGGCATCCTTTACTTCAAACGAGTAAATTATAAGTAACTTGCGACTGATAATATTGCTAATTTGGTGATCCAAGTTAATGCCATTGACTTGCTAATTTGTGTATGACGTGCTACGTCAAATTGGGTCTATCCCTTCCATAGAGAGGATATCACTCTTTCATTAGCATTCAACCCGAGACAGAGATGGTCACAATACAATCCAACAGAAAAAACACGACAGAAGATATGAAAAAACCTTCTCCAAACATAGAGAAGGGCTAAAAACAAGATTTTCATTGGCATTCATTAGTAAAGTTCAATTAATCAAGGTAAAAAATTTATATAAATCCTATATGCATGAAATTCATATACTAATAGTAGTGCCTATCATAAAAAAAAGAAATTTATGTACCTAGAGGTCTCTTGGTAGAGATGGTGAGTGCAGGCACAATTGCCGTAAATAAAGACATCCTTTTGCATGCAAATAATAAACCTGCATATAATTTAAGTGGTCTGAGTTAAAACCAAACCAGGAGAATCATCAAAAAAATTACAAACAAGCGTATTCACTTTAGATAAATTGAAATCTTTGGAATGCTTTCAAAGATCATGTTAAACATATAAAAAATCAGCATTTTGAGTGTTAAATCGCTTTGATTACCTCGTTTAAGTACTCCTAGAAAAATTCCGGAGAAAGATTTCTTGCAGAATTTGCAGTTGTAACATTTTATACTTGTTTTTTAGATTCTCCAAGAAAAAAAAAGGAAGGGTGTATGCAAGAAACCCTAACCCTAACAAAAAATATATATATAAAAAAATTGCAGAGCATTAGAACAGTTAAACAGAAGTCCTATCCTACGCTTTCTTCTCTCACAAACCCTAGCAACACCTATTCCTCCTCCTCTCTAGAAATATGGTTGGATGAGGTTTTATCTGCGAATTTTTCTGAAACCCTAACCTTCCAACATCTCGTCAAGAGGAGAAGCGTTGTAATTCAGATCGATTCAACAAGATACAGTGACCTTTCGGATTCGCGTTCACCGGGAAGGAAAAACCCAAACCCTAACCCTAACCCTAATCCGGTGCACCAGAAACCCTAGATTTTACAGGTCGATCAAGATACAAAAAGAGAGGAGAAAAAAATTCGTACCTGGAGTGCAAAAACGAAGGTCGAGTGGAGCTGATACAGCAAAAAATCTTCCTATTTTTTACCATTTTTTTCCCTAGGCGGTGGTTTTAAGGAGAGAAAGTTTGACCATCAAGATATTACTCATCCGCCGTACACGTGGCGTAATGTTAGAAGTGTTGATCTGGTGGGCCACCATCAAGCCATCAAGCGACACGGCGATATCATCCGTTTACTCAAGTGGCTGCGAAAATCAACGGCTAATCTCTTTCGATGATAGGCAGAGATCATCAGATCCTGATGTAATTGGGACCAATGGATTGGGTTCAGGGTGCTAGATTAATGGCCCCGATCATTTGTCACACATTATATCTTATCCAAATTAATTTGAACAAGCATTATTCCAGTTTTTGTCTTCTTCTGTTTGGATGTGTGTTTGGATGTGTGGCTAACGAGGAACCTCACTCCACTCCTATAAAGGAATAGGAATAGGAAGCTAAAGGAATAGGAATAGGAAGCTCTTTAGCTCGTATAGGTGCAGGCTAAGACAGTAGTGGGATAAGTACTCAATACAGGACACATCATCGAGTACTGAATCGGACTGAGATTGATCCTGAAAGAGCTTAATATCTGTGTAGAATAAATCACGCTTTGTGACGTGGATGTTCTTGAGGCAGAGCTGGTGAACTAGGGTTAGGATTTTGGTTGTGATGGTGGTTTTCCGAACAGTGGAGAGATTTGAGAATGATCTGAGAGAGGTTTTGTCTTTGAGAACAATGCGATCGAGCTCTGGAACGTAGAGTTGGTTTGCGTTGCTTCGAGAAGGGATGGCGAAGGAGAATCCGTTGCCGGAGAGGATGGAGGAGGCGATGCGGAGGACGGTGGATTCGACGGAGAGTTGGACGAAGGCGGGGGAGAGATCGGAGACTTCTCGGCATTGGGAGGCGAGGTTTAGGTCAGCTAGGGTTAGGGTTTTGGAGGATGAGGATGAGGGGTTTTGGTAGGAGGTGAATATTTGTTTTAAGGAGGAGAGGATTTCGGAGTCGGGTTTCAGGCGGTTTTTGAAGGAGAGGATTTCCAAGTCAGATGAGCCGTAATTTTTTATAAAAATAAAAAAATAATTCAAAAAATAGAAATAATGTAAAAATAAGTATTAAAGTATCATTAGTAACTAAATCATTAGTGAAATGGATCATATTTTTCTACAAAAAATGAATACATTATATTTGACAAAAATGCAAAGAGTCGATATGGTGACAAAAAGGAAAAGAGCCTAAGAAAGCCCATGATCAATACATGCATTGTGTTACATTAAATTCAAAATTTTACAAGGGCTTCCGCTCAGACAATTTCTTCTCGATGAATATAAGAGTAGGCACATCAGTAGTGTGGATCATAGCCACTCTCGTAGTGGCTATATGGAAATTGATGGATTCTTTGGTCGGTGTAATTATGGTTATCAATCGACTTACTCTCAGAATATTCAGGAAATATGCCAAATGTGTTTATATTATGCTGCCATGTATAGCCAATATTCGGATCCATCTCTAGAGCACCATGCAAATCATAAGCGTCAACGTCCCCAGTGTAGTGTTGATACGGATCACGGTCATCATAATCATGTTGATCATCAGATCCAACAAAATATTCATGACCCGCAGCGTCTCCATGCGCATCAGGGTTGGGCTCATCAACACCTTCATTATAAACTGCAAAGTCACCTCCGTCGTCTCCATCACCATCATCATTATCACTAGGCTCATCATTTATGCAATGCTGATGTCTATCAGAACTGTCACTTGACCCACCTTCATTTGTCGGTGACTCCTCACATTCCATCTCTTTTCGTCTACTTGCCTGAACATCTAAAAGTGGTGGTTCCTTCTCAACTAACCATTCCTCAGCATTTTCTTCAGCAAAAATTATATCCAAATCAATTGGACCTTTGGGACCACTTCTGACATTTCGTTCTCGCAATCTCAAATTGTAATGGACATACACTAGTTTTTCCATCTTCTTCACTGCAAGCCTGTTTCTCTTCTTTGTATGAATGTGAGCAAATGTACTCCAATTGCGCTCACATCCTGAAGATGAGCAAGTTTGGCTTAACACAATCACAGCAATCCTTTGCAATTCAGGATGCTTAGTACCATGTAAACTCCACCACTCCGCTGTATTTAATAAAAACGTAAAAAATAATTATTCATATAAATTTGATAGAATCATGTCAAATAGTAATCATATGTTATTTACAATTACATCGTAATAAATTACCTGGGTCCATTGATGATTTGGATCTCAATGCATCTTCACTCCCAAAATTACCAATAACATCTCGAAACTCCGCAATCTTATAAATAAAAAGAGAATGCATCAGTAATACTACATAAGATACTATTGAATCTAATGAAAGGAATTTATAATGAATAAATTATGTTTGATTGGTAAATATTTATACTTGAATTGATGCGTTCATTCGCTTTGAGGAACTTGGCTCCAAGCGGTTGATGCACTTTAATAACCCTTCCATAATTTCCGGGTGATTGGACATTCTACCACCATACTGAAATATTGGATTTAAATAGTAGCCTGCAAAAGTTAAGTTAATCAGAATTTTCAGATGTTTTTACCAACAAAATTCTCAACATTACATTAGAAAAAACTAGCTTGTATACCTGCTGCATGAAGAGGGTGATGGAGTTGCGCTGCCCATCGCTTGTCAATGATATCCCACAACTTTTTGCATTAGTTTTTCGTTAGTTTTTGTATCTCCTCCTTTGAACGATCGATAGCTTCATATATAAACCCCATAGCAGGTCTTTCTTCCGAATCTACCATTCTTAGCACGGTAACAAGTGGCTGTGTGACTTTGATGATTTGCTGAATATTTTCCCAAAACTTTCGATCTGTTATAATTTGTTCAACGTCTCTTCCATCTGCCAGTTTTGCATAGAAGGATCCATTCCATTCTTTCGAAGCCAACAAGCTTTTCAACCCTGCTTGACACTCATTTATGCTAGAAAGTGATAGGTATGCGATAGCAAATCGTGTGACAGCGAGCCTAATAATATCTTTTTGACCAGTATGATGTTTCATCCAATTTAGGACTTGTGACTGATTATAAATAAATTTTGTTATCTTTCTTCCTTTCTCAATCCACTCTTTTAATTCTGGCAAGTCTCCTATCTCCTCCAGCATTAAGTCAATGCAATGTGCCGCACAAGGGGCCCAAAAAAGATTTTTCTTTTCTCCATCAATAGTCTTCCAGCTGCTTTATAGTTCGCTGCATTATTAGTTACAAACTGAACAACATATTTTTCTCCAACTTCTTCAACCACTTTGTCAAATAGTTTGAATAAATATTTTGCGTTCTTCTGCTCACTTGAAGCATCAATGCATTTAAGGAACACTGTCCCTCGAGGACAATATGCCAAAAAGTTTATCAGTGTCCTTCCATTGATGTCTTTCCAGCCATCGGCCATAATTGTACATCTCGATCTGTCCCATATTCTTTTAAAGTCATTAACATATTGTCTGACATCTTCAACCTCTGCATCTAATATGGACCTCCAAGTTCGTATGGAGTTGGTGGATTAACTCCAGGTCCTACTTGTTGCGCTGTTTCTATGGCCGCCCTATAGTATGGATTGGAAGCCGCATGAAATGGCAGTCCGGCAAAATACCATAGTCTTCCCACCACCCTGCCCAACTTCTTCTTCAAGTCTTTCCCCCATGCTGCTCTTAAAGTAGGTTGTCGTGATGGGGGTACAAACGTAAGTGGGTCTAAAGTTCCAGTCCTTGTAGGAACCTCGTGATAAGAGGCTGAAAGAAAACCTCTGCCCGTACCTGTGGGCCCTATCGCCGATGGGCCAATATCAGAACTTCGTGCTGCCACAAATGGACCAGCATCAGACCTACGTCTAGGTGCAAATGACGGGTCTGCATCTGACCTACGTGAAGGTCCTGATGATGAGCCAGCTCCATCTCGTGCGATGCGTTGTGCTTCCATTTCCATAAAGAATGTACGTTGACTAGCTTTCCTCGCCGCACGCATATCTCTATCTAGCATGTCTTCTTCTTGTGTGCCTCGTTCTTCAGCAATCTGTTCGTTCACGTTCTTTACTGCTTGTTTCTCCTCTTTATAATTTTTGAGGGCAGCTCTCATTTCTTTCATCACTTGTTCAGGCACGCTTGGACACCCGGCAACGTTGCCATGTAACTTAGCAAGATGATGTTTAAAGCGATTAATCCCACCGGTAGTGATTTTGTTACAATAAATACAACGCACCATTTTTCTCGATGGTGGATTCGACATCGTCCCATGCTCCCATGCAGGATCAAGCGGCATTGTGTGTCACTATATCTAGAAAAGTGTAAAAATAGGAGAGGACTGTCATTACTAAAATAAGGGATTAGATTATATGAGTTTCTATATGGTGTAATCCCCTATAGTCCATTATTTTTCAAGAAGTACTATAAGGCTTAAAATATAACATGATCCCAACTGTCCATTGGATGAGCCACAATGTAAATGCATTGTGGCCCAAAAATTATTTACATAGGATGATCCCAACCCTCTGATCTATAGAACTTTCCATAATATGCAGTTATCAATAGATTTAGGATCATCTTGTGGCAATCATTTTTTTGGGCACAACCTATTGATGTTTTGACCCAACAAATAGATGGTTTGGATCATCCTATGCGTGAGCCATACAAAAAATATACCAGATGTATTATTTTTCAAGAAGTACTGTAAGGCTCACATTTAGACCTGGCAAACGGGTGGGTCGGGCCCGGTCAACCCGCGGGTGATGCGGGTGCGGGTCCACGGGTCGGGTGAGGAAATGACCCGCATTTCTGCGGGTCAAAATTTAGGTGACCCGCGCGGCCCGCGGGTGGGCCGGGTCAACCCGCGGGTCACCCGCATATGGAGATTGTAATAATTATTCTGATTTGACAGCATCTGTTTTTTTCGTAATTGTCATAACCTTCTATATTTTATTGGTATTTTTTCGTAATTTTACAATTTTATAATCAATTTTAGAATCATTTTTAGGTAATTTTTCATTTAAAACTTTATAATTTAGCTATTTTACTTTTTTTCTGTGTAATGATTACTTTTTTCAGTTTTTTTTTCGTTTGCTAGCGACATTCGCCATGTGCGTATCTTTGCACCACGATGGCCACTTGCCGAGAAATTGCCATAGGAGAAGCTTGGTAGCAAATTCTTATAAAATAAAAAACAGATGGAAATGTTATCAACACTACTGTTTCTTATGAGCGCACTCTCACTTTATTAAAAGTATGGTATGGCCCACACCATAGGATGATCCAAACCGTCCATTAGATGGGCCATAGCCTAAATAGGTTATACTCCAAAAATCATTTCCATAGGATGATCCTAACCCTCCAATCTGAATGTTAGAGGGTTGATCCTAACCCTCCAATCTGAATGTTAGAGGGTTGATCCTAACCCTCTATAGATCGGAGGGTTAGAATCAACCAATGGAAATAATTTTGGGGCATAACCTATTTAGGCTATGGCCCATCTAATGGACAGTTTGGATCATCCTATGGCATAAGCCATACAAGAAAGAGATCATCCAAAAGTTATAGCCATTTAAAGTAATAAGTATTGAAATGAATTTTTGAGCATAACCTACTTACGTTGTCACCTATCAAATGGACGGCTCAGATGATCAAACCAATTAAAATAGATATGACAGGGAATTATCCAACGGTTTGGATTATCCAACATTAAAAGTTTAATTGCAGCTAACTTTTTCATAGAAAAATGGGTAGCCGCCCAGTACACCTATGCTATGCTATGCTAAGCCTGTGTTTAATAAATGGCATTAAATGGGTGATTCGGGCACTCCTCACTTTATTAAAAGTTTAAAACTATATGTGCTCCATTGTTTACTCGGGACAGCCACCTCAAGGTCCTCAAGTGTGTTTGTACTTTGTAGCATTTCTTTAACTTAAAGGGGCTGTCCCAAGTAAGAACAAGGGCCCAACATGTCATTTAATGCACTGTACCCCATTTTTCTTTCTTGGGACAGCCACCTTCATGTGTCTATGTCTGTTCTTTTACAAAGATGGGGGGCTGTCCCGGGTAAGACAGGGCCGGATGTATAATTTCCCTAATAAATACTTTATTGAGGGTTTCATTACCTCAGCAGATAAAGAAACTAGAAAAGAACATTTCTTCTTCCTCCTAACAAAGAAATGCACGAAAACCAGAGAATTTTTCTTCTTCTGCCGAAAATTGAAAGCCCAACTAGTAGGAAACCCCGCAAGGAGGGTTTATCATAGGCTTTAGGTGTGGGTTTGCTTCCACAAAAAGAAAACAGTGGATGAAGGCAATGGCAAAAGGTTTTTGCACAAGAAACTAAGGGAGATTGAGCTTTTCTTTGAATGAATAGAAATGTGAGACATTCAGCACAGATTTATAGGTATGAATCGTATCATTTTTGTTGAATAAATCAAGCACGGATCTTTCTTTTTTTTGTCTTTTTAAGCCTTAGATTCAGAAATATGTTTTGGGAAGATCAACCAGTGGGAGAAGTCACGGATCGCCAAGATTCTCCTGCTAGTCGATCCCATCCAAGAGAAAAGTAATATTCGTGTTTGACTCGGCCAGGACTCGCCGAGTCTGCTACTCCAAAATGCGGTCTTCACGAAACCGAGTCGACTCGGCCGAGTTCCGTGCCAAGTCAACGAGTTTTTAAACACTGATCCAAACTGTTCACTTTGATAGCACCTCACTCAAGATCAACAATGGCATTGTGGATCCTTCCTTTGATTGATCCAAACCGTTCACTTGATAGGACTTGCTTTGAATTTTCTGATTTTGACGCTCCAGACAATGGGAATGGCAGAAGTTATACGATGAAAGGCCTTATTAGCTCGTATGCATCATCACAGGCACACTTTTTAAGATGCTGCTGTTGGATCAAATATCAAGAGCTGTACTTCTGTCGTACCACAAATAATAGCTCATATGGCGGCATTCCGTAAGCACACTTTTTAAGATGCTGTTGTTGGATCAAATATCAAGAGCGGTACTTCTGTCGTACCACAAATAAGAGCTCATATGGCGGCATTCCGTATACCACCTGAGATTCCATTCTGTTGGTTTCAACAATACCATTACAAAATCTCTTGCTGAGGGCACGTTTGACTGCCAGGAATTGTTTTTCATGATAAATCAGTGTCTCTAGAGTGGAGATGAGGGCGTAGTTGCTAAAAACCAGGAAACAAAATCCCGTCTTGAGTAGAGTTTTTTGTTTCCATGGCTGTAGCAACTTCATAGTTTTGGGATTTTGTGGCTATTTATCATGAACAACAATTCTTCCCTGCTGCCATAATGATTTCTAGAATGGCAAACAAATGCACCATCAAGTTTGGTAAACTATCATTTGGTAAATACAATTTTAGAATTCAAAAATATTTGGTCACCATAGTTGTGCAAAAAGCAATTTTACAGCCCCTCTTTTTCAGGTGACAGATGCCACCTCATGTCAAGACAAATTCAGCTGATGTGCAAAATGTGGGGTCTCTAATGGCTTTGTCCAAAATGGCACGGACACTTCCATTAGCAAAATCTTTTGATTAGAAATTATGTTCATGTCACGAGAGCTTGTAACCCATGTTGGGGCTGAACTCAATTGAACCACCACCCATTTCAAAAAAAAATATATTAGCCAAAAGCACTAATAAAATGTGGTTTGAATGAACAAAATACCCTGGGTTAAGGGTTAAATTTTCAATTACCGAAGTTAATTCTACAGAGATAAGTTCAGTGATAGGGCCCACCAACATCTCATCAGCAAGATCCATACAGTTCATCAAGTGGGTCCCACAATTTAGATCATATAACCCAACAATCACTTCAAATATAAGATCCCTAAACATTTGACAAGATCTAATTGCTTCTAATATTCAGTGATTGGGTGGTCCCACTAAAGAGAAGCTAACAACAACAATCATATTGAGCCTGAACAATTGCTCAGAAATTTCGAACTGTCCATCATTTTACGTAGGGTCTAGAATGCTGAATAAATAGCCCAACCAGAGTATAAGTGCAAAATGCAAGTAAAATAAACAAGATAGATTTCCTTTAAAACTTTTTTCCTGTCAAAGAAAACCTTAGATTTTATTTTAACAAAAAATTCCACTTTTGATGCAAATAAAATGATACAATAAAAGCAATTTTACCAAAATAATAATAATTGCTTCCTCTTGGTTATTCATCGTCTTCTCCGGTCGTCCCTGTAAGGTCCTTCGCTCTCTTGATCCTTCAACAATCCAAGAAATGCAAGCAGACCAAAAAAGAAGAAACCGCCCGACCAGCCTCCACCACCACCTCCCCCACCGCAGCCACCATCGCCGTCGTCACGAGGGGGAAACCCGGTACCACCGTCGTCAAGTTCAGGTGACTTTTCTTTTCCTGAAATTCACATTCTGATTATTATTTTTTCAAAAAAAATGTAAAAATAAGAAAACAAAAACAAAAGGACTGAAAATTCCAATCACGCGTTCAGATATATACATATATTTTTTTAAATTAAAAAATTACAAACACACACACACATATCTTCTATCTACTACAATAAGCTGGGATGAAAAGAGAGAGTTTTTTCAATTTTTATGAAAATCACGTGAGAATTACACGTCACATTTCTTGACTTCTACTACAATAAGCTGGGATGAAAAGAGGAGAGTTTTTTCCATTTTTTTGAAAATTACATGAGATTTACACATCACATTTTTTGACTTTTTTGAACAAATGCACCCATTCAACTCATATAATTTCAATCCTACCCCCTCCTTTATGCTTTTAACAAAGGCACCCATTAAATCATATATTTTCAATCCTACCCCCTCCTTTATGCTTTTAACAAAGGCACCCAGTAAAGCATATAATTTCAATCTTACCCCCCTCCATAGCCAGTTAAGCATACACGTACTCTCTCTCTCTCTCTCTCTCTCTCTCTAAGCTTCCGCTCTGTCAGCTTCCCCTTTCACTCCGCCACCGCCTTCGGACCGGCACCAGTATCGTCATCGCCGACGGGAAAACACTCTCTTTTCTCAAATTAATTAATCACTTCTTACTTCCATCTCTATTTCTGGTTTTTTACAGGAAAGAGCTTCGGGTGGCAACAATGGATGAGATTTATGATATGAAGTTTTTTCCATCTCTATTTCTGGATTTTCATCAGTTCAACAACAACAATATTACAATAGCAGGGGATTTCAGTCTATCTTAAACGGGCTGGTGATCAGTCATGTACTCTTATAATTTTATTTTCCTTTTATTTTACTTCATCTTCAGGAATTTGATTTTAGGGTTTTATTATTGTAACTCCCTTACGAGAGGTTTTTAATTATTTATTTATTTTTTGAATGATTAAGAGAGCTTTTACTGTAAGAACTGAGATAAATTTTGTTTTATTTCATCTCTCTGTTAGGGTTTTATATTTTTTTTATTAGGGTTTGACTCGGTATTGGTCTTTCTTTGTCATTTTTCAGGATGTTTCATACTCTTAGTCGCAAATTGAAGAGAATTTTTTAGGGCATTTGATAATGGAACTGACTCTCTTCATTTTACAATGTTTGCATGCTTTGGGTGAAAATTGTTGTTAGGTTTGTGGTTATATTTGATGATATTGGGGATTAATAGGTGCTTCTTTATGGAATTATTACTATTTCATTTGAAAAGTAGTTTGCTATTGTAAGTGGTGTTTTTTGCTCTTCTGATTTGTACCATCTAATTATAGATAAGGTGTAGGTTGAGGCAGAGGAGATTCTCAACTCCTAACATGGAAATCATGGTTTCAAGTTCCTTCACAAATTATGGTTTTTTAATAAAAAATCTATAGGGTGATCTTAACCATCCGATTTAAGAGGAATTATGGAAACATCTATAGATTGGAGGGCTAGGATCAGCCTATGGAAATGATTTTTGGGGCACAACCTATTTATGTTGTGTTCCATCACATGGACGGTTTGGATCAACCTATGACGTGGTCCGTACAGTTCTTTGTCGGCCCGTGCATCGCACGGGTTATTTACTAGTTTTGAATAAGCTGGGATGAAAAGAGAGAGTTTTTTCGATTTCTATGAAAATCACGTGAGAATTACACGTCACATTTCTTGACCTTTTTGAACAAATGCACCCATTCAACTCATATAATTTCAATCTTACCCCCCCTCATTTATGGTTTTTTAATCTCTCTGTAACTCATCAGAGATATTTTTGGCAAAAGCCTTATCTCTTCCGATACGTGTCTTACACCAGGGTTTTTTTTCAGAGACCTTACCTACTCACCCCGAGATTTCCATATCTTACCCTTCGTTTTTCCTAAAGCGACGGCTTCAGCTGGAATTTTCATGGTAATGGATGTGCTCTCTGCTTTGTTTATTCTGTTTGCATTACAGGTCAGGGTTTAGGATTTTAGGGTTTTGGTGGTATTTTACTAAGTTGTTCTTACCAATTTATTGAAAGTTCTATGGAATTGGGTATGTTCTATGAGGTTTCGTGGATTTTGCTTCTCAATTGTTTGATAGAATGCCTCAATGGGACTTTGTTTTTTCCAAGTACCCGATTGAATGTAATCCCAATAGTATTCTACTGTTTGTTATTTCGCAAATAGAAACCCTATCTGTTCGGGTGTAACAACTTTTACTTTTGAATTGTGATTAATTTGATATACTTTGATGCTAAAGTAAACTTTTGATATACTTTGACCTTTGAACAACCTGGGATAGACATATGGAGCTAAACCAATTGGACTTTGGTATTTTTCAGGTAGAAAGAAATCATATTCCATTTTGTGGGGCTTTGTTTCCTTCGGTTTATATCTATATTAAGCAGATGCAGAACATTTTTTGTAAAATCAGCCGTTTTCATTTTTTTCCTTTATTTCTCTATTTCATCTAGAGATTATAAACTGTAAACTATTCACTATTGTTTTTGGAAATATTGCCTTTTAGATTCTCACATCCTCCATGCACTTGATCAGCTTCAAATTAGGTGAGCCCAAATTACATGATCTTCTATGACGCATCAAGGTAGTCTTTGTAAGATTATTATCTTACCAAGGAATTGGTTACCTGGAAGTCTGAAGGTTCTAATTTCCCTCCTAATAATGTGTATGCCTATTGCATATTTTTTGGGCTATATGCCAAGGTAAAAAGTTACATAATATATTGTTTTTGTAACTAAAAAGTTACAGTTCTTAAGTACATGCTTTAGTTACTCGTCTTTTGGTATGCTTTGAATTGTTCCATCACGTGGATTTTTTTTCCTTGGGTTGTTTGATTTGCATTCAGAAAATTCGGAAATTTTGTCATTTTTTCTATTTTTAAAATATATATTTCTCTTTTCTTTATCAGTTTTTTAACCTCCTATATCCATACATTTTCGTTTCTTTAAAAAAAAAAAACTATTTGATCCATCTTCCTGTCATTTGTTTTTTCTTTGTCTGTAACTTTGGTCAGCTGTTTCTACTTTTCATCAATGGCTTTTTGTGATTTTCCTCTACCAGTCAATTAAGTTTTTGTGGCCATGATGTTTAGCATATTTCCATTTCTGATTTCAAAATATGATTTAATGTGTTTTAATGCTTGATTTTTGCAGGGAAGAGAGCTAAACTCCCAAAAGCATTTTCAAAGCAGAATCATAAGACGAAACTCATGTGCTAAAATTTAAAAATTTGTAGCAAGCTTCTCTCTCTCTCTCTCTCTCTCTCTCTCTCTCTCTCTCTCTCTCTCTCTCTCTCCATTGAATGGGATTCTTTCATTTCTATATACTGTATTCTCTTTAGTCCTGTTTCATGTTTCATTTTTCATTATTCCTTATAATTTTAAATGACCAAATGAAAATCTCATTTCATCACTTCATAAAAAAAAAATTTAGTAATTACTACAGCCTAAAGCAAATTTCTTTAACCACTTTTATGTGTGCAGTGAAGGCAAGGTTTTATTACATGGCAGGAAAAAGGGTGGTTATACGGATATGGTGAATCTTCGAAATGTGTCTTTGCTTTTATCTTCCATTTTTTAAAATTTCTTTTTAAATGTGATGTGCATAAGGAAAGAGAAGAATTGAATTTGGGTGCAGTTGATAGAATTGAGGAAGTGGTTTCATGAAATATTTTTCTAATTTGGTAAACCTGCTTATATAAACGGGAGATTAAAACCCTTTTAGGGAGGGTTAAGGGAATTGAGAGAATTGGACGCATTCCTAAAGGAATTAAAACACACATTTTGATCATGTTTATCTATCAATAAGAAATCAGGGTCTCTTTTCTGCAGAAAGAGGGATACATGGTTTTTGAATTTGTTGATTACTATAATGGGTTTGTCTTAGGATTAGTGTTTTCAAATTAGGGTTTCTTCATACCCAAGGATGGAAAAGCAAAAGATGGAATTGCAAAGCTTCTCATAAAGGTTAGTACCTTCATTGCTTTTATTTTTTAATGGTAGTACCTTCATTGTGCATGTGTTCAGACTTTAAATATTAACTATATTTGTGGTTGGGTGTCTGTCTACATACAACTTCCTATATGTTCTGTTGTTTTCATTTCATATGCTCGGTTTTGGTTTGGTGTTGTGAATATCATTATGACATCAATGAATTTGGTTTGCTGCTGCGAGTTGCCTTCCACTTTGATTAAATTTATCTAATATATATTATTTTCAATCTTATTTCTTTTTACACAACACTTTTTACAAATAAAAGAAATCTTCCTTCTCTAAATTTTCTCTCTTTCTTTGTACAATACCTTGAAAAAAATGCAGAACATGGAAAATAAACTTCTTTTTTTTTAGTTTTATGGTTATATACCTTCTTCCTTTCTACAAAGTGTCCCTGCATGATGCATGTTCACTGCTTTGAGATTTGATTATGGAGTAATTAATCTCATTTACATTAGAAAATTGACCAAATTATTTGAAGACTCTCTCTCTCTCACTCTCACTCTCTCTCTCACTCTCTCTCTCTCTCTCCAATGTGAGTTATTTTTTATTTTTCTCATCAATATTTTTTTTGGATTTCATTAGAGCCACCAGAAATAGGATTTCGCCCCTGTTTTCTCTTCTAACATGCTTAGCAAGTGATCTCTCTCTCTCTCTCTCTCTCTCTCTCTCTCTCCCTCCCTCCATTGTCATTTATTTTTCATTTTTCTCATCAGCATTTTTTTTAAATCAGCAGGGTCGCATTTTTCTCATAGAAATCAATGGACTTAGTTAAATCAAAAGTGGCCGGTGGTTCAAATTCTATTTTAATATCAGTAAAACTTCATTTGTTGGGCAATTGAAATTTTCTAATTCCCACTAATTGTGAATTGCAAAAATTTGTGGAGTAAAATTTGGTTTCAGATTACTGTAGTCTGTTTTGGGTTTAGGCTCAAACCTATTTCATTATTATGCAAAGTCACATTTTCACAGATTATATTAAAACGCACTTTCTTTACTTCGTTTCTTTAGATGTGCTTTCCGGAAGAGCAAAGCTCAGTTTTAAGATTGTCTATTAATTACAGTTGTGCATTTGATATTGCTACTGCACAAATCAAACTTCCTCATGAATTTATCTTCTTTCATTTCTAAAAAAAAGTTATAAAGCATTCTTGACTCTTTGATTTAACTGGGAGGTTCTAATTTTGGAACACAACTATATTGTTGTCCACCAATTTACAATTTCTTATAAATTTGAGGGCTCTTTGATTTAATTGGGACACAACTATATTGTTGTCCAACTTTGATGAGCCTGTGAGGTGTTTCATTCGTATAGAACTTTCATCATGTGTGTTTGGAAATTATTTTCTATGTTTTCAGGATCTTGAGGCAAGGAGATAGATCAATTAGAAGATTTTTTCTAATGTAGAAATTATTTTCTATGTTTTCAGGATTTTAGAGCAAGTAGATACATGGATTAGAAGGTTGAATTAGTGGTATGCCATGATAGTGCCTTTTATCATCTTTGCAATACTTATTTTTCAAATGGTATGCCATGATAGTGCCTTGCATTCTTTTTGTCATAAATGTTTTCAATCCTTACTTTAGATTATTTATATTTTCTGTTAAATGTTGATTTCAATCTTTAGTTGATCTTATTCCAGATTTTTGAAGTCAATACTTTCATGTGGAATGCCCACTTCAGTCCCCTTCATTATGTCTATTTGCGTTCTTTGATTGTTTCCACTACTGAGATCTATGCCACATTTCATGTCGAGGAGGTGACATCATGCCCGCTAATGTTTTCGTAGAGGAAAACCATCAGCAGGGTGCTTATCCTTTCGTGTAATGGGTTTACATTTCTATATATTATATGTTTTTCCTTTGGAATTTATGGGAAGGGGTCAAGAAGGTGACATCTTGCCCGCTAATGGTTTTGGTAGTTGAAAACCTTATCCTTTCGTGTAATGGGTTTACATTTGTGAATATATATTTTTATTATCCATGTTATATTACACATCAGCTGAAACAGATAAATGCCTAATATGCCCTCAAATTCACACTTTTCTGAGTTTTAAATACCTCATGTGCCCTCTCTCTAACACGCGTAATCCCTCCTCCCTCTTTCTTCTCTACTCATCTCTCAAAATTTCTATTCCCCTCTTCTCTTCTGCTCATTAGTTCTGTTCTGCAAAAATTTGTCGATTTAACACGTAGATCTCTCTCTCCCCTCTCTTTTTTACATTTCCCCCTTGACTACTCTGTGTTTTAGCCTGTATTTAAGGGTAATATCATCTAAGGCCATCCAAAACGTCTAAGAGATATTTTTGCAAATGTTCAGAGATATTTTTGCCAAGAAAAATACTCTCTCTCTCTCTCTCTCTCTCTCTCTCTCTCTCTCTCACAACGATTTCTAATCCTACGGGTTCTCTGTCGAGTTGGGTGTTTTTCCTGATAAACGTATGTAAACCCTAATCCTCTTTTTCAGATTCTTCTTTGGATTTTCAGGTTAGTATTAACCTTAAAATCTAGGTTCTTCTTTTCGTATTTTGAGATTTCTATTTTTCATCTACGATTTTGGGTCCAGGGCCTCATATTTGATTCCTTATTTTGGGATTTTTGCCGGATTTTCCTCAACTCTTTCCATGATTTTCGACAATTTCGTGATCTCACCATTTTCACTAATTACCAAGTTCTCAATTACAGCTCTCTCTGCTTCATGGAAAGTGTCGTAGTTCCCTGCGCTCTCTCCCTACGATTCCCCCCTCTATCTTAACTCTAAGTTGGCCAAACCCCTCTTTATTTTCTTCCATATTCCAGAGACCGCTCTCTTTCTCTTCTTCCCTATTCGAATTTGTAATCAACAAACTGAATTCATTATCTTGTTTTCCTTTCTGGGTGTAGCAGATAAAGAAGTTCTATCAATCGAGAAAGAGTCAGAGATCTGGGTATTCTTTATGGGGATCACGAAACCAATTTGGGGAAATGAAAAGCCAAGATGTTACTTTGTACTTTGCTCTATTCCTTTTTAAATTCCCATGTATTCCTTTTCAATTTTTTTAGCAGGGGTCATGAAACGAATTTGAGGGTCATGGAACTTTTACTTTTACTCTCATCACTAAATCTGTTTCATATAATGTAATTATATGATCTCCATTCTATGCAAGCTTATATATTTTTACTGTCTTCACTCCGTTTCATGTTCCGATTAATTCTTTTGACCTTAGATTTTTATATATTGCTATGGAAGTTTTCATGTAATCATTTAAAAACCAGGTTATGAAACCGGATATGGCCCATAAGCAAGCTTATATATTTTTAGTGCTTTCTCTCTGTTTCTGCTATATTTTAGTGCCTTCACTGATATATTTTAGCGCTTAAGCAAGCTTATATATTTTTACCGTCTTCACTCCGTTTCATGTGATCTTAGATAGTGGGTTCTTGAGTTCATTGGTGGAAGAGCTGTTTTTTTTTATACTTTTTTCCTGTGTGTTTAAAGTAACCTTTTGATTTTTTATGTGGTATTGCAGATTTTCATTTTCAAACCATTTATCTGGGGAAGGAGAGGATCCGGGTGATCGTGTCTGATATTGGAGAAGACAGATCATAACTCTGAATGGCATTTGCCCAAAATAATTTAGGTAATCCTTCTTTTGATATCTTAGCCAGGATTTTATTTCATAGTTGATAGTTGTGTGCTTCAGATCTTTCTAGATCCTTATGTTAAAAAAGGGAATTGGGATCTTTGCAGAGAGGAATTGGTGTGAGTGGGATCTTGGGTTTATATGATCTAGGTCTCTTTGATTTGGTGGGAGTGGGGTATTGAGCTCATTGGTGGAAGAACCGCTGCTTTTTATAAACTTATTCTTTACGTGTTCCAAGTTACCTTTTAAACTTCATCTTTGTTCAAGATAAAGCCTCTCTGAGTAACCTTTGCTGTATTGCTTTCTTCTGATGTATGCATACATATATATTCTCCTTTCAGGCTGAGTGAATTGGCTTCATGGATGACAACATTTAGAGAACAGATGTTTTCCTTACCATTTCAATCTGCAATACAATCAACATCTCCTATATTGCAACTAAGGACTGGTGATTCTTTGAGGTATTACATAATGTCTATTAGTGCATGCTTGATTTGAAGTTGTTATAAACGTTCTTGAATGGCATTGTAGCTTGCTTGCATTTCTGTTATGCAGTCCAAGATTTATTTAGAGACACCTTCAATTTATAATGATCATTTTTTTTTGAATGATATCATTTTTACTAACAATTTCCAAGTTGTTGTAGCATTATTGAACTGTCATCATTTGGATGGGCATGTAAGAGGCTTCTCGCGAACAAGAAGTCTAATCCAAGCCCACCCACATGAACTTAGAAACTTCGCATGATAGGTACTCACTTCCAAACTAAAGAATCCACAGAATATTTAACAACAGATAAAGTTTCTAGAATCAATATCATTTGGAAAAATGAAGACTTTTGTGAGGGGTGTTATATCCGAATATAAATAATCGTATGGTATATCCTATAACATCAAGCCAGGATCCCATACTCCTATAAAGAAAGACTTTTTTAAATCAGTAACTAAAGCATTCATTACTTAAAACCATTGCCCTCTGTACAACCTTCTTTCATGTGAATCATAGCTTTAAAACTCCCCCGTGTCTGAATCGACTCGCCCGAGTCGACCCCCTTTTACCTTGTCTGTCTTCCCGTGTTGTGCTGTATTCGCGGAACTTTTTCTCGGGGATTATATTTTATAAAATGCATGCATGATTTTTCTTTCTAATAGTTTTAATGCATTCATTTTATGACTCATCTTCATTTACTTTGTCACCCAGTGTGATGACTTTCTATTCTCTTTGTCGTCCCATGCACATTATTCATTTGAAATGTATGCATATGTGTTCTACCTTTAATTTGCACGCTGTCAAGTGCCAATTCCATCCCTGCAAAGGCACCCATTAAAGTCATATAATTTCAATCTTACCCCCCTCCTTTAGGGTGATCTTAACCATCCGATTTAAGAGGAATTATGGAAACATCTATAGATTGTGAGGAGGATCTTCCTTTTTAGCATGGGAAAGTTTCAAGGGATCTGTCAGATATAATGTAGCTTTGAAGGCACTAAATTTGGCGGTTGATAGATTAGGAACCTCCAATGTATGTGTTGCTGGCCATTCTTTAGGAGTTGGCTTTACCCTCCAAGTGGGTACAGCTTTGACCGAACAAAGGGTGTTTGTGGAGTCTCATCTGTTCAACCCACCATACCAAGGTTAATGATCTCTTTATTGTGCTTGAATAACCAACTGTATGGATCATTATCAGCAAAACAACATTTCGTTTTATCATTGTCACATTTGTCCTAAATGGTATGTATTTTAAAATTTGGATCATAGGAGTTACTTATTCAAAATTTCTGACGTCTCCACTGGCCAGTCGATTTCTTTATTAAAATAGGCAAAATAATAGTCGGGATTTCTGCGTATAATTTATGCGCCTTTTCTTTGTTCAGGTTTATCTTCTACTCAACTGTGTAATACTGATTTCTAATCTCTATATTTACAAATATATCTTCCTTATGAATGTTTTTTCTTTCTTTTCTTTTCTTTTTAAGTTATAAAGCATTTTATTGGGCACTCCGTGCATCGCACGGCGGGTCTTTACTAGTATATATTATAGCAGAAGAGAAAATAGAAGAATTTTATGAATTATTTGAAAACTCTATAAATTTAACACGTCACAGTAGTTGATATTTACCGTTTAGCGCCTTCACCATATATATATATATATATATATATCCATATCCATATGCTAGGGTAAAATGCTCTTTCATAGAGGTAGTTTTGCCCTTTAATACCAAAGAGAAAAGCCGGACACGATTGCCCACGCGTCTCTCTCTCTTCCCTGCTTTTCACCAAATCTCAGCCAATGACAAAAATTTTGTGTCGCGAGGTGTCGATCCGGCGAGGCGTACGTGTCGTTCTTATCTCATGTTCCTCTCTCTTCCTGCTCCCCACGTCTCTCTTCTCTCATCATTGAGAATGAAAAGTTATGGATAGGGTTTTTTTCTTGGTTTTCTTTTTTTCCACACGGATCGACAGATACCATTGACAATGAAAATTTATGGAGGGGTTTGTTTTCCTGGCTTTCTTCACTACACAGATCTACAGATCTGCTTCCAAGACCATGAAGGTGCTATTTTTGTGTCTTTGGTTTTTGTTTGTTTTTGTTCTCTCTGAGTTTATCCCTATTTTGGGTTTTTATTTTTCTTCTCTTTGATTGGGGATGGTTCTCCAGCCACAGTAGAGAAATTAGGGTTTGTCTGACCCTAATATAGGGTTGTTGCTTAAGAGATGGCAGCACAATTCAGGTCCAACTGCAACCTCTCTTTCAGGCCCAAATGGGGCTGGACACAGTGGGACTAACCAGTTTGTGCCTTTTTTATATATGGCATTTGAAACTCAATGAATCGTATAGGGGAAGCAAGAAATTCCCAAAGCCCTAATTCCCTCGCTCACAGCCTATGAAGGTAACATTTTGTTCCATTTGTGTTTTTTATACCACAAGATTGTATTTTAAGTGATTCTGGGCTTTTATGTCTCGGTTTGTTCAATTGACTGTTAAGATGAAAGTGGCGGTATGTGCCGGTCACGGTCTACATTTTTTCGCATGAGGATGGACCTTTCCAGGTACTTGAACTTCAGGAATAACTATAATTCTTGCATTTTATGAAAAGAAGGTGCTTGCCAGTAATTTTCATATTCACTGAAAATTCACGAATACTCTGTTTTGTGGATCCTTTTTAGGAACTTGATAAAAGCATTTCTAAAATAATTTGCAAATTCCTCAATTAGTCATTACCCTAATATAGTGCTGTTAGACCTAAAATCGGTAACAGGTACGACAGTGACGTAAGAGCTGAGCTGGATGACCCGAGGAGCTGAGTCCTGAGGGACCGGAGTGAAGTGGAGTGAAGTAGTTGAGTCCTGCTATGAGGGCTGAGTCCTGCACAGAGGCAAGCGAGGTCAGAAGACCAACCCGGGTTTTACTCCGGACAGGCCCTTCGACACTCAAGTCAGTATGAGCAGAAGTGCGGGGCTAGTTCTCAGAGTTTAAGGTGGAGAGAAGGTTTTTCATTACCCATTGGTTTGAGCTTTGAACCCCTATTTATAGGGGAAAACCTGGTGAGGTGTCCAGGACAGGTGGCGGCCTGTGATAGGCTGGAGTTCACCTACTCTGGGACAGGTGGCGGCCTGTGAGAGGCCGGAGTTCACCTACTCTGGGACAGGTGGCGGCCTGTGATAGGCTGGAGTTCACCTACTCTGGGACAGGCCGGTGAACTCTGGGACAGGTGGCGGCCTGTGAGAGGCTGGAGTTCACCTACTCTGGGACAGGTGGCGGCCTGTGAGAGGCTGGAGTTCACCTACTCTGGGACAGGTGGCGGCCTGTGAGAGGCCGGAGTTTTTACACCCCATCAGTTGCCCCCCAGTTTTCCAAGTTATTGAGTGACTTGGGAAAGTGTGGTTGATCGATTATCTGGACGGGCAGGCGCCGTGCGGAAGTGAATCGGAGGGTTCAGTCTGGAGGTCCAGTCCAAAGTCTGGCTGGATTTGAGTCCGGAGGTCCAGTCCGGAGTCCGGCTGGATTTGAGTCCGGAGGTCCAGTCCGGAGTCCGGCTGGAAACAAGTCTAGAAATCCCGTCCGGAGTTGAGCCAGTCCGGCTGGGGATGAGTGCGGAAATCCAGTCCGGAGTTGAGCCAGTCCGGCTGGAGATGAGTCCGGAGTTCATCAGTCCGGCCTAGGCCGGATTGGATTTTGTCGTTTAGCGAACGCGTCATATCCAGTCCGGCTTAGGCCGGACTGGTTTTTGTCGTCTTGTGTCCGGTCCGGCTTGGGCCGGACTGGTTTTTGTCGCTTTGTAGAAACGCGTTATGGCCGGACTGGTTTTTGTCGTCTTGTATCGCCGGACTGGTGAGGTGTCCAGGACAGGTGGCGGCCTGTGATAGGCTGGAGTTCACCTACTCTGGGACAGGTGGCGGCCTGTGAGAGGCCGGAGTTCACCTACTCTGGGACAGGTGGCGGCCTGTGAGAGGCTGGAGTTCACCTACTCTGGGACAGGTGGCGGCCTGTGAGAGGCCGGAGTTTTTACACCCCATCAGTTGCCCTCCAGTTTTCCAAGTCATTGAGTGACTTGGGAAAGTGTGGTTGATCGATTATCTGGACGGGCAGGCGCCGTGCGGAAGTGAATCGGAGGGTTCAGTCTGGAGGTCCAGTCCGGAGTCTGGCTGGATTTGAGTCCGGAGGTCCAGTCCGGAGTCCGGCTGGATTTGAGTCCGGAGGTCCAGTCCGGAGTCCGGCTGGAAACAAGTCTGGAAATCCCGTCCGGAGTTGAGCCAGTCCGGCTGGGGATGAGTGCGGAAATCCAGTCCGGAGTTGAGCCAGTCCGGCTGGAGATGAGTCCGGAGTTCATCAGTCCGGCCTAGGCCGGATTGGATTTTGTCGTTTAGCGAACGCGTCATATCCAGTCCGGCTTAGGCCGGACTGGTTTCTGTCGTCTTGTGTCCAGTCTGGCTTGGGCCGAACTGGTTTTTGTCGTTTTGTAGAAACGCGTTATAGCCAGACTGGTTTTTTGTCGTCTTGTGTCCAGTCCGGCTTGGGCCGGACTGGTTTTTGTCGTTTTGTAGAAACGCGTTATATCCAGTCCGGCTTGGGCCGGACTGGTTTTTGTCGTCTTGTAGAAACGCGTTATATCCAGTCCGGAGTGCGGAAATCCAAATCCAGTCCAGAGTGCGGAAATCCGGTCCGGAGTGCGGTAATCCGGTCCGGAGTGCGGTAATCCAATCCGGAGTGCGGAGATCCAGTCCGGTTGTTCTTTGGAGATAGGCGTACATACGCGCGTATCCATACGCGCGTGCTCAATCGCATCTTTGTCTGGGAGGATGTGTCCGTCATTAATAAGAGACGTGGCATCTTTTGAAGGCCCTCGAAACGCGTGCATCGCATTTAATGCTCCACCGCCTTCGAAAAGTTATAAAAGGAGGTTTTTACCTCTCATTGTTTACTTTTCACTTTTTATCTTCTCTCCTTCTCCTCCTCTTCTCTTGCTCTGCGAGTTCGGCTTCGCAGTTCGTGGTTGGAGTTGCGCGGGGATCTAGGAGCTCTCTACTCACCGGTATTCTTCTCAGCCCCTCTTTTTTCTACATGTCTTATAGTAGTTCAAGTTCCGAGTCCGGTTCTGAGTCTTCCACTAGTAGTAGCTCAGAACTTAGGCCGCTTCAGGAGCCTGTAATGGCTAGTCCGGCCGCTAGAGTAGATATTATAGACAGCGACGACGGAGGGGACAAGGACGAAGTGATATTAGATCTGAACGCCACCCCACTCCCGACTGATAGTCTCCACCGAGTATGGGGGAGTGGGGGTAGTGACGTTGCTGAGGCGTCGACAACGTTCCTTCCTGGCCGGGCCGTGGAGGTCATCGCTAGAGCACGGATGGAGGCCAACCCTAAGTACAACATGCGGGCTCTAATTGAGGAAAATCACCTCACCGAGTCCATGCTGAGGGACATTAGAGATAAATATTGTGTGCCCCCATCGTTCGAGCTGAGAGCGGCAATAGAGGGAGATAGGGCGTGTAACGAAAGCTCGGATCTCTGCATTTATGAAGAGTCGTTGAGAGCAGGGCTTCGCTTTCCTTTGCACCCATTCTTTGTCGCGGTGCTCCGATATTATGGACTGGCTCCTGCCCAGGTGGCTCCGAACTCATGGAGGTTACTGACTGGGTTTTTGTACCTTGTTCATGGCCGGCTAGAGAGGGGCGTGTCCGTGCCTTTATTCCGTGCTTGTGCACATCTGAAGAGGCACAAGGAAGGGGGCTGGATTTATATTAGCCAGCGCCCTGATTTAAAAATCATTACTGGTATCCCTTCGTCGATACATTCGTGGAAGAATAGGTTCTTCTACGTCAAGGACACGGAGTACAGCGAAGCCTGACCAGTTCCTCTAGTGTGGGATACTCCGAATACCACCGTGCTGAGCCGCAAGCCGCTTCTTGAGGGCGACGATAGGAGGACGTTCGCCCTGATGCGGGAGGAGGTGGAGCGAACAGGTCTCATTCACTGTTCGAACTTTTCAGGGGAAGATATTCTGGTCGGACTTGGTATAAGTACCGCGACTCCGGCACGTATGTAGCTAGACTCTTAAAACTGCTGTTTTTCCTTTTATTTGCTTCTGACTGCTTGCTTACATGCAGAAATGAAGAAACAATCAACAGTCGAGAAGATAAGGCAAGGAGCCCAGCCAAGGGAGCAGGAAGGGGCTCAATAGGCGATCCAAGAGCGCCAAAAGAGAAAGGCGGCTGAGATCGTGAGCAAGTGTCTCCTTCGGAAGGACAAGCAACAGGTCATCCACGAGCCGCCAGCTACTGGCGAAGAGGCGGTGTTCTCTTCACTTTATCAGGTAATGAATTTGCTTACTTTCTGTCCGTCTTTTGCTTTCTTCCTATACTGATGCTTGTTTCTGTCTGTAGATTGGAATATACTATAACGATCTCCAGGAGAAGAGCAAGAAGTTCTCCGAAGCCATCACCAAATCTGAAGAGGTGAGCGGGAAGCTGGCCACTGAGGTCAAGGAGCTCCAAACGAGCATCGGACGGGTGGAGGCTGAAAAGAAGCTGATGGCGGAGGATTTGGCCCTCGAAAGGCAGAAGCTGGATAAGGCTGCCGAAGCCATGAACGCCCAGAGGGAGAGAGCCAAAGAGAGGCAAATGATCGCGGTGAAGGAGGCTGCAGAGGAGAAAGAGGCCGAACTCTTCAGTCTGTCCAGCGAGGCCTATAGTCTTGGGTACTATGATTGCCTTGAGCAACTCAAAGCATGCAACCCAAACTTGGTGATGACAGATATGACTCTTCCTGCTAGGCCGACAATTGTCGAGGAGGATCTGGAGGTCTCTGCTGATACCACTGCTGATGCCGCTGTCGACACTGCCTCTATTCCGGATGTCTCTTAGTATTTTCTGTTTCTTTTTGTAATGGTCCTTGAGACCCCAGAATCTCTTTTTTTTTTTGACAGCCTTTTTAAGGCTAATTCTGTAATGGCCCTCGAGGCCCCCACATTTTGATCAATGAAATTATACTTGTCCATATCTGTGCTCCTCTGTCCTCCTCCGTCTCTGATAAGCTCTAGCTGAGTGACTTGCCCGGCTTGCCCCCTAGTTTTAATAACCTGGGATTGTAGACGACTGATAGCACCCAAGTTTTTATGAACTGGGTTTTCAGAGAGTACCCAAGTTTTATGAACTGGGTTTCCAGAGAGTACCCAACTTTTATGAACTGGGTTTCTAAAGAGTACCCAAGTTTTATGAACTGGGTTCCCAAAGAATACCCAAGTTTTATGAACTGGGTTTCCGAAGAGTACCCAAGTTTTATGAACTGGGTTTCCGAAGAGTACCCAAGTTTTATGAACTGGGTTTCCGATTATAAGAGGAAAATTTGAATCTGCAAAAAGAATTATTTATTCATATTATCATAAACGTAATTTACAAAGTCACCTCTCACACCGGACGATGTGCCTACTGATAATATCTCCTGAGGTTTTTGGAGTTCCATGCGTGGGGTAATAAATGTTCCTCCTGTGTCTCTAGCTTGTAGCTACCTGGGCGGATAACTTCTTTCACTCGATATGGCCCCTCCTAAGTCGGGGAGAGTTTCCCGACTTTCATTGGTTGGGAGACGGCTGCTCTCCTCAGGACTAAATCTCATGTCCGGAATTCTCTGGGACGTATCTTGGAGTCATGATAGTTGGATACTCTCTGCTTGTAGGCGGCGACTCGGATTCGAGATTCTTCCCGGATCTCCTCTAATAAGTCGAGATTGGCGCGGAGCCCGTCACTGTTAAGCTGCTCGTTGAAGCTGGTAACCCTAGGAGACGGAGTGCCTATGTCGACCGGTATCACAGCCTCTGTTCCAAAGGAGAGGTTGAATGGCGATTCACCAGTTGGCGTGCGAGGAATAGTGCGGTATGCCCATAGAACGCGATAAAGCTCGTTTGCCCAGCGGCCAGCTTTTTCATCCAGTCTTTTCTTTATTCCCTGAAGCAGGATCCTATCAGTCACTTCTGTTTGCCCGTTGGTCTGGGGGTGAGCTACTGAAGTGAACCTCTGTTCAATCTTTATATCAGAGCAGAACTTCCGAAAGTTCCGGCAATCGAACTGTTTGCCGTTGTCCGTTATCAAGGCACGAGGAATCCCAAATTTGCAAACTACTGATTTTCAGAAGAAGTTCTGCACATTTTGCTCTGTGATCTGCGCTAGAGGTTCCGCCTCCACCCACTTAGTAAAATAGTCAATCGCTACTACCACGAACATGCGCTTTCTGGAGGCCGGTGGGAAGGGGCCTAGGATATCCATCCCTCATACTGCGAAGGGGAGTGGACTAATAATTGGAGCCATCGCCACGGCGGGCTGGTGGATGGTGGGAGAGAATTTCTGACACCTCTCACACCTTTTAACCAGACTCAGCGCATCCTGGCTTATGGTGGGCCAATACAGACCTCTGAGCAGCACTTTTATTGCCAGAGCTTTGCCCCCCAGATGTTCTCCACAAATTCCTTCGTGCGTCTCCTGGAGTGTATATGCGGCGTCGCCCGGCCTAAGGCACTTCAGGTATGGGAGAGTATAGGATCTCTTATACAAGATGTCACTGCTGAGGGAGAATCGGGCAGCTCTCTGTATCACCTTGCGGGCTTCCTTTTTATCCTCAGAGAGTTTACCATCGCGCAGATAACTGATGATCTCGTCCATCAAGCACGGCTCATTCTCTACCTGCATTGTTTGCGCGGCTTTACTTTCGATGCTGGATCTTTGCAGGAACTCCATGCGTATGCTCCCAAGGGTGGTATATCAGGAGGCAGCCAGTTTTGACAGCACATCTGCCTTGGCATTTTCTGTTCTGGGGACTCTGATGACCTCAAAGCTTTCGAACTTGCTGGCGAGTTGGTGGACCTTGGCGAGGTACTTGATCATACGCTCGTCTCGAGCTTCGTAGACCCCCTGAATCTGGTTTGCAACCAGCTGAGTCACAGTATGCTTTTAAGTTCCGGGCGCCGGTTTGGATTGTGAGGCTCATTCCGGCGAGGAGAGCTTCATATTCTGCCTCGTTGTTGGATGCGCGGAATCCAAACCTCAGGGCATAATTTGCAGTGAAGTCATCAGGCCCGGTGAGGACAAGGCCGGCTCCACAGCCACTCTTATTCGAAGACCCGTCGACATGTACTTCCCAGATTAGTGAGCTGGTTGTGGAGTCCTGCTTGGCTGGCAGATGAACGATTTCTGTTTCAGCTCCCTCCGCTATACATTCTTTAGGAGCTGCTTTCTTTGCAACTGGGAGCTGCACAGCTTCAGAATCGACGAACTGCTGGGGGATGGTGCATTCAGCCACGAAGTCGGCCAGTACTTGAGCCTTGATGGCTGGCCTAGGTGCGTACAGGATATCGAACTCGCTTAGCTCCACGGCCCATTTCACAAGTCGCCCGGAGATATCTGGTCGATGGAGTACTTGCCGGAGTGGCTGATCAGTCAAGACTTTTATGGTGTGGGCTTGAAAGTACGGCCTTAACTTCCTGGCTGCCATTACCAGCGCGTAAGCCAATTTCTCGACCCGCTGGTACCTTATTTCTGCATCGTGAAGAACCTTGCTGACATAATAGATAGGTTTTTGCTGGCGATGCTCTTCGCGGACGAGGACAGCTGCCAGAGCCGTGGAGCTAATGGAGAGATACAGAAATAGCTCCTCGCCCGGCTCCGGCTTTGTTAATAGTGGTGGGGAGGACAGGTATTTCTTCAACTCCTCGAATGCGGTCTGGCATTCCTCCGTCCAGGGCGTAGTCTTGAGTCATTTGGCCGCGCTAAAGAAGGGCAGGCACCTCTCCGCTGACTTCGAGATGAAGCGCCCCAGTGCAGCTATCATTCCCGTGAGCCGCTGAACTTCTCTGATAGTTTTTGGACCGGTGAACTCCATCACGGCTTTAATCTTCTCCGGATTTGCTTCTATCCCGCGTTGGCTTACCATGAACCCTAAAAATTTCCCTGAACTAATACCAAAGGTGCACTTGGTGGGGTTAAGCTTCATGCTGTGCTTTTTCAGGACCTTGAATGTTTCTCTGAGATCAGACACATGATCCTGCGCACTCCGGCTCTTGACCAGCATATCGTCCACGTATACTTCCATGTTGCGGCCGATCTGGTTCTAGAAAAGTCAGTTCACTAGCCTTTGGTAAGTAGCTCCGGCGTTTTTGAGGCCGAAGGGCATAACACGGTAGCAATAAGTCCCTTGATCTGTGACGAATGAGGTCTTTGGTATATCTGATTCGTACATCCTGATCTGATTGTATCCAGAGAAGGTGTCCATGAAGCTCAACAATTCGTGACCCGCAGTAGCGTCGATAAGTTGATCGATCTTTGGGAGCGGATAGCTGTCCTTAGGGCAGGCCTTATTCAGATCGGTGAAATCGACGCAGGTCCTCCATTTTCCATTTGTCTTTTTTACTAGGACTACGTTTGCCAACCAGTCCGGGTATCGAATCTCGCGAATGAAGTCAGCTTTCAGAAGCCTCTCCACTTCTTCTTTTATTGCCTGTCGCCTTTCAAAAGCGAAATGCCTCCTCTTCTGCTTAACCGGTCTACAGGTTGAATCAACACCAAGCCTGTGCGTACTGATCTCTGGATCAATGCCGGGCATATCAGCGGGAACCCATGCAAAGACATCTGCATTGTCTTGGAGAAACTCAGTGAGCTGGTGCTGAATGCTGCTGCTGAGAGAGGAACCGATCATAGCGACTTTCTCACTATCTTTTGGGCATAGTGGGATGGAGATGAGGTCTTCAGCGGGTTGAGTCCCCCTGAGCTCGTCCCTTACATCGAGCAGTTCGATTGGCAGTGATTCCACTGCATTTTTGCCTCTGAGTACCATCGCATAGCACTCCATGGATTGAGGTTGATCTCCTCGAACTTCCCCCACGCCATTGGGCGTTATGAACTTCATCTTTTGGTGGTAGGCCGAAGCCACTGCACGAATCAGGTTCTGGCCAGGCCGTCCCAGGATAGCATTATAGACCGAAGTGGCCCTTACTACCAGGAAGTTGACCATGGCGAACGCTTGGCAAGGTGGCTCTCCGACAAGGACTGGGAGCTCAATCTGCCCCTCTACTTTCACAACCTCTCCGGAGAAGCCAAACATGTCTGAGCTTGCCGGCTTCAGCCGGTCGTCACCTATCATCATCTTCTGAAAGGCGTGATAGTATAAGATATCCGCCGAACTCCCATTGTCCACGTGGATTTTCTTTACTTCCCAGTTGGCGACGAGCATGGTTACCACCAGTGCATCGTCGTGAGGCAGTATGAGGTTGTCCAAATCTGCATCTGAGAAGGAGATCTCATTCTCTGTTCTTGTCTTCATGCTGGTCGTGTGCACGACGTTGATCCGTCGTGCATACGCTTTGCGAGCAGCGGAGGACGTGCCCCCAGCGGCAGGTCCACCCATGATTGTACCAGTGACCCCCCTTAGCTGAGATCGTGGTGCCTCTGGCTGCGTACTGGCCGGCTGAGGGGTTTTGTTCCGAGCAGGGGGCGGCTGTGATCTTCGAGGGCCGCGGCCTTAGGGGCTCTTTTCCCTGCGCTCTTGCTTGCGGCCATCAGTTCGGATATACTTTTTCAAATAACCCCGGCCGATCAGCTGTTCAATTTCCTCTTTGAGCTGCCAACACTCATCTGTGTCATGACCGTGGTCCTTATGGAACCAACAGTATTTTGATGGATCTCTCATGTTTCCTTTGGAGATCATTCTAGCAGGCCACTTCACAAATTCCTCTTCGCTGATCGCAGCCAATATATGTTTTCTGGAGGTGTTGAGAGGTATGAAGTTCTCCTCTCTTCTTTGCGGAAGTGGGGACTTCTCTCTTCTTGGAGGTTTATCCTCCCTACGCTGCTTGGGGGGATTTTTCTCTTCAGAGGTTATCCTCCGATTTGAATTAAGAGCTGCCAGTGTTTCTTCCACCGTTATATACTCCTCTGCCCCCGGCCATGAGGTCTGCCAGTGAGTGCGGATTTTGTCGAGCTACAGCCCGACGGAAACATTAGACCTGGCACCCGTGAGGAGCGCATTCATAGCTGCTGAGGGATCTAGATTTGGCACCTGATGTGCCTCCCTGTTGAAGCGGCGGACGAATACTTTCAGGGGCTCATTGTCGTCCTGCCACAAGGCCATCAGGGATGCTGTTGTTTTCCTCGGCCTGCGGCTACTCATGAAGTGACGGACCAGATCCTCTCCGAAATCATCGAAGTTACTGATAGAGTTCGGTTTGATTCTGGAGTACCAGTCTCTTGCCGCACCAGTTAGCGTCGTTGGAAACGCTCTGCAAATGAAGCCGTCGGAGGCGCCATGGAGGAGCATCATTGTTCTGAATGTCTCCAAATGGTCCACGGGGTCAGTAGTCCCGTCGTACTACGGGACGGCAGGCATTTTAAACCCTCTGGGTGCTGGGGCACCCAGGACATCATCAGTGAACGGCGTTCTACTTGAGAACGCCTTGGAGGCAGGCCGGCTCTGATCCTTCGCCAGTTCCTCTATTCGGTGGTCCATCTCCTCCATTCTCTGTAGGAGCGGATCCGTTCTATGTTCCAAGGACCTGATTCTTCCCACAGATTGGCTCGCCGCGGAGCCGGACTGACTCTCCGGACTCCTACGACGAGGTCGAGACTTCACTGGTGGTGCACGATCTTCATGAGCTCGGCGCCTTTGTGCGGAGCGGGACCGCGACCTTTGACGGCGGTGAGGCTCTGTTTGGGCATGCCTCGCTGTGGGGTGATGGACTTGTCTGGTGGAGTGGTGAGTTCGATCCTCACCATGGCGCGATGACTCTCCCCTGTGGATGTCTGGCCTTTCTTGGACAGATCGCGGAGCTTCTGGAGGAGGTTGGGGAGGTGTCTGAAGCAGTTGCTGGTACTGCCCAACGAGAGCTGTCATTTGTTGAAAAAGAGCTTGAACTTGCTCCGGAGTGGGCAGGGGATTCAGGTGTTCTGAGCGAGCAGGGCTCTGCTCGGCTGTAGCAGAAGCTGCTACTACCAGCGAGGCGATTCGCTCGCTCCGGGTCCTGCGGGGCAGCATGGTTTGGGTAGTCCGTGCAGTAGGTATCCGCGCACTATTGCGCCCTGCCATTTTTGTGAGATGTCTGAGAACGGCTTTTAGTTCTGAGGTCCCACGGATGGCGCCAATCTGTTAGACCTAAAATCGGTAACAGGTACGAAAATGACGTAAGAGCTGAGCTGGATGACCCGAGGAGCTGAGTCCTGAGGGACCGGAGTGAAGTGGAGTGAAGTAGCTGAGTCCTGCTATGAGGGCTGAGTCCTGCACAGAGGCAAGCGAGGTCAGAAGACCAACCCGGGTTTTACTCCGGACATGCCCTTCGACACTCAAGTCAGTATGAGCAGAAGTGCGGGGCTAGTTCTCAGAGTTTAAGGTGGAGAGAAGGTTTTTCATTACCCATTGGTTTGAGCTTTGAACCCCTATTTATAGGGGAAAACCTGGTGAGGTGTCCAAGACAGGTGGCGGCCTGTGAGAGGCCGGAGTTCACCTACTCTGGGACAGGTGGCGGCCTGTGAGAGGCTGGAGTTCACCTACTCTGAGACAGGTGGCGTCCTGTGAGAGGCTGGAGTTCACCTACTCTGGAACAGGTGGCGGCCTGTGAGAGGCCGGAGTTTTTACACCCCATCAAGTGCCCTCTTTTTATTCCTTTTAGGCCATTGCCAATGTTTCTATTGACATTGGAAGTAGGATTATTGATGTCCAAGAGCAGAATATGAAGCTTTGGAATTTTTCTTCTTGAATTACTCACTGGCCGGAGGAATCTTGAGAGTCGACCTATCTTATCATTAAGATTTCTTCTTTGGATATCATGAAATATCTCTGAAGTTAGGATTCAAATCTTTTTTTTTTCTCGATTTTTCATTTTTTCCGCATTTATTGGGTGCATTTCCTTGCTACTTACAGATTTTGGGAACTGATTTTGAATCCAAAACTGATTATTCCATCCAGTGAGCACTTTTCGATGAGCTCACTGAGGTGCTAATGTTAGGTCTACACATAGTTTATGTAATGTAAACCATGACCATCATGTTTCTTTGGATTATTAAATGCTATTTATAATGTGTAGTTTCCTTTTTATATGCACATATCTTCCCATTGCATGGAGGCCAAGTAGACAGGAAGACACCCTTGCTATTACCACAACTAATTTTTGGTTGTTTTTTCTGTTTTCCTTACATCAATGATAGTTGAATAGTTTGTTAATTATCACAAGTGTCTTCTCAATCTGCAGATGTGAAAGATGGTGTTGCAATTGAACCGACTAAGTGTATGGAAGTATAATTAAAAGAAAACAACTTATTTTCCCTCAGATTTCTTCTTTGGCCTTCATGGCAAAGCTCTCAATACAGTGAATGCCATGGTTCTTTTTGTAATCTCTTTAAGTGACTTACACCTGTTAATCCCATTTTCTAATCATTATGCATCTACCGTTCATTTATGACATCTTTGCATTTCTTTGTTTCCTATTCGTCATTAGTAATTTAATTTGTCATTTTTAACTTGGTTGATATGATTTTAGTCCTTTTTTTCCATGGTCTAAGTCACAAGCTGCATTTTAAAGCTCTATCTTTTTATGAATAAATATTCTTTTAAACAGTTTTAAATCAGACTTTCTTCGGTCCAAGCCGTGCATCGCACGGGGTGTTTTACTAGTATATATATATATATATATATATATATATATATATATATATATATATATATATATATGAGTTTTTATATGGTGTAAGGCCTTAAACATAAGCAATCATCATTAGAAAGTGATGCAGATAATAGGCCAATAAGTGGCATATTTGCCCATTAGGATTTATTTCCATGTTATTTAGTTTCTTGGACTCGTATTTACATGTTATTTAGTTCTACTTCTAATTTTCCTCTCATCTCCTTCCCTTCTTGCCCTATTTTTCTCCTTCTCTTCTCCTATTCCTCTTCTTCTCTTCTCTTCTTCTTCTATTTCTCTTCCCGGTCCTACATCATAAAGTCATTAGCTTCATTACTATTTCTCTTCCCGGTCCTACATCAGAAAGTCATTAGCTTCATTACAAGAAAGTCATTAGCTTCATTACAAGAAACATCAAGGACAAAATATAACTAATCAATATTCAAAAGCTTGATGATGATTGTGAACGGCCAAACCATGGAAGCAGGATTCTTTCCTGGGAGCCTTCCATTCCAGCTTCGATTCCCGCTTTCGATTCCCGCTCTGGCAACCTTGAGTAGGATTTTTTCCTGGGAGCCTTCGATTCCCACTTTCGATTCCCGTTTTGATTCCCGCTTTCAATTCCCGATCTGGCAACCTTGGGCTAAACACTGAAAAAAAAAAGAAAAGCTTGTTGATGAATTCTAATTCCGCAAAGTTCTTAATATGTCCAGGCCATAAATATATTACAGATATCAATTTCATAAAAAAATCACTTGAGCTGATGATCACATCAGCTCAATCAAACTAAGTCAACAAAGGAAACTGGAACAAATATTCAATTTTGAGTTTTTGAATAATGCAACTAATCAAACGATTATCAATGAATGGATATTACCTTGTATCGGTGCGATGGTAATTGTTGATGATTGGCGTTCAACAGTCTGAGTTTGCTCTGCTGAGCATCTCGCATTCTACCAAGAAAGAAAATCAACATTAGGACCTCGAAGTAAGATGTTCTTAGCAACATTGGCTTCTATGATATCTACAAGGCTGAGGTAAGCAAAAATGACATTACACAAATACATAAATGAAAGGAGATAATAATGAAAAAGCAATCTACATCTGGCAATAGAACTGAAACCAAACTTGATGAATCTGAGTAGTTAACGAGTGCCATGTATTGAGAAGCCACCATCAAATATTTAAGCAATTTCAACTCATGAAATATCTCTTAGGAAAACATCTACTTATTCATTGGGTTATAATATTCACTGACTTTATAACACTCAACTCATGAAATATCTCTTAGGAAAACATCTACTCATTCATTGGGTTATAATATTCACTGACTTTATAACACCCCGTGGCTTAACGAGTAAAAATAGATGCCTGTATAATGCAGTTAAAAAACAAGAGGCCTTTAGATTGATGTAGAAACTTCTTATCAGAATAATTTTCACCTTAGTATCTGTTTCTAGCAGTCTATACCCTGATTCAAAGATTGTTTCAAGATCTACAAGTATTTCTATAAATTTGGAAAGATTTCACAATTCTGTGCCTTGTGAAGGGAGATAAATTAGAGATCTAATTGCTTCAGTTCAGAATTACAGTTTTAAAAGTTTGTAATGTCCTTAGAAAATGGTTATAATGAAGGACTAGGATAGATGGTAATGAAGAATTGAGATTAAAGTAGATTTTGGGGGTCTACAAAGTTGTATTTCAAAATTGAGTTCTTATTTTAGTCAAATTTCTGCAAGCTGTTTGATTAGGAGTATGACTTCAGGTCTGGTCTGAGTTTAGTTAAAAAGTTGATTGTTTTTTTTTTCTTCTGAATGGTAGTTAAAAAGTTGATTGTGTGGGCAAGTTTTATGCTTTTGTAGTTTCCTTATTCTTTCTTTTGCTTGTTGCAGCACAAACAGGATAAGTTTTGTTAAAATTATTCTTAATTTAGTTCCTACATTATTTTCTGTCGCGCTTGCTTCTTCTGTATGAAGAGTGTTGGTATTGTTTTACTTGATTTTCCTTTGGGTTTTTTTTTTTTTTTTTTTTTTTTTTTTTAAGTTAATGGCTGGGTGAACAAGAAGAACACAAATGACCGAGCTGGCCAAAGAAAACAAGAAGAACAAACAGCAGAGGAACATATCAAGGAAGATCATCAGAATTATAATACCATTCAAAAAAATCATCAAAGGGATAATGATCGTGTACAGTCAGTTCCACACTAGAAAATTCATTCTCTTTTTCAGGCTGCATCGTTTTACCACACAAGAAAAGTTTACAATATCAACTCACCAAAGCAGCAGCACATATCACCGTAGAGGGAGTCAGTCGACAAGAGAGTGAAAGAGGTCTTTCATGTCGAAATGGTTGACAACATGTATTGGGTACCTCTAGCCTAGATTTAATAAGCTGAAGCCTTCCCCTATTCTGAAATTCTGTTTTGCCTGCATTCGTGTGTTGACTTACATTAGAAGTTAAATCTAAACTACATTAATCAAAACTTCCAAAATCAAGGCAAATAGTATTAAGTATCATGCATAGACATAGTCACAGCCCTAATGGCACACATGTAATCACTGAGATTATGTGGAAAGATTGGTATTCAACTCAAGTCACCACTCCTGATAAGAGAACAAACTTCCTGTACCAAAGTAAACACTAACAGATGATGAAAGAAGTAAACAATTATTATAAATGAAAAGAATTTATTGAGCTTTGCTAAAGGAACCATCGTGGTCTTACATGACTGCCTACCTCACTGATGCGATTTAAGCCTTAGTTCTATTTATTGGCCAAAATTGCCTTCTCATGCTTCCCATTACATATTAATACTACTGTCATAAAAGAGCAACCAGAATAAGGAAATAAATCCTATTGATATAAGAAACGAACAAAAGAAGGGAAATAATCTAATGCTTGCTATTAAATGCTATCCTCCTAATGACATGCCATTAAATGAATTGTTATTATAGGCATCCTTTACTTCAAACGAGTAAATTATAAGTAACTTGCGACTGATAATATTGCTAATTTGGTGATCCAAGTTAATGCCATTGACTTGCTAATTTGTGTATGACGTGCTACGTCAAATTGGGTCTATCCCTTCCATAGAGAGGATATCACTCTTTCATTAGCATTCAACCCGAGACAGAGATGGTCACAATACAATCCAACAGAAAAAACACGACAGAAGATATGAAAAAACCTTCTCCAAACATAGAGAAGGGCTAAAAACAAGATTTTCATTGGCATTCATTAGTAAAGTTCAATTAATCAAGGTAAAAAATTTATATAAATCCTATATGCATGAAATTCATATACTAATAGTAGTGCCTATCATAAAAAAAAGAAATTTATGTACCTAGAGGTCTCTTGGTAGAGATGGTGAGTGCAGGCACAATTGCCGTAAATAAAGACATCCTTTTGCATGCAAATAATAAACCTGCATATAATTTAAGTGGTCTGAGTTAAAACCAAACCAGGAGAATCATCAAAAAAATTACAAACAAGCGTATTCACTTTAGATAAATTGAAATCTTTGGAATGCTTTCAAAGATCATGTTAAACATATAAAAAATCAGCATTTTGAGTGTTAAATCGCTTTGATTACCTCGTTTAAGTACTCCTAGAAAAATTCCGGAGAAAGATTTCTTGCAGAATTTGCAGTTGTAACATTTTATACTTGTTTTTTAGATTCTCCAAGAAAAAAAAAGGAAGGGTGTATGCAAGAAACCCTAACCCTAACAAAAAATATATATATAAAAAAATTGCAGAGCATTAGAACAGTTAAACAGAAGTCCTATCCTACGCTTTCTTCTCTCACAAACCCTAGCAACACCTATTCCTCCTCCTCTCTAGAAATATGGTTGGATGAGGTTTTATCTGCGAATTTTTCTGAAACCCTAACCTTCCAACATCTCGTCAAGAGGAGAAGCGTTGTAATTCAGATCGATTCAACAAGATACAGTGACCTTTCGGATTCGCGTTCACCGGGAAGGAAAAACCCAAACCCTAACCCTAACCCTAATCCGGTGCACCAGAAACCCTAGATTTTACAGGTCGATCAAGATACAAAAAGAGAGGAGAAAAAAATTCGTACCTGGAGTGCAAAAACGAAGGTCGAGTGGAGCTCGATACAGCAAAAAATCTTCCTATTTTTTACCATTTTTTTCCCTAGGCGGTGGTTTTAAGGAGAGAAAGTTTGACCATCAAGATATTACTCATCCGCCGTACACGTGGCGTAATGTTAGAAGTGTTGATCTGGTGGGCCACCATCAAGCCATCAAGCGACACGGCGATATCATCCGTTTACTCAAGTGGCTGCGAAAATCAACGGCTAATCTCTTTCGATGATAGGCAGAGATCATCAGATCCTGATGTAATTGGGACCAATGGATTGGGTTCAGGGTGCTAGATTAATGGCCCCGATCATTTGTCACACATTATATCTTATCCAAATTAATTTGAACAAGCATTATTCCAGTTTTTGTCTTCTTCTGTTTGGATGTGTGGCTAACGAGGAACCTCACTCCACTCCTATAAAGGAATAGGAATAGGAAGCTAAAGGAATAGGAATAGGAAGCTCTTTAGCTCGTATAGGTGCAGGCTAAGACAGTAGTGGGATAAGTACTCAATACAGGACACATCATCGAGTACTGAATCGGACTGAGATTGATCCTGAAAGAGCTTAATATCTGTGTAGAATAAATCACGCTTTGTGACGTGGATGTTCTTGAGGCAGAGCTGGTGAACTAGGGTTAGGATTTTGGTTGTGATGGTGGTTTTCCGAACAGTGGAGAGATTTGAGAATGATCTGAGAGAGGTTTTGTCTTTGAGAACAATGCGATCGAGCTCTGGAACGTAGAGTTGGTTTGCGTTGCTTCGAGAAGGGATGGCGAAGGAGAATCCGTTGCCGGAGAGGATGGAGGAGGCGATGCGGAGGACGGTGGATTCGACGGAGAGTTGGACGAAGGCGGGGGAGAGATCGGAGACTTCTCGGCATTGGGAGGCGAGGTTTAGGTCAGCTAGGGTTAGGGTTTTGGAGGATGAGGATGAGGGGTTTTGGTAGGAGGTGAATATTTGTTTTAAGGAGGAGAGGATTTCGGAGTCGGGTTTCAGGCGGTTTTTGAAGGAGAGGATTTCCAAGTCAGATGAGCCGTAATTTTTTATAAAAATAAAAAAATAATTCAAAAAATAGAAATAATGTAAAAATAAGTATTAAAGTATCATTAGTAACTAAATCATTAGTGAAATGGATCATATTTTTCTACAAAAAATGAATACATTATATTTGACAAAAATGCAAAGAGTCGATATGGTGACAAAAAGGAAAAGAGCCTAAGAAAGCCCATGATCAATACATGCATTGTGTTACATTAAATTCAAAATTTTACAAGGGCTTCCGCTCAGACAATTTCTTCTCGATGAATATAAGAGTAGGCACATCAGTAGTGTGGATCATAGCCACTCTCGTAGTGGCTATATGGAAATTGATGGATTCTTTGGTCGGTGTAATTATGGTTATCAATCGACTTACTCTCAGAATATTCAGGAAATATGCCAAATGTGTTTATATTATGCTGCCATGTATAGCCAATATTCGGATCCATCTCTAGAGCACCATGCAAATCATAAGCGTCAACGTCCCCAGTGTAGTGTTGATACGGATCACGGTCATCATAATCATGTTGATCATCAGATCCAACAAAATATTCATGACCCGCAGCGTCTCCATGCGCATCAGGGTTGGGCTCATCAACACCTTCATTATAAACTGCAAAGTCACCTCCGTCGTCTCCATCACCATCATCATTATCACTAGGCTCATCATTTATGCAATGCTGATGTCTATCAGAACTGTCACTTGACCCACCTTCATTTGTCGGTGACTCCTCACATTCCATCTCTTTTCGTCTACTTGCCTGAACATCTAAAAGTGGTGGTTCCTTCTCAACTAACCATTCCTCAGCATTTTCTTCAGCAAAAATTATATCCAAATCGATTGGACCTTTGGGACCACTTCTGACATTTCGTTCTCGCAATCTCAAATTGTAATGGACATACACTAGTTTTTCCATCTTCTTCACTGCAAGCCTGTTTCTCTTCTTTGTATGAATGTGAGCAAATGTACTCCAATTGCGCTCACATCCTGAAGATGAGCAAGTTTGGCATAACACAATCACAGCAATCCTTTGCAATTCAGGATGCTTCGTACCATGTAAACTCCACCACTCCGCTGTATTTAATAAAAACGTAAAAAATAATTATTCATATAAATTTGATAGAATCATGTCAAATAGTAATCATATGTTATTTACAATTACATCGTAATAAATTACCTGGGTCCATTGATGATTTGGATCTCAATGCATCTTCACTCCCAAAATTACCAATAACATCTCGAAACTCCGCAATCTTATAAATAAAAAGAGAATGCATCAGTAATACTACATAAGATACTATTGAATCTAATGAAAGGAATTTATAATGAATAAATTATGTTTGATTGGTAAATATTTATACTTGAATTGATGCGTTCATTCGCTTTGAGGAACTTGGCTCCAAGCGGTTGATGCACTTTAATAACCCTTCCATAATTTCCGGGTGATTGGACATTCTACCACCATACTGAAATATTGGATTTAAATAGTAGCCTGCAAAAGTTAAGTTAATCAGAATTTTCAGATGTTTTTACCAACAAAATTCTCAACATTACATTAGAAAAAACTAGCTTGTATACCTGCTGCATGAAGAGGGTGATGGAGTTGCGCTGCCCATCGCTTGTCAATGATATCCCACAACTTTTTGCATTAGTTTTTCGTTAGTTTTTGTATCTCCTCCTTTGAACGATCGATAGCTTCATATATAAACCCCATAGCAGGTCTTTCTTCCGAATCTACCATTCTTAGCACGGTAACAAGTGGCTGTGTGACTTTGATGATTTGCTGAATATTTTCCCAAAACTTTCGATCTGTTATAATTTGTTCAACGTCTCTTCCATCTGCCAGTTTTGCATAGAAGGATCCATTCCATTCTTTCGAAGCCAACAAGCTTTTCAACCCTGCTTGACACTCATTTATGCTAGAAAGTGATAGGTATGCGATAGCAAATCGTGTGACAGCGAGCCTAATAATATCTTTTTGACCAGTATGATGTTTCATCCAATTTAGGACTTGTGACTGATTATAAATAAATTTTGTTATCTTTCTTCCTTTCTCAATCCACTCTTTTAATTCTGGCAAGTCTCCTATCTCCTCCAGCATTAAGTCAATGCAATGTGCCGCACAAGGGGCCCAAAAAAGATTTTTCTTTTCTCCATCAATAGTCTTCCAGCTGCTTTATAGTTCGCTGCATTATTAGTTACAAACTGAACAACATATTTTTCTCCAACTTCTTCAACCACTTTGTCAAATAGTTTGAATAAATATTTTGCGTTCTTCTGCTCACTTGAAGCATCAATGCATTTAAGGAACACTGTCCCTCGAGGACAATATGCCAAAAAGTTTATCAGTGTCCTTCCATTGATGTCTTTCCAGCCATCGGCCATAATTGTACATCTCGATCTGTCCCATATTCTTTTAAAGTCATTAACATATTGTCTGACATCTTCAACCTCTGCATCTAATATGGACCTCCAAGTTCGTATGGAGTTGGTGGATTAACTCCAGGTCCTACTTGTTGCGCTGTTTCTATGGCCGCCCTATAGTATGGATTGGAAGCCGCATGAAATGGCAGTCCGGCAAAATACCATAGTCTTCCCACCACCCTGCCCAACTTCTTCTTCAAGTCTTTCCCCCATGCTGCTCTTAAAGTAGGTTGTCGTGATGGGGGTACAAACGTAAGTGGGTCTAAAGTTCCAGTCCTTGTAGGAACCTCGTGATAAGAGGCTGAAAGAAAACCTCTGCCCGTACCTGTGGGCCCTATCGCCGATGGGCCAATATCAGAACTTCGTGCTGCCACAAATGGACCAGCATCAGACCTACGTCTAGGTGCAAATGACGGGTCTGCATCTGACCTACGTGAAGGTCCTGATGATGAGCCAGCTCCATCTCGTGCGATGCGTTGTGCTTCCATTTCCATAAAGAATGTACGTTGACTAGCTTTCCTCGCCGCACGCATATCTCTATCTAGCATGTCTTCTTCTTGTGTGCCTCGTTCTTCAGCAATCTGTTCGTTCACGTTCTTTACTGCTTGTTTCTCCTCTTTATAATTTTTGAGGGCAGCTCTCATTTCTTTCATCACTTGTTCAGGCACGCTTGGACACCCGGCAACGTTGCCATGTAACTTAGCAAGATGATGTTTAAAGCGATTAATCCCACCGGTAGTGATTTTGTTACAATAAATACAACGCACCATTTTTCTCGATGGTGGATTCGACATCGTCCCATGCTCCCATGCAGGATCAAGCGGCATTGTGTGTCACTATATCTAGAAAAGTGTAAAAATAGGAGAGGACTGTCATTACTAAAATAAGGGATTAGATTATATGAGTTTCTATATGGTGTAATCCCCTATAGTCCATTATTTTTCAAGAAGTACTATAAGGCTTAAAATATAACATGATCCCAACTGTCCATTGGATGAGCCACAATGTAAATGCATTGTGGCCCAAAAATTATTTACATAGGATGATCCCAACCCTCTGATCTATAGAACTTTCCATAATATGCAGTTATCAATAGATTTAGGATCATCTTGTGGCAATCATTTTTTTGGGCACAACCTATTGATGTTTTGACCCAACAAATAGATGGTTTGGATCATCCTATGCGTGAGCCATACAAAAAATATACCAGATGTATTATTTTTCAAGAAGTACTGTAAGGCTCACATTTAGACCTGGCAAACGGGTGGGTCGGGCCCGGTCAACCCGCGGGTGATGCGGGTGCGGGTCCACGGGTCGGGTGAGGAAATGACCCGCATTTCTGCGGGTCAAAATTTAGGTGACCCGCGCGGCCCGCGGGTGGGCCGGGTCAACCCGCGGGTCACCCGCATATGGAGATTGTAATAATTATTCTGATTTGACAGCATCTGTTTTTTTCGTAATTGTCATAACCTTCTATATTTTATTGGTATTTTTTCGTAATTTTACAATTTTATAATCAATTTTAGAATCATTTTTAGGTAATTTTTCATTTAAAACTTTATAATTTAGCTATTTTACTTTTTTTCTGTGTAATGATTACTTTTTTCAGTTTTTTTTTCGTTTGCTAGCGACATTCGCCATGTGCGTATCTTTGCACCACGATGGCCACTTGCCGAGAAATTGCCATAGGAGAAGCTTGGTAGCAAATTCTTATAAAATAAAAAACAGATGGAAATGTTATCAACACTACTGTTTCTTATGAGCACACTCTCACTTTATTAAAAGTATGGTATGGCCCACACCATAGGATGATCCAAACCGTCCATTAGATGGGCCATAGCCTAAATAGGTTATACTCCAAAAATCATTTCCATAGGATGATCCTAACCCTCCAATCTGAATGTTAGAGGGTTGATCCTAACCCTCTATAGATCGGAGGGTTAGAATCAACCAATGGAAATAATTTTGGGGCATAACCTATTTAGGCTATGGCCCATCTAATGGACAGTTTGGATCATCCTATGGCATAAGCCATACAAGAAAGAGATCATCCAAAAGTTATAGCCATTTAAAGTAATAAGTATTGAAATGAATATTTGAGCATAACCTACTTACGTTGTCACCTATCAAATGGACGGCTCAGATGATCAAACCAATTAAAATAGATATGACAGGGGATTATCCAACGGTTTGGATTATCCAACATTAAAAGTTTAATTGCAGCTAACTTTTTCATAGAAAAATGGGTAGCCGCCCAGTACACCTATGCTATGCTATGCTAAGCCTGTGTTTAATAAATGGCATTAAATGGGTGATTCGGGCACTCCTCACTTTATTAAAAGTTTAAAATTATATGTGCTCCATTGTTTACTCGGGACAGCCACCTCAAGGTCCTCAAGTGTGTTTGTACTTTGTAGCATTTCTTTAACTTAAAGGGGCTGTCCCAAGTAAGAACAAGGGCCCAACATGTCATTTAATGCACTGTACCCCATTTTTCTTTCTTGGGACAGCCACCTTCATGTGTCTATGTCTGTTCTTTTACAAAGATGGGGGGCTGTCCCGGGTAAGACAGGGCCGGATGTATAATTTCCCTAATAAATACTTTATTGAGGGTTTCATTACCTCAGCAGATAAAGAAACTAGAAAAGAACATTTCTTCTTCCTCCTAACAAAGAAATGCACGAAAACCAGAGAATTTTTCTTCTTCTGCCGAAAATTGAAAGCCCAACTAGTAGGAAACCCCGCAAGGAGGGTTTATCATAGGCTTTAGGTGTGGGTTTGCTTCCACAAAAAGAAAACAGTGGATGAAGGCAATGGCAAAAGGTTTTTGCACAAGAAACTAAGGGAGATTGAGCTTTTCTTTGAATGAATAGAAATGTGAGACATTCAGCACAGATTTATAGGTATGAATCGTATCATTTTTGTTGAATAAATCAAGCACGGATCTTTCTTTTTTTTGTCTTTTTAAGCCTTAGATTCAGAAATATGTTTTGGGAAGATCAACCAGTGGGAGAAGTCACGGATCGCCAAGATTCTCCTGCTAGTCGATCCCATCCAAGAGAAAAATAATATTCGTGTTTGACTCGGCCCGGACTCGCCGAGTCTGCTACTCCAAAATGCGGTCTTCACGAAACCGAGTCAACTCTGCCGAGTTCCGTGCCGAGTCAACGAGTTTTTAAACACTGATCCAAACTGTTCACTTTGATAGCACCTCACTCAAGATCAACAATGGCATTGTGGATCCTTCCTTTGATTGATCCAAACCGTTCACTTGATAGGACTTGCTTTGAATTTTCTGATTTTGACGCTCCAGACAATGGGAATGGCAGAAGTTATACGATGAAAGGCCTTATTAGCTCGTATGCATCATCACAGGCACACTTTTTAAGATGCTGCTGTTGGATCAAATATCAAGAGCTGTACTTCTGTCGTACCACAAATAATAGCTCATATGGCGGCATTCCGTAAGCACACTTTTTAAGATGCTGTTGTTGGATCAAATATCAAGAGCGGTACTTCTGTCGTACCACAAATAAGAGCTCATATGGCGGCATTCCGTATACCACCTGAGATTCCATTCTGTTGGTTTCAACAATACCATTACAAAATCTCTTGCTGAGGGCACGTTTGACTGCCAGGAATTGTTTTTCATGATAAATCAGTGTCTCTAGAGTGGAGATGAGGGCGTAGTTGCTAAAAACCAGGAAACAAAATCCCGTCTTGAGTAGAGTTTTTTGTTTCCATGGCTGTAGCAACTTCATAGTTTTGGGATTTTGTGGCTATTTATCATGAACAACAATTCTTCCCTGCTGCCATAATGATTTCTAGAATGGCAAACAAATGCACCATCAAGTTTGGTAAACTATCATTTGGTAAATACAATTTTAGAATTCAAAAATTTTTGGTCACCATAGTTGTGCAAAAAGCAATTTTACAGCCCCTCTTTTTCAGGTGACAGATGCCACCTCATGTCAAGACAAATTCAGCTGATGTGCAAAATGTGGGGTCTCTAATGGCTTTGTCCAAAATGGCACGGACACTTCCATTAGCAAAATCTTTTGATTAGAAATTATGTTCATGTCACGAGAGCTTGTAACCCATGTTGGGGCTGAACTCAATTGAACCACCACCCATTTCAAAAAAATATATATTAGCCAAAAGCACTAATAAAATGTGGTTTGAATGAACAAAATACCCTGGGTTAAGGGTTAAATTTTCAATTACCGAAGTTAATTCTACAGAGATAAGTTCAGTGATAGGGCCCACCAACATCTCATCAGCAAGATCCATACAGTTCATCAAGTGGGTCCCACAATTTAGATCATATAACCCAACAATCACTTCAAATATAAGATCCCTAAACATTTGACAAGATCTAATTGCTTCTAATATTCAGTGATTGGGTGGTCCCACTAAAGAGAAGCTAACAACAACAATCATATTGAGCCTGAACAATTGCTCAGAAATTTCGAACTGTCCATCATTTTACGTAGGGTCTAGAATGCTGAATAAATAGCCCAACCAGAGTATAAGTGCAAAATGCAAGTAAAATAAACAAGATAGATTTCCTTTAAAACTTTTTTCCTGTCAAAGAAAACCTTAGATTTTATTTTAACAAAAAATTCCACTTTTGATGCAAATAAAATGATACAATAAAAGCAATTTTACCAAAATAATAATAATTGCTTCCTCTTGGTTATTCATCGTCTTCTCCGGTCGTCCCTGTAAGGTCCTTCGCTCTCTTGATCCTTCAACAATCCAAGAAATGCAAGCAGACCAAAAAAGAAGAAACCGCCCGACCAGCCTCCACCACCACCTCCCCCACCGCAGCCACCATCGCCGTCGTCACGAGGGGGAAACCCGGTACCACCGTCGTCAAGTTCAGGTGACTTTTCTTTTCCTGAAATTCACATTCTGATTATTATTTTTTCAAAAAAAATGTAAAAATAAGAAAACAAAAACAAAAGGACTGAAAATTCCAATCACGCGTTCAGATATATACATATATTTTTTTAAATTAAAAAATTACAAACACACACACACATATCTTCTATCTACTACAATAAGCTGGGATGAAAAGAGAGAGTTTTTTCAATTTTTATGAAAATCACGTGAGAATTACACGTCACATTTCTTGACTTCTACTACAATAAGCTGGGATGAAAAGAGGAGAGTTTTTTCCATTTTTTTGAAAATTACATGAGATTTACACATCACATTTTTTGACTTTTTTGAACAAATGCACCCATTCAACTCATATAATTTCAATCCTACCCCCTCCTTTATGCTTTTAACAAAGGCACCCATTAAATCATATATTTTCAATCCTACCCCCTCCTTTATGCTTTTAACAAAGGCACCCAGTAAAGCATATAATTTCAATCTTACCCCCCTCCATAGCCAATTAAGCATACACGTACTCTCTCTCTCTCTCTCTCTCTCTAAGCTTCCGCTCTGTCAGCTTCCCCTTTCACTCCGCCACCGCCTTCGGACCGGCACCAGTATCGTCATCGCCGACGGGAAAACACTCTCTTTTCTCAAATTAATTAATCACTTCTTACTTCCATCTCTATTTCTGGTTTTTTACAGGAAAGAGCTTCGGGTGGCAACAATGGATGAGATTTATGATATGAAGTTTTTTCCATCTCTATTTCTGGATTTTCATCAGTTCAACAACAACAATATTACAATAGCAGGGGATTTCAGTCTATCTTAAACGGGCTGGTGATCAGTCATGTACTCTTATAATTTTATTTTCCTTTTATTTTACTTCATCTTCAGGAATTTGATTTTAGGGTTTTATTATTGTAACTCCCTTACGAGAGGTTTTTAATTATTTATTTATTTTTTGAATGATTAAGAGAGCTTTTACTGTAAGAACTGAGATAAATTTTGTTTTATTTCATCTCTCTGTTAGGGTTTTATATTTTTTTTATTAGGGTTTGACTCGGTATTGGTCTTTCTTTGTCATTTTTCAGGATGCTTCATACTCTTAGTCGCAAATTGAAGAGAATTTTTTAGGGCATTTGATAATGGAACTGACTCTCTTCATTTTACAATGTTTGCATGCTTTGGGTGAAAATTGTTGTTAGGTTTGTGGTTATATTTGATGATATTGGGGATTAATAGGTGCTTCTTTATGGAATTATTACTATTTCATTTGAAAAGTAGTTTGCTATTGTAAGTGGTGTTTTTTGCTCTTCTGATTTGTACCATCTAATTATAGATAAGGTGTAGGTTGAGGCAGAGGAGATTCTCAACTCCTAACATGGAAATCATGGTTTCAAGTTCCTTCACAAATTATGGTTTTTTAATAAAAAATCTATAGGGTGATCTTAACCATCCGATTTAAGAGGAATTATGGAAACATCTATAGATTGGAGGGCTAGGATCAGCCTATGGAAATGATTTTTGGGGCACAACCTATTTATGTTGTGTTCCATCACATGGACGGTTTGGATCAACCTATGACGTGGTCCGTACAGTTCTTTGTCGGCCCGTGCATCGCACGGGTTATTTACTAGTTTTGAATAAGCTGGGATGAAAAGAGAGAGTTTTTTCGATTTCTATGAAAATCACGTGAGAATTACACGTCACATTTCTTGACCTTTTTGAACAAATGCACCCATTCAACTCATATAATTTCAATCTTACCCCCCCTCATTTATGGTTTTTTAATCTCTCTGTAACTCATCAGAGATATTTTTGGCAAAAGCCTTATCTCTTCCGATACGTGTCTTACACCAGGGTTTTTTTTCAGAGACCTTACCTACTCACCCCGAGATTTCCATATCTTACCCTTCGTTTTTCCTAAAGCGACGGCTTCAGCTGGAATTTTCATGGTAATGGATGTGCTCTCTGCTTTGTTTATTCTGTTTGCATTACAGGTCAGGGTTTAGGATTTTAGGGTTTTGGTGGTATTTTACTAAGTTGTTCTTACCAATTTATTGAAAGTTCTATGGAATTGGGTATGTTCTATGAGGTTTCGTGGATTTTGCTTCTCAATTGTTTGATAGAATGCCTCAATGGGACTTTGTTTTTTCCAAGTACCCGATTGAATGTAATCCCAATAGTATTCTACTGTTTGTTATTTCGCAAATAGAAACCCTATCTGTTCGGGTGTAACAACTTTTACTTTTGAATTGTGATTAATTTGATATACTTTGATGCTAAAGTAAACTTTTGATATACTTTGACCTTTGAACAACCTGGGATAGACATATGGAGCTAAACCAATTGGACTTTGGTATTTTTCAGGTAGAAAGAAATCATATTCCATTTTGTGGGGCTTTGTTTCCTTCGGTTTATATCTATATTAAGCAGATGCAGAACATTTTTTGTAAAATCAGCCGTTTTCATTTTTTTCCTTTATTTCTCTATTTCATCTAGAGATTATAAACTGTAAACTATTCACTATTGTTTTTGGAAATATTGCCTTTTAGATTCTCACATCCTCCATGCACTTGATCAGCTTCAAATTAGGTGAGCCCAAATTACATGATCTTCTATGACGCATCAAGGTAGTCTTTGTAAGATTATTATCTTACCAAGGAATTGGTTACCTGGAAGTCTGAAGGTTCTAATTTCCCTCCTAATAATGTGTATGCCTATTGCATATTTTTTGGGCTATATGCCAAGGTAAAAAGTTACATAATATATTGTTTTTGTAACTAAAAAGTTACAGTTCTTAAGTACATGCTTTAGTTACTCGTCTTTTGGTATGCTTTGAATTGTTCCATCACGTGGATTTTTTTTCCTTGGGTTGTTTGATTTGCATTCAGAAAATTCGGAAATTTTGTCATTTTTTCTATTTTTAAAATATATATTTCTCTTTTCTTTATCAGTTTTTTAACCTCCTATATCCATACATTTTCGTTTCTTTAAAAAAAAAAAACTATTTGATCCATCTTCCTGTCATTTGTTTTTTCTTTGTCTGTAACTTTGGTCAGCTGTTTCTACTTTTCATCAATGGCTTTTTGTGATTTTCCTCTACCAGTCAATTAAGTTTTTGTGGCCATGATGTTTAGCATATTTCCATTTCTGATTTCAAAATATGATTTAATGTGTTTTAATGCTTGATTTTTGCAGGGAAGAGAGCTAAACTCCCAAAAGCATTTTCAAAGCAGAATCATAAGACGAAACTCATGTGCTAAAATTTAAAAATTTGTAGCAAGCTTCTCTCTCTCTCTCTCTCTCTCTCTCTCTCTCTCTCTCTCTCTCTCTCTCTCTCTCTCTCTCTCCATTGAATGGGATTCTTTCATTTCTATATACTGTATTCTCTTTAGTCCTGTTTCATGTTTCATTTTTCATTATTCCTTATAATTTTAAATGACCAAATGAAAATCTCATTTCATCACTTCATAAAAAAAAATTTTAGTAATTACTACAGCCTAAAGCAAATTTCTTTAACCACTTTTATGTGTGCAGTGAAGGCAAGGTTTTATTACATGGCAGGAAAAAGGGTGGTTATACGGATATGGTGAATCTTCGAAATGTGTCTTTGCTTTTATCTTCCATTTTTTAAAATTTCTTTTTAAATGTGATGTGCATAAGGAAAGAGAAGAATTGAATTTGGGTGCAGTTGATAGAATTGAGGAAGTGGTTTCATGAAATATTTTTCTAATTTGGTAAACCTGCTTATATAAACGGGAGATTAAAACCCTTTTAGGGAGGGTTAAGGGAATTGAGAGAATTGGACGCATTCCTAAAGGAATTAAAACACACATTTTGATCATGTTTATCTATCAATAAGAAATCAGGGTCTCTTTTCTGCAGAAAGAGGGATACATGGTTTTTGAATTTGTTGATTACTATAATGGGTTTGTCTTAGGATTAGTGTTTTCAAATTAGGGTTTCTTCATACCCAAGGATGGAAAAGCAAAAGATGGAATTGCAAAGCTTCTCATAAAGGTTAGTACCTTCATTGCTTTTATTTTTTAATGGTAGTACCTTCATTGTGCATGTGTTCAGACTTTAAATATTAACTATATTTGTGGTTGGGTGTCTGTCTACATACAACTTCCTATATGTTCTGTTGTTTTCATTTCATATGCTCGGTTTTGGTTTGGTGTTGTGAATATCATTATGACATCAATGAATTTGGTTTGCTGCTGCGAGTTGCCTTCCACTTTGATTAAATTTATCTAATATATATTATTTTCAATCTTATTTCTTTTTACACAACACTTTTTACAAATAAAAGAAATCTTCCTTCTCTAAATTTTCTTTCTTTCTTTGTACAATACCTTGAAAAAAATGCAGAACATGGAAAATAAACTTTTTTTTTTTTTAGTTTTATGGTTATATACCTTCTTCCTTTCTACAAAGTGTCCCTGCATGATGCATGTTCAATGCTTTGAGATTTGATTATGGAGTAATTAATCTCATTTACATTAGAAAATTGACCAAATTATTTGAAGACTCTCTCTCTCTCACTCTCACTCTCTCTCTCACTCTCTCTCTCTCTCTCCAATGTGAGTTATTTTTTATTTTTCTCATCAATATTTTTTTTGGATTTCATTAGAGCCACCAGAAATAGGATTTCGCCCCTGTTTTCTCTTCTAACATGCTTAGCAAGTGATCTCTCTCTCTCTCTCTCCCTCCATTGTCATTTATTTTTCATTTTTCTCATCAGCATTTTTTTTAAATCAGCAGGGTCGCATTTTTCTCATAGAAATCAATGGACTTAGTTAAATCAAAAGTGGCCGGTGGTTCAAATTCTATTTTAATATCAGTAAAACTTCATTTGTTGGGCAATTGAAATTTTCTAATTCCCACTAATTGTGAATTGCAAAAATTTGTGGAGTAAAATTTGGTTTCAGATTACTGTAGTCTGTTTTGGGTTTAGGCTCAAACCTATTTCATTATTATGCAAAGTCACATTTTCACAGATTATATTAAAACGCACTTTCTTTACTTCGTTTCTTTAGATGTGCTTTCCGGAAGAGCAAAGCTCAGTTTTAAGATTGTCTATTAATTACAGTTGTGCATTTGATATTGCTACTGCACAAATCAAACTTCCTCATGAATTTATCTTCTTTCATTTCTAAAAAAAAGTTATAAAGCATTCTTGACTCTTTGATTTAACTGGGAGGTTCTAATTTTGGAACACAACTATATTGTTGTCCACCAATTTACAATTTCTTATAAATTTGAGGGCTCTTTGATTTAATTGGGACACAACTATATTGTTGTCCAACTTTGATGAGCCTGTGAGGTGTTTCATTCGTATAGAACTTTCATCATGTGTGTTTGGAAATTATTTTCTATGTTTTCAGGATCTTGAGGCAAGGAGATAGATCAATTAGAAGATTTTTTCTAATGTAGAAATTATTTTCTATGTTTTCAGGATTTTAGAGCAAGTAGATACATGGATTAGAAGGTTGAATTAGTGGTATGCCATGATAGTGCCTTTTATCATCTTTGCAATACTTATTTTTCAAATGGTATGCCATGATAGTGCCTTGCATTCTTTTTGTCATAAATGTTTTCAATCCTTACTTTAGATTATTTATATTTTCTGTTAAATGTTGATTTCAATCTTTAGTTGATCTTATTCCAGATTTTTGAAGTCAATACTTTCATGTGGAATGCCCACTTCAGTCCCCTTCATTATGTCTATTTGCGTTCTTTGATTGTTTCCACTACTGAGATCTATGCCACATTTCATGTCGAGGAGGTGACATCATGCCCGCTAATGTTTTCGTAGAGGAAAACCATCAGCAGGGTGCTTATCCTTTCGTGTAATGGGTTTACATTTCTATATATTATATGTTTTTCCTTTGGAATTTATGGGAAGGGGTCAAGAAGGTGACATCTTGCCCGCTAATGGTTTTGGTAGTTGAAAACCTTATCCTTTCGTGTAATGGGTTTACATTTGTGAATATATATTTTTATTATCCATGTTATATTACACATCAGCTGAAACAGATAAATGCCTAATATGCCCTCAAATTCACACTTTTCTGAGTTTTAAATACCTCATGTGCCCTCTCTCTAACACGCGTAATCCCTCCTCCCTCTTTCTTCTCTACTCATCTCTCAAAATTTCTATTCCCCTCTTCTCTTCTGCTCATTAGTTCTGTTCTGCAAAAATTTGTCGATTTAACACGTAGATCTCTCTCTCCCCTCTCTTTTTTACATTTCCCCCTTGACTACTCTGTGTTTTAGCCTGTATTTAAGGGTAATATCATCTAAGGCCATCCAAAACGTCTAAGAGATATTTTTGCAAATGTTCAGAGATATTTTTGCCAAGAAAAATACTCTCTCTCTCTCTCTCTCTCTCTCTCTCTCTCTCTCTCTCTCTCTCTCTCTCTCTCTCACAACGATTTCTAATCCTACGGGTTCTCTGTCGAGTTGGGTGTTTTTCCTGATAAACGTATGTAAACCCTAATCCTCTTTTTCAGATTCTTCTTTGGATTTTCAGGTTAGTATTAACCTTAAAATCTAGGTTCTTCTTTTCGTATTTTGGGATTTCTATTTTTCATCTACGATTTTGGGTCCAGGGCCTCATATTTGATTCCTTATTTTGGGATTTTTGCCGGATTTTCCTCAACTCTTTCCATGATTTTCGACAATTTTGTGATCTCACCATTTTCACTAATTACCAAGTTCTCAATTACAGCTCTCTCTGCTTCATGGAAAGTGTCGTAGTTCCCTGCGCTCTCTCCCTACGATTCCCCCCTCTATCTTAACTCTAAGTTGGCCAAACCCCTCTTTATTTTCTTCCATATTCCAGAGACCGCTCTCTTTCTCTTCTTCCCTATTCGAATTTGTAATCAACAAACTGAATTCATTATCTTGTTTTCCTTTCTGGGTGTAGCAGATAAAGAAGTTCTATCAATCGAGAAAGAGTCAGAGATCTGGGTATTCTTTATGGGGATCACGAAACCAATTTGGGGAAATGAAAAGCCAAGATGTTACTTTGTACTTTGCTCTATTCCTTTTTAAATTCCCATGTATTCCTTTTCAATTTTTTTAGCAGGGGTCATGAAACGAATTTGAGGGTCATGGAACTTTTACTTTTACTCTCATCACTAAATCTGTTTCATATAATGTAATTATATGATCTCCATTCTATGCAAGCTTATATATTTTTACTGTCTTCACTCCGTTTCATGTTCCGATTAATTCTTTTGACCTTAGATTTTTATATATTGCTATGGAAGTTTTCATGTAATCATTTAAAAACCAGGTTATGAAACCGGATATGGCCCATAAGCAAGCTTATATATTTTTAGTGCTTTCTCTCTGTTTCTGCTATATTTTAGTGCCTTCACTGATATATTTTAGCGCTTAAGCAAGCTTATATATTTTTACCGTCTTCACTCCGTTTCATGTGATCTTAGATAGTGGGTTCTTGAGTTCATTGGTGGAAGAGCTGTTTTTTTTTATACTTTTTTCCTGTGTGTTTAAAGTAACCTTTTGATTTTTTATGTGGTATTGCAGATTTTCATTTTCAAACCATTTATCTGGGGAAGGAGAGGATCCGGGTGATCGTGTCTGATATTGGAGAAGACAGATCATAACTCTGAATGGCATTTGCCCAAAATAATTTAGGTAATCCTTCTTTTGATATCTTAGCCAGGATTTTATTTCATAGTTGATAGTTGTGTGCTTCAGATCTTTCTAGATTCTTATGTTAAAAAAGGGAATTGGGATCTTTGCAGAGAGGAATTGGTGTGAGTGGGATCTTGGGTTTATATGATCTAGGTCTCTTTGATTTGGTGGGAGTGGGGTATTGAGCTCATTGGTGGAAGAACCGCTGCTTTTTATAAACTTATTCTTTACGTGTTCCAAGTTACCTTTTAAACTTCATCTTTGTTCAAGATAAAGCCTCTCTGAGTAACCTTTGCTGTATTGCTTTCTTCTGATGTATGCATACATATATATTCTCCTTTCAGGCTGAGTGAATTGGCTTCATGGATGACAACATTTAGAGAACAGATGTTTTCCTTACCATTTCAATCTGCAATACAATCAACATCTCCTATATTGCAACTAAGGACTGGTGATTCTTTGAGGTATTACATAATGTCTATTAGTGCATGCTTGATTTGAAGTTGTTATAAACGTTCTTGAATGGCATTGTAGCTTGCTTGCATTTCTGTTATGCAGTCCAAGATTTATTTAGAGACACCTTCAATTTATAATGATCATTTTTTTTTGAATGATATCATTTTTACTAACAATTTCCAAGTTGTTGTAGCATTATTGAACTGTCATCATTTGGATGGGCATGTAAGAGGCTTCTCGCGAACAAGAAGTCTAATCCAAGCCCACCCACATGAACTTAGAAACTTCGCATGATAGGTACTCACTTCCAAACTAAAGAATCCACAGAATATTTAACAACAGATAAAGTTTCTAGAATCAATATCATTTGGAAAAATGAAGACTTTTGTGAGGGGTGTTATATCCGAATATAAATAATCGTATGGTATATCCTATAACATCAAGCCAGGATCCCATACTCCTATAAAGAAAGACTTTTTTAAATCAGTAACTAAAGCATTCATTACTTAAAACCATTGCCCTCTGTACAACCTTCTTTCATGTGAATCATAGCTTTAAAACTCCCCCGTGTCTGAATCGACTCGCCCGAGTCGACCCCCTTTTACCTTGTCTGTCTTCCCGTGTTGTGCTGTATTCGCGGAACTTTTTCTCGGGGATTATATTTTATAAAATGCATGCATGATTTTTCTTTCTAATAGTTTTAATGCATTCATTTTATGACTCATCTTCATTTACTTTGTCACCCAGTGTGATGACTTTCTATTCTCTTTGTCGTCCCATGCACATTATTCATTTGAAATGTATGCATATGTGTTCTACCTTTAATTTGCACGCTGTCAAGTGCCAATTCCATCCCTGCAAAGGCACCCATTAAAGTCATATAATTTCAATCTTACCCCCCTCCTTTAGGGTGATCTTAACCATCCGATTTAAGAGGAATTATGGAAACATCTATAGATTGTGAGGAGGATCTTCCTTTTTAGCATGGGAAAGTTTCAAGGGATCTGTCAGATATAATGTAGCTTTGAAGGCACTAAATTTGGCGGTTGATAGATTAGGAACCTCCAATGTATGTGTTGCTGGCCATTCTTTAGGAGTTGGCTTTACCCTCCAAGTGGGTACAGCTTTGACCGAACAAAGGGTGTTTGTGGAGTCTCATCTGTTCAACCCACCATACCAAGGTTAATGATCTCTTTATTGTGCTTGAATAACCAACTGTATGGATCATTATCAGCAAAACAACATTTCGTTTTATCATTGTCACATTTGTCCTAAATGGTATGTATTTTAAAATTTGGATCATAGGAGTTACTTATTCAAAATTTCTGACGTCTCCACTGGCCAGTCGATTTCTTTATTAAAATAGGCAAAATAATAGTCGGGATTTCTGCGTATAATTTATGCGCCTTTTCTTTGTTCAGGTTTATCTTCTACTCAACTGTGTAATACTGATTTCTAATCTCTATATTTACAAATATATCTTCCTTATGAATGTTTTTTCTTTCTTTTCTTTTCTTTTTAAGTTATAAAGCATTTTATTGGGCACTCCGTGCATCGCACGGCGGGTCTTTACTAGTATATATTATAGCAGAAGAGAAAATAGAAGAATTTTATGAATTATTTGAAAACTCTATAAATTTAACACGTCACAGTAGTTGATATTTACCGTTTAGCGCCTTCACCATATATATATATATATATATATATATATATATATATATATATATATATATCCATATCCATATGCTAGGGTAAAATGCTCTTTCATAGAGGTAGTTTTGCCCTTTAATACCAAAGAGAAAAGCCGGACACGATTGCCCACGCGTCTCTCTCTCTTCCCTGCTTTTCACCAAATCTCAGCCAATGACAAAAATTTTGTGTCGCGAGGTGTCGATCCGGCGAGGCGTACGTGTCGTTCTTATCTCATGTTCCTCTCTCTTCCTGCTCCCCACGTCTCTCTTCTCTCATCATTGAGAATGAAAAGTTATGGATAGGGTTTTTTTCTTGGTTTTCTTTTTTTCCACACGGATCGACAGATACCATTGACAATGAAAATTTATGGAGGGGTTTGTTTTCCTGGCTTTCTTCACTACACAGATCTACAGATCTGCTTCCAAGACCATGAAGGTGCTATTTTTGTGTCTTTGGTTTTTGTTTGTTTTTGTTCTCTCTGAGTTTATCCCTATTTTGGGTTTTTATTTTTCTTCTCTTTGATTGGGGATGGTTCTCCAGCCACAGTAGAGAAATTAGGGTTTGTCTGACCCTAATATAGGGTTGTTGCTTAAGAGATGGCAGCACAATTCAGGTCCAACTGCAACCTCTCTTTCAGGCCCAAATGGGGCTGGACACAGTGGGACTAACCAGTTTGTGCCTTTTTTATATATGGCATTTGAAACTCAATGAATCGTATAGGGGAAGCAAGAAATTCCCAAAGCCCTAATTCCCTCGCTCACAGCCTATGAAGGTAACATTTTGTTCCATTTGTGTTTTTTATACCACAAGATTGTATTTTAAGTGATTCTGGGCTTTTATGTCTCGGTTTGTTCAATTGACTGTTAAGATGAAAGTGGCGGTATGTGCCGGTCACGGTCTACATTTTTTCGCATGAGGATGGACCTTTCCAGGTACTTGAACTTCAGGAATAACTATAATTCTTGCATTTTATGAAAAGAAGGTGCTTGCCAGTAATTTTCATATTCACTGAAAATTCACGAATACTCTGTTTTGTGGATCCTTTTTAGGAACTTGATAAAAGCATTTCTAAAATAATTTGCAAATTCCTCAATTAGTCATTACCCTAATATAGTGCTGTTAGACCTAAAATCGGTAACAGGTACGACAGTGACGTAAGAGCTGAGCTGGATGACCCGAGGAGCTGAGTCCTGAGGGACCGGAGTGAAGTGGAGTGAAGTAGTTGAGTCCTGCTATGAGGGCTGAGTCCTGCACAGAGGCAAGCGAGGTCAGAAGACCAACCCGGGTTTTACTCCGGACAGGCCCTTCGACACTCAAGTCAGTATGAGCAGAAGTGCGGGGCTAGTTCTCAGAGTTTAAGGTGGAGAGAAGGTTTTTCATTACCCATTGGTTTGAGCTTTGAACCCCTATTTATAGGGGAAAACCTGGTGAGGTGTCCAGGACAGGTGGCGGCCTGTGATAGGCTGGAGTTCACCTACTCTGGGACAGGTGGCGGCCTGTGAGAGGCCGGAGTTCACCTACTCTGGGACAGGTGGCGGCCTGTGATAGGCTGGAGTTCACCTACTCTGGGACAGGCCGGTGAACTCTGGGACAGGTGGCGGCCTGTGAGAGGCTGGAGTTCACCTACTCTGGGACAGGTGGCGGCCTGTGAGAGGCTGGAGTTCACCTACTCTGGGACAGGTGGCGGCCTGTGAGAGGCCGGAGTTTTTACACCCCATCAGTTGCCCCCCAGTTTTCCAAGTTATTGAGTGACTTGGGAAAGTGTGGTTGATCGATTATCTGGACGGGCAGGCGCCGTGCGGAAGTGAATCGGAGGGTTCAGTCTGGAGGTCCAGTCCAAAGTCTGGCTGGATTTGAGTCCGGAGGTCCAGTCCGGAGTCCGGCTGGATTTGAGTCCGGAGGTCCAGTCCGGAGTCCGGCTGGAAACAAGTCTAGAAATCCCGTCCGGAGTTGAGCCAGTCCGGCTGGGGATGAGTGCGGAAATCCAGTCCGGAGTTGAGCCAGTCCGGCTGGAGATGAGTTCGGAGTTCATCAGTCCGGCCTAGGCCGGATTGGATTTTGTCGTTTAGCGAACGCGTCATATCCAGTCCGGCTTAGGCCGGACTGGTTTTTGTCGTCTTGTGTCCGGTCCGGCTTGGGCCGGACTGGTTTTTGTCGCTTTGTAGAAACGCGTTATGGCCGGACTGGTTTTTGTCGTCTTGTATCGCCGGACTGGTGAGGTGTCCAGGACAGGTGGCGGCCTGTGATAGGCTGGAGTTCACCTACTCTGGGACAGGCCGGTGAACTCTGGGACAGGTGGCGGCCTGTGAGAGGCCGGAGTTCACCTACTCTGGGACAGGTGGCGGCCTGTGAGAGGCTGGAGTTCACCTACTCTGGGACAGGTGGCGGCCTGTGAGAGGCCGGAGTTTTTACACCCCATCAGTTGCCCTCCAGTTTTCCAAGTCATTGAGTGACTTGGGATAGTGTGGTTGATCGATTATCTGGACGGGCAGGCGCCGTGCGGAAGTGAATCGGAGGGTTCAGTCTGGAGGTCCAGTCCGGAGTCTGGCTGGATTTGAGTCCGGAGGTCCAGTCCGGAGTCCGGCTGGATTTGAGTCCGGAGGTCCAGTCCGGAGTCCGGCTGGAAACAAGTCTGGAAATCCCGTCCAGAGTTGAGCCAGTCCGGCTGGGGATGAGTGCGGAAATCCAGTCCGGAGTTGAGCCAGTCCGGCTGGAGATGAGTCCGGAGTTCATCAGTCCGGCCTAGGCCGGATTGGATTTTGTCGTTTAGCGAACGCGTCATATCCAGTCCGGCTTAGGCCGGACTGGTTTCTGTCGTCTTGTGTCCAGTCTGGCTTGGGCCGAACTGGTTTTTGTCGTTTTGTAGAAACGCGTTATAGCCAGACTGGTTTTTTGTCGTCTTGTGTCCAGTCCGGCTTGGGCCGGACTGGTTTTTGTCGTTTTGTAGAAACGCGTTATATCCAGTCCGGCTTGGGCCGGACTGGTTTTTGTCGTCTTGTAGAAACGCGTTATATCCAGTCCGGAGTGCGGAAATCCAAATCCAGTCCAGAGTGCGGAAATCCGGTCCGGAGTGCGGTAATCCGGTCCGGAGTGCGGTAATCCAATCCGGAGTGCGGAGATCCAGTCCGGTTGTTCTTTGGAGATAGGCGTACATACGCGCGTATCCATACGCGCGTGCTCAATCGCATCTTTGTCTGGGAGGATGTGTCCGTCATTAATAAGAGACGTGGCATCTTTTGAAGGCCCTCGAAACGCGTGCATCGCATTTAATGCTCCACCGCCTTCGAAAAGTTATAAAAGGAGGTTTTTACCTCTCATTGTTTACTTTTCACTTTTTATCTTCTCTCCTTCTCCTCCTCTTCTCTTGCTCTGCGAGTTCGGCTTCGCAGTTCGTGGTTGGAGTTGCGCGGGGATCTAGGAGCTCTCTACTCACCGGTATTCTTCTCAGCCCCTCTTTTTTCTACATGTCTTATAGTAGTTCAAGTTCCGAGTCCGGTTCTGAGTCTTCCACTAGTAGTAGCTCAGAACTTAGGCCGCTTCAGGAGCCTGTAATGGCTAGTCCGGCCGCTAGAGTAGATATTATAGACAGCGACGACGGAGGGGACAAGGACGAAGTGATATTAGATCTGAACGCCACCCCACTCCCGACTGATAGTCTCCACCGAGTATGGGGGAGTGGGGGTAGTGACGTTGCTGAGGCGTCGACAACGTTCCTTCCTGGCCGGGCCGTGGAGGTCATCGCTAGAGCACGGATGGAGGCCAACCCTAAGTACAACATGCGGGCTCTAATTGAGGAAAATCACCTCACCGAGTCCATGCTGAGGGACATTAGAGATAAATATTGTGTGCCCCCATCGTTCGAGCTGAGAGCGGCAATAGAGGGAGATAGGGCGTGTAACGAAAGCTCGGATCTCTGCATTTATGAAGAGTCGTTGAGAGCAGGGCTTCGCTTTCCTTTGCACCCATTCTTTGTCGCGGTGCTCCGATATTATGGACTGGCTCCTGCCCAGGTGGCTCCGAACTCATGAAGGTTACTGACTGGGTTTTTGTACCTTGTTCATGGCCGGCTAGAGAGGGGCGTGTCCGTGCCTTTATTCCGTGCTTGTGCACATCTGAAGAGGCACAAGGAAGGGGGCTGGATTTATATTAGCCAGCGCCCTGATTTAAAAATCATTACTGGTATCCCTTCGTCGATACATTCGTGGAAGAATAGGTTCTTCTACGTCAAGGACACGGAGTACAGCGAAGCCTGACCAGTTCCTCTAGTGTGGGATACTCCGAATACCACCGTGCTGAGCCGCAAGCCGCTTCTTGAGGGCGACGATAGGAGGACGTTCGCCCTGATGCGGGAGGAGGTGGAGCGAACAGGTCTCATTCACTGTTCGAACTTTTCAGGGGAAGATATTCTGGTCGGACTTGGTATAAGTACCGCGACTCCGGCACGTATGTAGCTAGACTCTTAAAACTGCTGTTTTTCCTTTTATTTGCTTCTGACTGCTTGCTTACATGCAGAAATGAAGAAACAATCAACAGTCGAGAAGATAAGGCAAGGAGCCCAGCCAAGGGAGCAGGAAGGGGCTCAATAGGCGATCCAAGAGCGCCAAAAGAGAAAGGCGGCTGAGATCGTGAGCAAGTGTCTCCTTCGGAAGGACAAGCAACAGGTCATCCACGAGCCGCCAGCTACTGGCGAAGAGGCGGTGTTCTCTTCACTTTATCAGGTAATGAATTTGCTTACTTTCTGTCCGTCTTTTGCTTTCTTCCTATACTGATGCTTGTTTCTGTCTGTAGATTGGAATATACTATAACGATCTCCAGGAGAAGAGCAAGAAGTTCTCCGAAGCCATCACCAAATCTGAAGAGGTGAGCGGGAAGCTGGCCACTGAGGTCAAGGAGCTCCAAACGAGCATCGGACGGGTGGAGGCTGAAAAGAAGCTGATGGCGGAGGATTTGGCCCTCGAAAGGCAGAAGCTGGATAAGGCTGCCGAAGCCATGAACGCCCAGAGGGAGAGAGCCAAAGAGAGGCAAATGATCGCGGTGAAGGAGGCTGCAGAGGAGAAAGAGGCCGAACTCTTCAGTCTGTCCAGCGAGGCCTATAGTCTTGGGTACTATGATTGCCTTGAGCAACTCAAAGCATGCAACCCAAACTTGGTGATGACAGATATGACTCTTCCTGCTAGGCCGACAATTGTCGAGGAGGATCTGGAGGTCTCTGCTGATACCACTGCTGATGCCGCTGTCGACACTGCCTCTATTCCGGATGTCTCTTAGTATTTTCTGTTTCTTTTTGTAATGGTCCTTGAGACCCCAGAATCTCTTTTTTTTTTTGACAGCCTTTTTAAGGCTAATTCTGTAATGGCCCTCGAGGCCCCCACATTTTGATCAATGAAATTATACTTGTCCATATCTGTGCTCCTCTGTCCTCCTCCGTCTCTGATAAGCTCTAGCTGAGTGACTTGCCCGGCTTGCCCCCTAGTTTTAATAACCTGGGATTGTAGACGACTGATAGCACCCAAGTTTTTATGAACTGGGTTTTCAGAGAGTACCCAAGTTTTATGAACTGGGTTTCCAGAGAGTACCCAACTTTTATGAACTGGGTTTCTAAAGAGTACCCAAGTTTTATGAACTGGGTTCCCAAAGAATACCCAAGTTTTATGAACTGGGTTTCCGAAGAGTACCCAAGTTTTATGAACTGGGTTTCCGAAGAGTACCCAAGTTTTATGAACTGGGTTTCCGATTATAAGAGGAAAATTTGAATCTGCAAAAAGAATTATTTATTCATATTATCATAAACGTAATTTACAAAGTCACCTCTCACACCGGACGATGTGCCTACTGATAATATCTCCTGAGGTTTTTGGAGTTCCATGCGTGGGGTAATAAATGTTCCTCCTGTGTCTCTAGCTTGTAGCTACCTGGGCGGATAACTTCTTTCACTCGATATGGCCCCTCCTAAGTCGGGGAGAGTTTCCCGACTTTCATTGGTTGGGAGACGGCTGCTCTCCTCAGGACTAAATCTCATGTCCGGAATTCTCTGGGACGTATCTTGGAGTCATGATAGTTGGATACTCTCTGCTTGTAGGCGGCGACTCGGATTCGAGATTCTTCCCGGATCTCCTCTAATAAGTCGAGATTGGCGCGGAGCCCGTCACTGTTAAGCTGCTCGTTGAAGCTGGTAACCCTAGGAGACGGAGTGCCTATGTCGACCGGTATCACAGCCTCTGTTCCAAAGGAGAGGTTGAATGGCGATTCACCAGTTGGCGTGCGAGGAATAGTGCGGTATGCCCATAGAACGCGATAAAGCTCGTTTGCCCAGCGGCCAGCTTTTTCATCCAGTCTTTTCTTTATTCCCTGAAGCAGGATCCTATCAGTCACTTCTGTTTGCCCGTTGGTCTGGGGGTGAGCTACTGAAGTGAACCTCTGTTCAATCTTTATATCAGAGCAGAACTTCCGAAAGTTCCGGCAATCGAACTGTTTGCCGTTGTCCGTTATCAAGGCACGAGGAATCCCAAATTTGCAAACTACTGATTTTCAGAAGAAGTTCTGCACATTTTGCTCTGTGATCTGCGCTAGAGGTTCCGCCTCCACCCACTTAGTAAAATAGTCAATCGCTACTACCACGAACATGCGCTTTCTGGAGGCCGGTGGGAAGGGGCCTAGGATATCCATCCCTCATACTGCGAAGGGGAGTGGACTAATAATTGGAGCCATCGCCACGGCGGGCTGGTGGATGGTGGGAGAGAATTTCTGACACCTCTCACACCTTTTAACCAGACTCAGCGCATCCTGGCTTATGGTGGGCCAATACAGACCTCTGAGCAGCACTTTTATTGCCAGAGCTTTGCCCCCCAGATGTTCTCCACAAATTCCTTCGTGCGTCTCCTGGAGTGTATATGCGGCGTCGCCCGGCCTAAGGCACTTCAGGTATGGGAGAGTATAGGATCTCTTATACAAGATGTCACTGCTGAGGGAGAATCGGGCAGCTCTCTGTATCACCTTGCGGGCTTCCTTTTTATCCTCAGAGAGTTTACCATCGCGCAGATAACTGATGATCTCGTCCATCAAGCACGGCTCATTCTCTACCTGCATTGTTTGCGCGGCTTTACTTTCGATGCTGGATCTTTGCAGGAACTCCATGCGTATGCTCCCAAGGGTGGTATATCAGGAGGCAGCCAGTTTTGACAGCACATCTGCCTTGGCATTTTCTGTTCTGGGGACTCTGATGACCTCAAAGCTTTCGAACTTGCTGGCGAGTTGGTGGACCTTGGCGAGGTACTTGATCATACGCTCGTCTCGAGCTTCGTAGACCCCCTGAATCTGGTTTGCAACCAGCTGAGTCACAGTATGCTTTTAAGTTCCGGGCGCCGGTTTGGATTGTGAGGCTCATTCCGGCGAGGAGAGCTTCATATTCTGCCTCGTTGTTGGATGCGCGGAATCCAAACCTCAGGGCATAATTTGCAGTGAAGTCATCAGGCCCGGTGAGGACAAGGCCGGCTCCACAGCCACTCTTATTCGAAGACCCGTCGACATGTACTTCCCAGATTAGTGAGCTGGTTGTGGAGTCCTGCTTGGCTGGCAGATGAACGATTTCTGTTTCAGCTCCCTCCGCTATACATTCTTTAGGAGCTGCTTTCTCCGCAACTGGGAGCTGCACAGCTTCAGAATCGACGAACTGCTGGGGGATGGTGCATTCAGCCACGAAGTCGGCCAGTACTTGAGCCTTGATGGCTGGCCTAGGTGCGTACAGGATATCGAACTCGCTTAGCTCCACGGCCCATTTCACAAGTCGCCCGGAGATATCTGGTCGATGGAGTACTTGCCGGAGTGGCTGATCAGTCAAGACTTTTATGGTGTGGGCTTGAAAGTACGGCCTTAACTTCCTGGCTGCCATTACCAGCGCGTAAGCCAATTTCTCGACCCGCTGGTACCTTATTTCTGCATCGTGAAGAACCTTGCTGACATAATAGATAGGTTTTTGCTGGCGATGCTCTTCGCGGACGAGGACAGCTGCCAGAGCCGTGGAGCTAATGGAGAGATACAGAAATAGCTCCTCGCCCGGCTCCGGCTTTGTTAATAGTGGTGGGGAGGACAGGTATTTCTTCAACTCCTCGAATGCGGTCTGGCATTCCTCCGTCCAGGGCGTAGTCTTGAGTCATTTGGCCGCGCTAAAGAAGGGCAGGCACCTCTCCGCTGACTTCGAGATGAAGCGCCCCAGTGCAGCTATCATTCCCGTGAGCCGCTGAACTTCTCTGATAGTTTTTGGACCGGTGAACTCCATCACGGCTTTAATCTTCTCCGGATTTGCTTCTATCCCGCGTTGGCTTACCATGAACCCTAAAAATTTCCCTGAACTAATACCAAAGGTGCACTTGGTGGGGTTAAGCTTCATGCTGTGCTTTTTCAGGACCTTGAATGTTTCTCTGAGATCAGACACATGATCCTGCGCACTCCGGCTCTTGACCAGCATATCGTCCACGTATACTTCCATGTTGCGGCCGATCTGGTTCTAGAAAAGTCAGTTCACTAGCCTTTGGTAAGTAGCTCCGGCGTTTTTGAGGCCGAAGGGCATAACACGGTAGCAATAAGTCCCTTGATCTGTGACGAATGAGGTCTTTGGTATATCTGATTCGTACATCCTGATCTGATTGTATCCAGAGAAGGTGTCCATGAAGCTCAACAATTCGTGACCCGCAGTAGCGTCGATAAGTTGATCGATCTTTGGGAGCGGATAGCTGTCCTTAGGGCAGGCCTTATTCAGATCGGTGAAATCGACGCAGGTCCTCCATTTTCCATTTGTCTTTTTTACTAGGACTACGTTTGCCAACCAGTCCGGGTATCGAATCTCGCGAATGAAGTCAGCTTTCAGAAGCCTCTCCACTTCTTCTTTTATTGCCTGTCGCCTTTCAAAAGCGAAATGCCTCCTCTTCTGCTTAACCGGTCTACAGGTTGAATCAACACCAAGCCTGTGCGTACTGATCTCTGGATCAATGCCGGGCATATCAGCGGGAACCCATGCAAAGACATCTGCATTGTCTTGGAGAAACTCAGTGAGCTGGTGCTGAATGCTGCTGCTGAGAGAGGAACCGATCATAGCGACTTTCTCACTATCTTTTGGGCATAGTGGGATGGAGATGAGGTCTTCAGCGGGTTGAGTCCCCCTGAGCTCGTCCCTTACATCGAGCAGTTCGATTGGCAGTGATTCCACTGCATTTTTGCCTCTGAGTACCATCGCATAGCACTCCATGGATTGAGGTTGATCTCCTCGAACTTCCCCCACGCCATTGGGCGTTATGAACTTCATCTTTTGGTGGTAGGCCGAAGCCACTGCACGAATCAGGTTCTGGCCAGGCCGTCCCAGGATAGCATTATAGACCGAAGTGGCCCTTACTACCAGGAAGTTGACCATGGCGAACGCTTGGCAAGGTGGCTCTCCGACAAGGACTGGGAGCTCAATCTGCCCCTCTACTTTCACAACCTCTCCGGAGAAGCCAAACATGTCTGAGCTTGCCGGCTTCAGCCGGTCGTCACCTATCATCATCTTCTGAAAGGCGTGATAGTATAAGATATCCGCCGAACTCCCATTGTCCACGTGGATTTTCTTTACTTCCCAGTTGGCGACGAGCATGGTTACCACCAGTGCATCGTCGTGAGGCAGTATGAGGTTGTCCAAATCTGCATCTGAGAAGGAGATCTCATTCTCTGTTCTTGTCTTCATGCTGGTCGTGTGCACGACGTTGATCCGTCGTGCATACGCTTTGCGAGCAGCGGAGGACGTGCCCCCAGCGGCAGGTCCACCCATGATTGTACCAGTGACCCCCCTTAGCTGAGATCGTGGTGCCTCTGGCTGCGTACTGGCCGGCTGAGGGGTTTTGTTCCGAGCAGGGGGCGGCTGTGATCTTCGAGGGCCGCGGCCTTAGGGGCTCTTTTCCCTGCGCTCTTGCTTGCGGCCATCAGTTCGGATATACTTTTTCAAATAACCCCGGCCGATCAGCTGTTCAATTTCCTCTTTGAGCTGCCAACACTCATCTGTGTCATGACCGTGGTCCTTATGGAACCAACAGTATTTTGATGGATCTCTCATGTTTCCTTTGGAGATCATTCTAGCAGGCCACTTCACAAATTCCTCTTCGCTGATCGCAGCCAATATATGTTTTCTGGAGGTGTTGAGAGGTATGAAGTTCTCCTCTCTTCTTTGCGGAAGTGGGGACTTCTCTCTTCTTGGAGGTTTATCCTCCCTACGCTGCTTGGGGGGATTTTTCTCTTCAGAGGTTATCCTCCGATTTGAATTAAGAGCTGCCAGTGTTTCTTCCACCGTTATATACTCCTCTGCCCCCGGCCATGAGGTCTGCCAGTGAGTGCGGATTTTGTCGAGCTACAGCCCGACGGAAACATTAGACCTGGCACCCGTGAGGAGCGCATTCATAGCTGCTGAGGGATCTAGATTTGGCACCTGATGTGCCTCCCTGTTGAAGCGGCGGACGAATACTTTCAGGGGCTCATTGTCGTCCTGCCACAAGGCCATCAGGGATGCTGTTGTTTTCCTCGGCCTGCGGCTACTCATGAAGTGACGGACCAGATCCTCTCCGAAATCATCGAAGTTACTGATAGAGTTCGGTTTGATTCTGGAGTACCAGTCTCTTGCCGCACCAGTTAGCGTCGTTGGAAACGCTCTGCAAATGAAGCCGTCGGAGGCGCCATGGAGGAGCATCATTGTTCTGAATGTCTCCAAATGGTCCACGGGGTCAGTAGTCCCGTCGTACTACGGGACGGCAGGCATTTTAAACCCTCTGGGTGCTGGGGCACCCAGGACATCATCAGTGAACGGCGTTCTACTTGAGAACGCCTTGGAGGCAGGCCGGCTCTGATCCTTCGCCAGTTCCTCTATTCGGTGGTCCATCTCCTCCATTCTCTGTAGGAGCGGATCCGTTCTATGTTCCAAGGACCTGATTCTTCCCACAGATTGGCTCGCCGCGGAGCCGGACTGACTCTCCGGACTCCTACGACGAGGTCGAGACTTCACTGGTGGTGCACGATCTTCATGAGCTCGGCGCCTTTGTGCGGAGCGGGACCGCGACCTTTGACGGCGGTGAGGCTCTGTTTGGGCATGCCTCGCTGTGGGGTGATGGACTTGTCTGGTGGAGTGGTGAGTTCGATCCTCACCATGGCGCGATGACTCTCCCCTGTGGATGTCTGGCCTTTCTTGGACAGATCGCGGAGCTTCTGGAGGAGGTTGGGGAGGTGTCTGAAGCAGTTGCTGGTACTGCCCAACGAGAGCTGTCATTTGTTGAAAAAGAGCTTGAACTTGCTCCGGAGTGGGCAGGGGATTCAGGTGTTCTGAGCGAGCAGGGCTCTGCTCGGCTGTAGCAGAAGCTGCTACTACCAGCGAGGCGATTCGCTCGCTCCGGGTCCTGCGGGGCAGCATGGTTTGGGTAGTCCGTGCAGTAGGTATCCGCGCACTATTGCGCCCTGCCATTTTTGTGAGATGTCTGAGAACGGCTTTTAGTTCTGAGGTCCCACGGATGGCGCCAATCTGTTAGACCTAAAATCGGTAACAGGTACGAAAATGACGTAAGAGCTGAGCTGGATGACCCGAGGAGCTGAGTCCTGAGGGACCGGAGTGAAGTGGAGTGAAGTAGCTGAGTCCTGCTATGAGGGCTGAGTCCTGCACAGAGGCAAGCGAGGTCAGAAGACCAACCCGGGTTTTACTCCGGACATGCCCTTCGACACTCAAGTCAGTATGAGCAGAAGTGCGGGGCTAGTTCTCAGAGTTTAAGGTGGAGAGAAGGTTTTTCATTACCCATTGGTTTGAGCTTTGAACCCCTATTTATAGGGGAAAACCTGGTGAGGTGTCCAAGACAGGTGGCGGCCTGTGAGAGGCCGGAGTTCACCTACTCTGGGACAGGTGGCGGCCTGTGAGAGGCTGGAGTTCACCTACTCTGAGACAGGTGGCGTCCTGTGAGAGGCTGGAGTTCACCTACTCTGGAACAGGTGGCGGCCTGTGAGAGGCCGGAGTTTTTACACCCCATCAAGTGCCCTCTTTTTATTCCTTTTAGGCCATTGCCAATGTTTCTATTGACATTGGAAGTAGGATTATTGATGTCCAAGAGCAGAATATGAAGCTTTGGAATTTTTCTTCTTGAATTACTCACTGGCCGGAGGAATCTTGAGAGTCGACCTATCTTATCATTAAGATTTCTTCTTTGGATATCATGAAATATCTCTGAAGTTAGGATTCAAATCTTTTTTTTTTCTCGATTTTTCATTTTTTCCGCATTTATTGGGTGCATTTCCTTGCTACTTACAGATTTTGGGAACTGATTTTGAATCCAAAACTGATTATTCCATCCAGTGAGCACTTTTCGATGAGCTCACTGAGGTGCTAATGTTAGGTCTACACATAGTTTATGTAATGTAAACCATGACCATCATGTTTCTTTGGATTATTAAATGCTATTTATAATGTGTAGTTTCCTTTTTATATGCACATATCTTCCCATTGCATGGAGGCCAAGTAGACAGGAAGACACCCTTGCTATTACCACAACTAATTTTTGGTTGTTTTTTCTGTTTTCCTTACATCAATGATAGTTGAATAGTTTGTTAATTATCACAAGTGTCTTCTCAATCTGCAGATGTGAAAGATGGTGTTGCAATTGAACCGACTAAGTGTATGGAAGTATAATTAAAAGAAAACAACTTATTTTCCCTCAGATTTCTTCTTTGGCCTTCATGGCAAAGCTCTCAATACAGTGAATGCCATGGTTCTTTTTGTAATCTCTTTAAGTGACTTACACCTGTTAATCCCATTTTCTAATCATTATGCATCTACCGTTCATTTATGACATCTTTGCATTTCTTTGTTTCCTATTCGTCATTAGTAATTTAATTTGTCATTTTTAACTTGGTTGATATGATTTTAGTCCTTTTTTTCCATGGTCTAAGTCACAAGCTGCATTTTAAAGTTCTATCTTTTTATGAATAAATATTCTTTTAAACAGTTTTAAATCAGACTTTCTTCGGTCCAAGCCGTGCATCGCACGGGGTGTTTTACTAGTATATATATATATATATATATATATATATATATATATATATATATATATATATATATATATATATGAGTTTTTATATGGTGTAAGGCCTTAAACATAAGCAATCATCATTAGAAAGTGATGCAGATAATAGGCCAATAAGTGGCATATTTGCCCATTAGGATTTATTTCCATGTTATTTAGTTTCTTGGACTCGTATTTACATGTTATTTAGTTCTACTTCTAATTTTCCTCTCATCTCCTTCCCTTCTTGCCCTATTTTTCTCCTTCTCTTCTCCTATTCCTCTTCTTCTCTTCTCTTCTTCTTCTATTTCTCTTCCCGGTCCTACATCATAAAGTCATTAGCTTCATTACTATTTCTCTTCCCGGTCCTACATCAGAAAGTCATTAGCTTCATTACAAGAAAGTCATTAGCTTCATTACAAGAAACATCAAGGACAAAATATAACTAATCAATATTCAAAAGCTTGATGATGATTGTGAACGGCCAAACCATGGAAGCAGGATTCTTTCCTGGGAGCCTTCCATTCCAGCTTCGATTCCCGCTTTCGATTCCCGCTCTGGCAACCTTGAGTAGGATTTTTTCCTGGGAGCCTTCGATTCCCACTTTCGATTCCCGTTTTGATTCCCGCTTTCAATTCCCGATCTGGCAACCTTGGGCTAAACACTGAAAAAAAAAAGAAAAGCTTGTTGATGAATTCTAATTCCGCAAAGTTCTTAATATGTCCAGGCCATAAATATATTACAGATATCAATTTCATAAAAAAATCACTTGAGCTGATGATCACATCAGCTCAATCAAACTAAGTCAACAAAGGAAACTGGAACAAATATTCAATTTTGAGTTTTTGAATAATGCAACTAATCAAACGATTATCAATGAATGGATATTACCTTGTATCGGTGCGATGGTAATTGTTGATGATTGGCGTTCAACAGTCTGAGTTTGCTCTGCTGAGCATCTCGCATTCTACCAAGAAAGAAAATCAACATTAGGACCTCGAAGTAAGATGTTCTTAGCAACATTGGCTTCTATGATATCTACAAGGCTGAGGTAAGCAAAAATGACATTACACAAATACATAAATGAAAGGAGATAATAATGAAAAAGCAATCTACATCTGGCAATAGAACTGAAACCAAACTTGATGAATCTGAGTAGTTAACGAGTGCCATGTATTGAGAAGCCACCATCAAATATTTAAGCAATTTCAACTCATGAAATATCTCTTAGGAAAACATCTACTTATTCATTGGGTTATAATATTCACTGACTTTATAACACTCAACTCATGAAATATCTCTTAGGAAAACATCTACTCATTCATTGGGTTATAATATTCACTGACTTTATAACACCCCGTGGCTTAACGAGTAAAAATAGATGCCTGTATAATGCAGTTAAAAAACAAGAGGCCTTTAGATTGATGTAGAAACTTCTTATCAGAATAATTTTCACCTTAGTATCTGTTTCTAGCAGTCTATACCCTGATTCAAAGATTGTTTCAAGATCTACAAGTATTTCTATAAATTTGGAAAGATTTCACAATTCTGTGCCTTGTGAAGGGAGATAAATTAGAGATCTAATTGCTTCAGTTCAGAATTACAGTTTTAAAAGTTTGTAATGTCCTTAGAAAATGGTTATAATGAAGGACTAGGATAGATGGTAATGAAGAATTGAGATTAAAGTAGATTTTGGGGGTCTACAAAGTTGTATTTCAAAATTGAGTTCTTATTTTAGTCAAATTTCTGCAAGCTGTTTGATTAGGAGTATGACTTCAGGTCTGGTCTGAGTTTAGTTAAAAAGTTGATTGTTTTTTTTTTCTTCTGAATGGTAGTTAAAAAGTTGATTGTGTGGGCAAGTTTTATGCTTTTGTAGTTTCCTTATTCTTTCTTTTGCTTGTTGCAGCACAAACAGGATAAGTTTTGTTAAAATTATTCTTAATTTAGTTCCTACATTATTTTCTGTCGCGCTTGCTTCTTCTGTATGAAGAGTGTTGGTATTGTTTTACTTGATTTTCCTTTGGGTTTTTTTTTTTTTTTTTTTTTTTTTTTTTAAGTTAATGGCTGGGTGAACAAGAAGAACACAAATGACCGAGCTGGCCAAAGAAAACAAGAAGAACAAACAGCAGAGGAACATATCAAGGAAGATCATCAGAATTATAATACCATTCAAAAAAATCATCAAAGGGATAATGATCGTGTACAGTCAGTTCCACACTAGAAAATTCATTCTCTTTTTCAGGCTGCATCGTTTTACCACACAAGAAAAGTTTACAATATCAACTCACCAAAGCAGCAGCACATATCACCGTAGAGGGAGTCAGTCGACAAGAGAGTGAAAGAGGTCTTTCATGTCGAAATGGTTGACAACATGTATTGGGTACCTCTAGCCTAGATTTAATAAGCTGAAGCCTTCCCCTATTCTGAAATTCTGTTTTGCCTGCATTCGTGTGTTGACTTACATTAGAAGTTAAATCTAAACTACATTAATCAAAACTTCCAAAATCAAGGCAAATAGTATTAAGTATCATGCATAGACATAGTCACAGCCCTAATGGCACACATGTAATCACTGAGATTATGTGGAAAGATTGGTATTCAACTCAAGTCACCACTCCTGATAAGAGAACAAACTTCCTGTACCAAAGTAAACACTAACAGATGATGAAAGAAGTAAACAATTATTATAAATGAAAAGAATTTATTGAGCTTTGCTAAAGGAACCATCGTGGTCTTACATGACTGCCTACCTCACTGATGCGATTTAAGCCTTAGTTCTATTTATTGGCCAAAATTGCCTTCTCATGCTTCCCATTACATATTAATACTACTGTCATAAAAGAGCAACCAGAATAAGGAAATAAATCCTATTGATATAAGAAACGAACAAAAGAAGGGAAATAATCTAATGCTTGCTATTAAATGCTATCCTCCTAATGACATGCCATTAAATGAATTGTTATTATAGGCATCCTTTACTTCAAACGAGTAAATTATAAGTAACTTGCGACTGATAATATTGCTAATTTGGTGATCCAAGTTAATGCCATTGACTTGCTAATTTGTGTATGACGTGCTACGTCAAATTGGGTCTATCCCTTCCATAGAGAGGATATCACTCTTTCATTAGCATTCAACCCGAGACAGAGATGGTCACAATACAATCCAACAGAAAAAACACGACAGAAGATATGAAAAAACCTTCTCCAAACATAGAGAAGGGCTAAAAACAAGATTTTCATTGGCATTCATTAGTAAAGTTCAATTAATCAAGGTAAAAAATTTATATAAATCCTATATGCATGAAATTCATATACTAATAGTAGTGCCTATCATAAAAAAAAGAAATTTATGTACCTAGAGGTCTCTTGGTAGAGATGGTGAGTGCAGGCACAATTGCCGTAAATAAAGACATCCTTTTGCATGCAAATAATAAACCTGCATATAATTTAAGTGGTCTGAGTTAAAACCAAACCAGGAGAATCATCAAAAAAATTACAAACAAGCGTATTCACTTTAGATAAATTGAAATCTTTGGAATGCTTTCAAAGATCATGTTAAACATATAAAAAATCAGCATTTTGAGTGTTAAATCGCTTTGATTACCTCGTTTAAGTACTCCTAGAAAAATTCCGGAGAAAGATTTCTTGCAGAATTTGCAGTTGTAACATTTTATACTTGTTTTTTAGATTCTCCAAGAAAAAAAAAGGAAGGGTGTATGCAAGAAACCCTAACCCTAACAAAAAATATATATATAAAAAAATTGCAGAGCATTAGAACAGTTAAACAGAAGTCCTATCCTACGCTTTCTTCTCTCACAAACCCTAGCAACACCTATTCCTCCTCCTCTCTAGAAATATGGTTGGATGAGGTTTTATCTGCGAATTTTTCTGAAACCCTAACCTTCCAACATCTCGTCAAGAGGAGAAGCGTTGTAATTCAGATCGATTCAACAAGATACAGTGACCTTTCGGATTCGCGTTCACCGGGAAGGAAAAACCCAAACCCTAACCCTAACCCTAATCCGGTGCACCAGAAACCCTAGATTTTACAGGTCGATCAAGATACAAAAAGAGAGGAGAAAAAAATTCGTACCTGGAGTGCAAAAACGAAGGTCGAGTGGAGCTCGATACAGCAAAAAATCTTCCTATTTTTTACCATTTTTTTCCCTAGGCGGTGGTTTTAAGGAGAGAAAGTTTGACCATCAAGATATTACTCATCCGCCGTACACGTGGCGTAATGTTAGAAGTGTTGATCTGGTGGGCCACCATCAAGCCATCAAGCGACACGGCGATATCATCCGTTTACTCAAGTGGCTGCGAAAATCAACGGCTAATCTCTTTCGATGATAGGCAGAGATCATCAGATCCTGATGTAATTGGGACCAATGGATTGGGTTCAGGGTGCTAGATTAATGGCCCCGATCATTTGTCACACATTATATCTTATCCAAATTAATTTGAACAAGCATTATTCCAGTTTTTGTCTTCTTCTGTTTGGATGTGTGGCTAACGAGGAACCTCACTCCACTCCTATAAAGGAATAGGAATAGGAAGCTAAAGGAATAGGAATAGGAAGCTCTTTAGCTCGTATAGGTGCAGGCTAAGACAGTAGTGGGATAAGTACTCAATACAGGACACATCATCGAGTACTGAATCGGACTGAGATTGATCCTGAAAGAGCTTAATATCTGTGTAGAATAAATCACGCTTTGTGACGTGGATGTTCTTGAGGCAGAGCTGGTGAACTAGGGTTAGGATTTTGGTTGTGATGGTGGTTTTCCGAACAGTGGAGAGATTTGAGAATGATCTGAGAGAGGTTTTGTCTTTGAGAACAATGCGATCGAGCTCTGGAACGTAGAGTTGGTTTGCGTTGCTTCGAGAAGGGATGGCGAAGGAGAATCCGTTGCCGGAGAGGATGGAGGAGGCGATGCGGAGGACGGTGGATTCGACGGAGAGTTGGACGAAGGCGGGGGAGAGATCGGAGACTTCTCGGCATTGGGAGGCGAGGTTTAGGTCAGCTAGGGTTAGGGTTTTGGAGGATGAGGATGAGGGGTTTTGGTAGGAGGTGAATATTTGTTTTAAGGAGGAGAGGATTTCGGAGTCGGGTTTCAGGCGGTTTTTGAAGGAGAGGATTTCCAAGTCAGATGAGCCGTAATTTTTTATAAAAATAAAAAAATAATTCAAAAAATAGAAATAATGTAAAAATAAGTATTAAAGTATCATTAGTAACTAAATCATTAGTGAAATGGATCATATTTTTCTACAAAAAATGAATACATTATATTTGACAAAAATGCAAAGAGTCGATATGGTGACAAAAAGGAAAAGAGCCTAAGAAAGCCCATGATCAATACATGCATTGTGTTACATTAAATTCAAAATTTTACAAGGGCTTCCGCTCAGACAATTTCTTCTCGATGAATATAAGAGTAGGCACATCAGTAGTGTGGATCATAGCCACTCTCGTAGTGGCTATATGGAAATTGATGGATTCTTTGGTCGGTGTAATTATGGTTATCAATCGACTTACTCTCAGAATATTCAGGAAATATGCCAAATGTGTTTATATTATGCTGCCATGTATAGCCAATATTCGGATCCATCTCTAGAGCACCATGCAAATCATAAGCGTCAACGTCCCCAGTGTAGTGTTGATACGGATCACGGTCATCATAATCATGTTGATCATCAGATCCAACAAAATATTCATGACCCGCAGCGTCTCCATGCGCATCAGGGTTGGGCTCATCAACACCTTCATTATAAACTGCAAAGTCACCTCCGTCGTCTCCATCACCATCATCATTATCACTAGGCTCATCATTTATGCAATGCTGATGTCTATCAGAACTGTCACTTGACCCACCTTCATTTGTCGGTGACTCCTCACATTCCATCTCTTTTCGTCTACTTGCCTGAACATCTAAAAGTGGTGGTTCCTTCTCAACTAACCATTCCTCAGCATTTTCTTCAGCAAAAATTATATCCAAATCGATTGGACCTTTGGGACCACTTCTGACATTTCGTTCTCGCAATCTCAAATTGTAATGGACATACACTAGTTTTTCCATCTTCTTCACTGCAAGCCTGTTTCTCTTCTTTGTATGAATGTGAGCAAATGTACTCCAATTGCGCTCACATCCTGAAGATGAGCAAGTTTGGCTTAACACAATCACAGCAATCCTTTGCAATTCAGGATGCTTAGTACCATGTAAACTCCACCACTCCGCTGTATTTAATAAAAACGTAAAAAATAATTATTCATATAAATTTGATAGAATCATGTCAAATAGTAATCATATGTTATTTACAATTACATCGTAATAAATTACATGGGTCCATTGATGATTTGGATCTCAATGCATCTTCACTCCCAAAATTACCAATAACATCTCGAAACTCCGCAATCTTATAAATAAAAAGAGAATGCATCAGTAATACTACATAAGATACTATTGAATCTAATGAAAGGAATTTATAATGAATAAATTATGTTTGATTGGTAAATATTTATACTTGAATTGATGCGTTCATTCGCTTTGAGGAACTTGGCTCCAAGCGGTTGATGCACTTTAATAACCCTTCCATAATTTCCGGGTGATTGGACATTCTACCACCATACTGAAATATTGGATTTAAATAGTAGCCTGCAAAAGTTAAGTTAATCAGAATTTTCAGATGTTTTTACCAACAAAATTCTCAACATTACATTAGAAAAAACTAGCTTGTATACCTGCTGCATGAAGAGGGTGATGGAGTTGCGCTGCCCATCGCTTGTCAATGATATCCCACAACTTTTTGCATTAGTTTTTCGTTAGTTTTTGTATCTCCTCCTTTGAACGATCGATAGCTTCATATATAAACCCCATAGCAGGTCTTTCTTCCGAATCTACCATTCTTAGCACGGTAACAAGTGGCTGTGTGACTTTGATGATTTGCTGAATATTTTCCCAAAACTTTCGATCTGTTATAATTTGTTCAACGTCTCTTCCATCTGCCAGTTTTGCATAGAAGGATCCATTCCATTCTTTCGAAGCCAACAAGCTTTTCAACCCTGCTTGACACTCATTTATGCTAGAAAGTGATAGGTATGCGATAGCAAATCGTGTGACAGCGAGCCTAATAATATCTTTTTGACCAGTATGATGTTTCATCCAATTTAGGACTTGTGACTGATTATAAATAAATTTTGTTATCTTTCTTCCTTTCTCAATCCACTCTTTTAATTCTGGCAAGTCTCCTATCTCCTCCAGCATTAAGTCAATGCAATGTGCCGCACAAGGGGCCCAAAAAAGATTTTTCTTTTCTCCATCAATAGTCTTCCAGCTGCTTTATAGTTCGCTGCATTATTAGTTACAAACTGAACAACATATTTTTCTCCAACTTCTTCAACCACTTTGTCAAATAGTTTGAATAAATATTTTGCGTTCTTCTGCTCACTTGAAGCATCAATGCATTTAAGGAACACTGTCCCTCGAGGACAATATGCCAAAAAGTTTATCAGTGTCCTTCCATTGATGTCTTTCCAGCCATCGGCCATAATTGTACATCTCGATCTGTCCCATATTCTTTTAAAGTCATTAACATATTGTCTGACATCTTCAACCTCTGCATCTAATATGGACCTCCAAGTTCGTATGGAGTTGGTGGATTAACTCCAGGTCCTACTTGTTGCGCTGTTTCTATGGCCGCCCTATAGTATGGATTGGAAGCCGCATGAAATGGCAGTCCGGCAAAATACCATAGTCTTCCCACCACCCTGCCCAACTTCTTCTTCAAGTCTTTCCCCCATGCTGCTCTTAAAGTAGGTTGTCGTGATGGGGGTACAAACGTAAGTGGGTCTAAAGTTCCAGTCCTTGTAGGAACCTCGTGATAAGAGGCTGAAAGAAAACCTCTGCCCGTACCTGTGGGCCCTATCGCCGATGGGCCAATATCAGAACTTCGTGCTGCCACAAATGGACCAGCATCAGACCTACGTCTAGGTGCAAATGACGGGTCTGCATCTGACCTACGTGAAGGTCCTGATGATGAGCCAGCTCCATCTCGTGCGATGCGTTGTGCTTCCATTTCCATAAAGAATGTACGTTGACTAGCTTTCCTCGCCGCACGCATATCTCTATCTAGCATGTCTTCTTCTTGTGTGCCTCGTTCTTCAGCAATCTGTTCGTTCACGTTCTTTACTGCTTGTTTCTCCTCTTTATAATTTTTGAGGGCAGCTCTCATTTCTTTCATCACTTGTTCAGGCACGCTTGGACACCCGGCAACGTTGCCATGTAACTTAGCAAGATGATGTTTAAAGCGATTAATCCCACCGGTAGTGATTTTGTTACAATAAATACAACGCACCATTTTTCTCGATGGTGGATTCGACATCGTCCCATGCTCCCATGCAGGATCAAGCGGCATTGTGTGTCACTATATCTAGAAAAGTGTAAAAATAGGAGAGGACTGTCATTACTAAAATAAGGGATTAGATTATATGAGTTTCTATATGGTGTAATCCCCTATAGTCCATTATTTTTCAAGAAGTACTATAAGGCTTAAAATATAACATGATCCCAACTGTCCATTGGATGAGCCACAATGTAAATGCATTGTGGCCCAAAAATTATTTACATAGGATGATCCCAACCCTCTGATCTATAGAACTTTCCATAATATGCAGTTATCAATAGATTTAGGATCATCTTGTGGCAATCATTTTTTTGGGCACAACCTATTGATGTTTTGACCCAACAAATAGATGGTTTGGATCATCCTATGCGTGAGCCATACAAAAAATATACCAGATGTATTATTTTTCAAGAAGTACTGTAAGGCTCACATTTAGACCTGGCAAACGGGTGGGTCGGGCCCGGTCAACCCGCGGGTGATGCGGGTGCGGGTCCACGGGTCGGGTGAGGAAATGACCCGCATTTCTGCGGGTCAAAATTTAGGTGACCCGCGCGGCCCGCGGGTGGGCCGGGTCAACCCGCGGGTCACCCGCATATGGAGATTGTAATAATTATTCTGATTTGACAGCATCTGTTTTTTTCGTAATTGTCATAACCTTCTATATTTTATTGGTATTTTTTCGTAATTTTACAATTTTATAATCAATTTTAGAATCATTTTTAGGTAATTTTTCATTTAAAACTTTATAATTTAGCTATTTTACTTTTTTTCTGTGTAATGATTACTTTTTTCAGTTTTTTTTTCGTTTGCTAGCGACATTCGCCATGTGCGTATCTTTGCACCACGATGGCCACTTGCCGAGAAATTGCCATAGGAGAAGCTTGGTAGCAAATTCTTATAAAATAAAAAACAGATGGAAATGTTATCAACACTACTGTTTCTTATGAGCGCACTCTCACTTTATTAAAAGTATGGTATGGCCCACACCATAGGATGATCCAAACCGTCCATTAGATGGGCCATAGCCTAAATAGGTTATACTCCAAAAATCATTTCCATAGGATGATCCTAACCCTCCAATCTGAATGTTAGAGGGTTGATCCTAACCCTCTATAGATCGGAGGGTTAGAATCAACCAATGGAAATAATTTTGGGGCATAACCTATTTAGGCTATGGCCCATCTAATGGACAGTTTGGATCATCCTATGGCATAAGCCATACAAGAAAGAGATCATCCAAAAGTTATAGCCATTTAAAGTAATAAGTATTGAAATGAATATTTGAGCATAACCTACTTACGTTGTCACCTATCAAATGGACGGCTCAGATGATCAAACCAATTAAAATAGATATGACAGGGGATTATCCAACGGTTTGGATTATCCAACATTAAAAGTTTAATTGCAGCTAACTTTTTCATAGAAAAATGGGTAGCCGCCCAGTACACCTATGCTATGCTATGCTAAGCCTGTGTTTAATAAATGGCATTAAATGGGTGATTCGGGCACTCCTCACTTTATTAAAAGTTTAAAATTATATGTGCTCCATTGTTTACTCGGGACAGCCACCTCAAGGTCCTCAAGTGTGTTTGTACTTTGTAGCATTTCTTTAACTTAAAGGGGCTGTCCCAAGTAAGAACAAGGGCCCAACATGTCATTTAATGCACTGTACCCCATTTTTCTTTCTTGGGACAGCCACCTTCATGTGTCTATGTCTGTTCTTTTACAAAGATGGGGGGCTGTCCCGGGTAAGACAGGGCCGGATGTATAATTTCCCTAATAAATACTTTATTGAGGGTTTCATTACCTCAGCAGATAAAGAAACTAGAAAAGAACATTTCTTCTTCCTCCTAACAAAGAAATGCACGAAAACCAGAGAATTTTTCTTCTTCTGCCGAAAATTGAAAGCCCAACTAGTAGGAAACCCCGCAAGGAGGGTTTATCATAGGCTTTAGGTGTGGGTTTGCTTCCACAAAAAGAAAACAGTGGATGAAGGCAATGGCAAAAGGTTTTTGCACAAGAAACTAAGGGAGATTGAGCTTTTCTTTGAATGAATAGAAATGTGAGACATTCAGCACAGATTTATAGGTATGAATCGTATCATTTTTGTTGAATAAATCAAGCACGGATCTTTCTTTTTTTTGTCTTTTTAAGCCTTAGATTCAGAAATATGTTTTGGGAAGATCAACCAGTGGGAGAAGTCACGGATCGCCAAGATTCTCCTGCTAGTCGATCCCATCCAAGAGAAAAATAATATTCGTGTTTGACTCGGCCCGGACTCGCCGAGTCTGCTACTCCAAAATGCGGTCTTCACGAAACCGAGTCAACTCTGCCGAGTTCCGTGCCGAGTCAACGAGTTTTTAAACACTGATCCAAACTGTTCACTTTGATAGCACCTCACTCAAGATCAACAATGGCATTGTGGATCCTTCCTTTGATTGATCCAAACCGTTCACTTGATAGGACTTGCTTTGAATTTTCTGATTTTGACGCTCCAGACAATGGGAATGGCAGAAGTTATACGATGAAAGGCCTTATTAGCTCGTATGCATCATCACAGGCACACTTTTTAAGATGCTGCTGTTGGATCAAATATCAAGAGCTGTACTTCTGTCGTACCACAAATAATAGCTCATATGGCGGCATTCCGTAAGCACACTTTTTAAGATGCTGTTGTTGGATCAAATATCAAGAGCGGTACTTCTGTCGTACCACAAATAAGAGCTCATATGGCGGCATTCCGTATACCACCTGAGATTCCATTCTGTTGGTTTCAACAATACCATTACAAAATCTCTTGCTGAGGGCACGTTTGACTGCCAGGAATTGTTTTTCATGATAAATCAGTGTCTCTAGAGTGGAGATGAGGGCGTAGTTGCTAAAAACCAGGAAACAAAATCCCGTCTTGAGTAGAGTTTTTTGTTTCCATGGCTGTAGCAACTTCATAGTTTTGGGATTTTGTGGCTATTTATCATGAACAACAATTCTTCCCTGCTGCCATAATGATTTCTAGAATGGCAAACAAATGCACCATCAAGTTTGGTAAACTATCATTTGGTAAATACAATTTTAGAATTCAAAAATTTTTGGTCACCATAGTTGTGCAAAAAGCAATTTTACAGCCCCTCTTTTTCAGGTGACAGATGCCACCTCATGTCAAGACAAATTCAGCTGATGTGCAAAATGTGGGGTCTCTAATGGCTTTGTCCAAAATGGCACGGACACTTCCATTAGCAAAATCTTTTGATTAGAAATTATGTTCATGTCACGAGAGCTTGTAACCCATGTTGGGGCTGAACTCAATTGAACCACCACCCATTTCAAAAAAATATATATTAGCCAAAAGCACTAATAAAATGTGGTTTGAATGAACAAAATACCCTGGGTTAAGGGTTAAATTTTCAATTACCGAAGTTAATTCTACAGAGATAAGTTCAGTGATAGGGCCCACCAACATCTCATCAGCAAGATCCATACAGTTCATCAAGTGGGTCCCACAATTTAGATCATATAACCCAACAATCACTTCAAATATAAGATCCCTAAACATTTGACAAGATCTAATTGCTTCTAATATTCAGTGATTGGGTGGTCCCACTAAAGAGAAGCTAACAACAACAATCATATTGAGCCTGAACAATTGCTCAGAAATTTCGAACTGTCCATCATTTTACGTAGGGTCTAGAATGCTGAATAAATAGCCCAACCAGAGTATAAGTGCAAAATGCAAGTAAAATAAACAAGATAGATTTCCTTTAAAACTTTTTTCCTGTCAAAGAAAACCTTAGATTTTATTTTAACAAAAAATTCCACTTTTGATGCAAATAAAATGATACAATAAAAGCAATTTTACCAAAATAATAATAATTGCTTCCTCTTGGTTATTCATCGTCTTCTCCGGTCGTCCCTGTAAGGTCCTTCGCTCTCTTGATCCTTCAACAATCCAAGAAATGCAAGCAGACCAAAAAAGAAGAAACCGCCCGACCAGCCTCCACCACCACCTCCCCCACCGCAGCCACCATCGCCGTCGTCACGAGGGGGAAACCCGGTACCACCGTCGTCAAGTTCAGGTGACTTTTCTTTTCCTGAAATTCACATTCTGATTATTATTTTTTCAAAAAAAATGTAAAAATAAGAAAACAAAAACAAAAGGACTGAAAATTCCAATCACGCGTTCAGATATATACATATATTTTTTTAAATTAAAAAATTACAAACACACACACACATATCTTCTATCTACTACAATAAGCTGGGATGAAAAGAGAGAGTTTTTTCAATTTTTATGAAAATCACGTGAGAATTACACGTCACATTTCTTGACTTCTACTACAATAAGCTGGGATGAAAAGAGGAGAGTTTTTTCCATTTTTTTGAAAATTACATGAGATTTACACATCACATTTTTTGACTTTTTTGAACAAATGCACCCATTCAACTCATATAATTTCAATCCTACCCCCTCCTTTATGCTTTTAACAAAGGCACCCATTAAATCATATATTTTCAATCCTACCCCCTCCTTTATGCTTTTAACAAAGGCACCCAGTAAAGCATATAATTTCAATCTTACCCCCCTCCATAGCCAATTAAGCATACACGTACTCTCTCTCTCTCTCTCTCTCTCTCTAAGCTTCCGCTCTGTCAGCTTCCCCTTTCACTCCGCCACCGCCTTCGGACCGGCACCAGTATCGTCATCGCCGACGGGAAAACACTCTCTTTTCTCAAATTAATTAATCACTTCTTACTTCCATCTCTATTTCTGGTTTTTTACAGGAAAGAGCTTCGGGTGGCAACAATGGATGAGATTTATGATATGAAGTTTTTTCCATCTCTATTTCTGGATTTTCATCAGTTCAACAACAACAATATTACAATAGCAGGGGATTTCAGTCTATCTTAAACGGGCTGGTGATCAGTCATGTACTCTTATAATTTTATTTTCCTTTTATTTTACTTCATCTTCAGGAATTTGATTTTAGGGTTTTATTATTGTAACTCCCTTACGAGAGGTTTTTAATTATTTATTTATTTTTTGAATGATTAAGAGAGCTTTTACTGTAAGAACTGAGATAAATTTTGTTTTATTTCATCTCTCTGTTAGGGTTTTATATTTTTTTTATTAGGGTTTGACTCGGTATTGGTCTTTCTTTGTCATTTTTCAGGATGCTTCATACTCTTAGTCGCAAATTGAAGAGAATTTTTTAGGGCATTTGATAATGGAACTGACTCTCTTCATTTTACAATGTTTGCATGCTTTGGGTGAAAATTGTTGTTAGGTTTGTGGTTATATTTGATGATATTGGGGATTAATAGGTGCTTCTTTATGGAATTATTACTATTTCATTTGAAAAGTAGTTTGCTATTGTAAGTGGTGTTTTTTGCTCTTCTGATTTGTACCATCTAATTATAGATAAGGTGTAGGTTGAGGCAGAGGAGATTCTCAACTCCTAACATGGAAATCATGGTTTCAAGTTCCTTCACAAATTATGGTTTTTTAATAAAAAATCTATAGGGTGATCTTAACCATCCGATTTAAGAGGAATTATGGAAACATCTATAGATTGGAGGGCTAGGATCAGCCTATGGAAATGATTTTTGGGGCACAACCTATTTATGTTGTGTTCCATCACATGGACGGTTTGGATCAACCTATGACGTGGTCCGTACAGTTCTTTGTCGGCCCGTGCATCGCACGGGTTATTTACTAGTTTTGAATAAGCTGGGATGAAAAGAGAGAGTTTTTTCGATTTCTATGAAAATCACGTGAGAATTACACGTCACATTTCTTGACCTTTTTGAACAAATGCACCCATTCAACTCATATAATTTCAATCTTACCCCCCCTCATTTATGGTTTTTTAATCTCTCTGTAACTCATCAGAGATATTTTTGGCAAAAGCCTTATCTCTTCCGATACGTGTCTTACACCAGGGTTTTTTTTCAGAGACCTTACCTACTCACCCCGAGATTTCCATATCTTACCCTTCGTTTTTCCTAAAGCGACGGCTTCAGCTGGAATTTTCATGGTAATGGATGTGCTCTCTGCTTTGTTTATTCTGTTTGCATTACAGGTCAGGGTTTAGGATTTTAGGGTTTTGGTGGTATTTTACTAAGTTGTTCTTACCAATTTATTGAAAGTTCTATGGAATTGGGTATGTTCTATGAGGTTTCGTGGATTTTGCTTCTCAATTGTTTGATAGAATGCCTCAATGGGACTTTGTTTTTTCCAAGTACCCGATTGAATGTAATCCCAATAGTATTCTACTGTTTGTTATTTCGCAAATAGAAACCCTATCTGTTCGGGTGTAACAACTTTTACTTTTGAATTGTGATTAATTTGATATACTTTGATGCTAAAGTAAACTTTTGATATACTTTGACCTTTGAACAACCTGGGATAGACATATGGAGCTAAACCAATTGGACTTTGGTATTTTTCAGGTAGAAAGAAATCATATTCCATTTTGTGGGGCTTTGTTTCCTTCGGTTTATATCTATATTAAGCAGATGCAGAACATTTTTTGTAAAATCAGCCGTTTTCATTTTTTTCCTTTATTTCTCTATTTCATCTAGAGATTATAAACTGTAAACTATTCACTATTGTTTTTGGAAATATTGCCTTTTAGATTCTCACATCCTCCATGCACTTGATCAGCTTCAAATTAGGTGAGCCCAAATTACATGATCTTCTATGACGCATCAAGGTAGTCTTTGTAAGATTATTATCTTACCAAGGAATTGGTTACCTGGAAGTCTGAAGGTTCTAATTTCCCTCCTAATAATGTGTATGCCTATTGCATATTTTTTGGGCTATATGCCAAGGTAAAAAGTTACATAATATATTGTTTTTGTAACTAAAAAGTTACAGTTCTTAAGTACATGCTTTAGTTACTCGTCTTTTGGTATGCTTTGAATTGTTCCATCACGTGGATTTTTTTTCCTTGGGTTGTTTGATTTGCATTCAGAAAATTCGGAAATTTTGTCATTTTTTCTATTTTTAAAATATATATTTCTCTTTTCTTTATCAGTTTTTTAACCTCCTATATCCATACATTTTCGTTTCTTTAAAAAAAAAAAACTATTTGATCCATCTTCCTGTCATTTGTTTTTTCTTTGTCTGTAACTTTGGTCAGCTGTTTCTACTTTTCATCAATGGCTTTTTGTGATTTTCCTCTACCAGTCAATTAAGTTTTTGTGGCCATGATGTTTAGCATATTTCCATTTCTGATTTCAAAATATGATTTAATGTGTTTTAATGCTTGATTTTTGCAGGGAAGAGAGCTAAACTCCCAAAAGCATTTTCAAAGCAGAATCATAAGACGAAACTCATGTGCTAAAATTTAAAAATTTGTAGCAAGCTTCTCTCTCTCTCTCTCTCTCTCTCTCTCTCTCTCTCTCTCTCTCTCTCTCTCTCTCTCTCCATTGAATGGGATTCTTTCATTTCTATATACTGTATTCTCTTTAGTCCTGTTTCATGTTTCATTTTTCATTATTCCTTATAATTTTAAATGACCAAATGAAAATCTCATTTCATCACTTCATAAAAAAAAATTTTAGTAATTACTACAGCCTAAAGCAAATTTCTTTAACCACTTTTATGTGTGCAGTGAAGGCAAGGTTTTATTACATGGCAGGAAAAAGGGTGGTTATACGGATATGGTGAATCTTCGAAATGTGTCTTTGCTTTTATCTTCCATTTTTTAAAATTTCTTTTTAAATGTGATGTGCATAAGGAAAGAGAAGAATTGAATTTGGGTGCAGTTGATAGAATTGAGGAAGTGGTTTCATGAAATATTTTTCTAATTTGGTAAACCTGCTTATATAAACGGGAGATTAAAACCCTTTTAGGGAGGGTTAAGGGAATTGAGAGAATTGGACGCATTCCTAAAGGAATTAAAACACACATTTTGATCATGTTTATCTATCAATAAGAAATCAGGGTCTCTTTTCTGCAGAAAGAGGGATACATGGTTTTTGAATTTGTTGATTACTATAATGGGTTTGTCTTAGGATTAGTGTTTTCAAATTAGGGTTTCTTCATACCCAAGGATGGAAAAGCAAAAGATGGAATTGCAAAGCTTCTCATAAAGGTTAGTACCTTCATTGCTTTTATTTTTTAATGGTAGTACCTTCATTGTGCATGTGTTCAGACTTTAAATATTAACTATATTTGTGGTTGGGTGTCTGTCTACATACAACTTCCTATATGTTCTGTTGTTTTCATTTCATATGCTCGGTTTTGGTTTGGTGTTGTGAATATCATTATGACATCAATGAATTTGGTTTGCTGCTGCGAGTTGCCTTCCACTTTGATTAAATTTATCTAATATATATTATTTTCAATCTTATTTCTTTTTACACAACACTTTTTACAAATAAAAGAAATCTTCCTTCTCTAAATTTTCTTTCTTTCTTTGTACAATACCTTGAAAAAAATGCAGAACATGGAAAATAAACTTTTTTTTTTTTTAGTTTTATGGTTATATACCTTCTTCCTTTCTACAAAGTGTCCCTGCATGATGCATGTTCAATGCTTTGAGATTTGATTATGGAGTAATTAATCTCATTTACATTAGAAAATTGACCAAATTATTTGAAGACTCTCTCTCTCTCTCTCTCACTCTCTCTCTCACTCTCTCTCTCTCTCTCCAATGTGAGTTATTTTTTATTTTTCTCATCAATATTTTTTTTGGATTTCATTAGAGCCACCAGAAATAGGATTTCGCCCCTGTTTTCTCTTCTAACATGCTTAGCAAGTGATCTCTCTCTCTCTCTCTCCCTCCATTGTCATTTATTTTTCATTTTTCTCATCAGCATTTTTTTTAAATCAGCAGGGTCGCATTTTTCTCATAGAAATCAATGGACTTAGTTAAATCAAAAGTGGCCGGTGGTTCAAATTCTATTTTAATATCAGTAAAACTTCATTTGTTGGGCAATTGAAATTTTCTAATTCCCACTAATTGTGAATTGCAAAAATTTGTGGAGTAAAATTTGGTTTCAGATTACTGTAGTCTGTTTTGGGTTTAGGCTCAAACCTATTTCATTATTATGCAAAGTCACATTTTCACAGATTATATTAAAACGCACTTTCTTTACTTCGTTTCTTTAGATGTGCTTTCCGGAAGAGCAAAGCTCAGTTTTAAGATTGTCTATTAATTACAGTTGTGCATTTGATATTGCTACTGCACAAATCAAACTTCCTCATGAATTTATCTTCTTTCATTTCTAAAAAAAAGTTATAAAGCATTCTTGACTCTTTGATTTAACTGGGAGGTTCTAATTTTGGAACACAACTATATTGTTGTCCACCAATTTACAATTTCTTATAAATTTGAGGGCTCTTTGATTTAATTGGGACACAACTATATTGTTGTCCAACTTTGATGAGCCTGTGAGGTGTTTCATTCGTATAGAACTTTCATCATGTGTGTTTGGAAATTATTTTCTATGTTTTCAGGATCTTGAGGCAAGGAGATAGATCAATTAGAAGATTTTTTCTAATGTAGAAATTATTTTCTATGTTTTCAGGATTTTAGAGCAAGTAGATACATGGATTAGAAGGTTGAATTAGTGGTATGCCATGATAGTGCCTTTTATCATCTTTGCAATACTTATTTTTCAAATGGTATGCCATGATAGTGCCTTGCATTCTTTTTGTCATAAATGTTTTCAATCCTTACTTTAGATTATTTATATTTTCTGTTAAATGTTGATTTCAATCTTTAGTTGATCTTATTCCAGATTTTTGAAGTCAATACTTTCATGTGGAATGCCCACTTCAGTCCCCTTCATTATGTCTATTTGCGTTCTTTGATTGTTTCCACTACTGAGATCTATGCCACATTTCATGTCGAGGAGGTGACATCATGCCCGCTAATGTTTTCGTAGAGGAAAACCATCAGCAGGGTGCTTATCCTTTCGTGTAATGGGTTTACATTTCTATATATTATATGTTTTTCCTTTGGAATTTATGGGAAGGGGTCAAGAAGGTGACATCTTGCCCGCTAATGGTTTTGGTAGTTGAAAACCTTATCCTTTCGTGTAATGGGTTTACATTTGTGAATATATATTTTTATTATCCATGTTATATTACACATCAGCTGAAACAGATAAATGCCTAATATGCCCTCAAATTCACACTTTTCTGAGTTTTAAATACCTCATGTGCCCTCTCTCTAACACGCGTAATCCCTCCTCCCTCTTTCTTCTCTACTCATCTCTCAAAATTTCTATTCCCCTCTTCTCTTCTGCTCATTAGTTCTGTTCTGCAAAAATTTGTCGATTTAACACGTAGATCTCTCTCTCCCCTCTCTTTTTTACATTTCCCCCTTGACTACTCTGTGTTTTAGCCTGTATTTAAGGGTAATATCATCTAAGGCCATCCAAAACGTCTAAGAGATATTTTTGCAAATGTTCAGAGATATTTTTGCCAAGAAAAATACTCTCTCTCTCTCTCTCTCTCTCTCTCTCTCTCTCACAACGATTTCTAATCCTACGGGTTCTCTGTCGAGTTGGGTGTTTTTCCTGATAAACGTATGTAAACCCTAATCCTCTTTTTCAGATTCTTCTTTGGATTTTCAGGTTAGTATTAACCTTAAAATCTAGGTTCTTCTTTTCGTATTTTGGGATTTCTATTTTTCATCTACGATTTTGGGTCCAGGGCCTCATATTTGATTCCTTATTTTGGGATTTTTGCCGGATTTTCCTCAACTCTTTCCATGATTTTCGACAATTTTGTGATCTCACCATTTTCACTAATTACCAAGTTCTCAATTACAGCTCTCTCTGCTTCATGGAAAGTGTCGTAGTTCCCTGCGCTCTCTCCCTACGATTCCCCCCTCTATCTTAACTCTAAGTTGGCCAAACCCCTCTTTATTTTCTTCCATATTCCAGAGACCGCTCTCTTTCTCTTCTTCCCTATTCGAATTTGTAATCAACAAACTGAATTCATTATCTTGTTTTCCTTTCTGGGTGTAGCAGATAAAGAAGTTCTATCAATCGAGAAAGAGTCAGAGATCTGGGTATTCTTTATGGGGATCACGAAACCAATTTGGGGAAATGAAAAGCCAAGATGTTACTTTGTACTTTGCTCTATTCCTTTTTAAATTCCCATGTATTCCTTTTCAATTTTTTTAGCAGGGGTCATGAAACGAATTTGAGGGTCATGGAACTTTTACTTTTACTCTCATCACTAAATCTGTTTCATATAATGTAATTATATGATCTCCATTCTATGCAAGCTTATATATTTTTACTGTCTTCACTCCGTTTCATGTTCCGATTAATTCTTTTGACCTTAGATTTTTATATATTGCTATGGAAGTTTTCATGTAATCATTTAAAAACCAGGTTATGAAACCGGATATGGCCCATAAGCAAGCTTATATATTTTTAGTGCTTTCTCTCTGTTTCTGCTATATTTTAGTGCCTTCACTGATATATTTTAGCGCTTAAGCAAGCTTATATATTTTTACCGTCTTCACTCCGTTTCATGTGATCTTAGATAGTGGGTTCTTGAGTTCATTGGTGGAAGAGCTGTTTTTTTTTATACTTTTTTCCTGTGTGTTTAAAGTAACCTTTTGATTTTTTATGTGGTATTGCAGATTTTCATTTTCAAACCATTTATCTGGGGAAGGAGAGGATCCGGGTGATCGTGTCTGATATTGGAGAAGACAGATCATAACTCTGAATGGCATTTGCCCAAAATAATTTAGGTAATCCTTCTTTTGATATCTTAGCCAGGATTTTATTTCATAGTTGATAGTTGTGTGCTTCAGATCTTTCTAGATTCTTATGTTAAAAAAGGGAATTGGGATCTTTGCAGAGAGGAATTGGTGTGAGTGGGATCTTGGGTTTATATGATCTAGGTCTCTTTGATTTGGTGGGAGTGGGGTATTGAGCTCATTGGTGGAAGAACCGCTGCTTTTTATAAACTTATTCTTTACGTGTTCCAAGTTACCTTTTAAACTTCATCTTTGTTCAAGATAAAGCCTCTCTGAGTAACCTTTGCTGTATTGCTTTCTTCTGATGTATGCATACATATATATTCTCCTTTCAGGCTGAGTGAATTGGCTTCATGGATGACAACATTTAGAGAACAGATGTTTTCCTTACCATTTCAATCTGCAATACAATCAACATCTCCTATATTGCAACTAAGGACTGGTGATTCTTTGAGGTATTACATAATGTCTATTAGTGCATGCTTGATTTGAAGTTGTTATAAACGTTCTTGAATGGCATTGTAGCTTGCTTGCATTTCTGTTATGCAGTCCAAGATTTATTTAGAGACACCTTCAATTTATAATGATCATTTTTTTTTGAATGATATCATTTTTACTAACAATTTCCAAGTTGTTGTAGCATTATTGAACTGTCATCATTTGGATGGGCATGTAAGAGGCTTCTCGCGAACAAGAAGTCTAATCCAAGCCCACCCACATGAACTTAGAAACTTCGCATGATAGGTACTCACTTCCAAACTAAAGAATCCACAGAATATTTAACAACAGATAAAGTTTCTAGAATCAATATCATTTGGAAAAATGAAGACTTTTGTGAGGGGTGTTATATCCGAATATAAATAATCGTATGGTATATCCTATAACATCAAGCCAGGATCCCATACTCCTATAAAGAAAGACTTTTTTAAATCAGTAACTAAAGCATTCATTACTTAAAACCATTGCCCTCTGTACAACCTTCTTTCATGTGAATCATAGCTTTAAAACTCCCCCGTGTCTGAATCGACTCGCCCGAGTCGACCCCCTTTTACCTTGTCTGTCTTCCCGTGTTGTGCTGTATTCGCGGAACTTTTTCTCGGGGATTATATTTTATAAAATGCATGCATGATTTTTCTTTCTAATAGTTTTAATGCATTCATTTTATGACTCATCTTCATTTACTTTGTCACCCAGTGTGATGACTTTCTATTCTCTTTGTCGTCCCATGCACATTATTCATTTGAAATGTATGCATATGTGTTCTACCTTTAATTTGCACGCTGTCAAGTGCCAATTCCATCCCTGCAAAGGCACCCATTAAAGTCATATAATTTCAATCTTACCCCCCTCCTTTAGGGTGATCTTAACCATCCGATTTAAGAGGAATTATGGAAACATCTATAGATTGTGAGGAGGATCTTCCTTTTTAGCATGGGAAAGTTTCAAGGGATCTGTCAGATATAATGTAGCTTTGAAGGCACTAAATTTGGCGGTTGATAGATTAGGAACCTCCAATGTATGTGTTGCTGGCCATTCTTTAGGAGTTGGCTTTACCCTCCAAGTGGGTACAGCTTTGACCGAACAAAGGGTGTTTGTGGAGTCTCATCTGTTCAACCCACCATACCAAGGTTAATGATCTCTTTATTGTGCTTGAATAACCAACTGTATGGATCATTATCAGCAAAACAACATTTCGTTTTATCATTGTCACATTTGTCCTAAATGGTATGTATTTTAAAATTTGGATCATAGGAGTTACTTATTCAAAATTTCTGACGTCTCCACTGGCCAGTCGATTTCTTTATTAAAATAGGCAAAATAATAGTCGGGATTTCTGCGTATAATTTATGCGCCTTTTCTTTGTTCAGGTTTATCTTCTACTCAACTGTGTAATACTGATTTCTAATCTCTATATTTACAAATATATCTTCCTTATGAATGTTTTTTCTTTCTTTTCTTTTCTTTTTAAGTTATAAAGCATTTTATTGGGCACTCCGTGCATCGCACGGCGGGTCTTTACTAGTATATATTATAGCAGAAGAGAAAATAGAAGAATTTTATGAATTATTTGAAAACTCTATAAATTTAACACGTCACAGTAGTTGATATTTACCGTTTAGCGCCTTCACCATATATATATATATATATATATATATATATATATATATATATATATATATATATATATATATCCATATCCATATGCTAGGGTAAAATGCTCTTTCATAGAGGTAGTTTTGCCCTTTAATACCAAAGAGAAAAGCCGGACACGATTGCCCACGCGTCTCTCTCTCTTCCCTGCTTTTCACCAAATCTCAGCCAATGACAAAAATTTTGTGTCGCGAGGTGTCGATCCGGCGAGGCGTACGTGTCGTTCTTATCTCATGTTCCTCTCTCTTCCTGCTCCCCACGTCTCTCTTCTCTCATCATTGAGAATGAAAAGTTATGGATAGGGTTTTTTTCTTGGTTTTCTTTTTTTCCACACGGATCGACAGATACCATTGACAATGAAAATTTATGGAGGGGTTTGTTTTCCTGGCTTTCTTCACTACACAGATCTACAGATCTGCTTCCAAGACCATGAAGGTGCTATTTTTGTGTCTTTGGTTTTTGTTTGTTTTTGTTCTCTCTGAGTTTATCCCTATTTTGGGTTTTTATTTTTCTTCTCTTTGATTGGGGATGGTTCTCCAGCCACAGTAGAGAAATTAGGGTTTGTCTGACCCTAATATAGGGTTGTTGCTTAAGAGATGGCAGCACAATTCAGGTCCAACTGCAACCTCTCTTTCAGGCCCAAATGGGGCTGGACACAGTGGGACTAACCAGTTTGTGCCTTTTTTATATATGGCATTTGAAACTCAATGAATCGTATAGGGGAAGCAAGAAATTCCCAAAGCCCTAATTCCCTCGCTCACAGCCTATGAAGGTAACATTTTGTTCCATTTGTGTTTTTTATACCACAAGATTGTATTTTAAGTGATTCTGGGCTTTTATGTCTCGGTTTGTTCAATTGACTGTTAAGATGAAAGTGGCGGTATGTGCCGGTCACGGTCTACATTTTTTCGCATGAGGATGGACCTTTCCAGGTACTTGAACTTCAGGAATAACTATAATTCTTGCATTTTATGAAAAGAAGGTGCTTGCCAGTAATTTTCATATTCACTGAAAATTCACGAATACTCTGTTTTGTGGATCCTTTTTAGGAACTTGATAAAAGCATTTCTAAAATAATTTGCAAATTCCTCAATTAGTCATTACCCTAATATAGTGCTGTTAGACCTAAAATCGGTAACAGGTACGACAGTGACGTAAGAGCTGAGCTGGATGACCCGAGGAGCTGAGTCCTGAGGGACCGGAGTGAAGTGGAGTGAAGTAGTTGAGTCCTGCTATGAGGGCTGAGTCCTGCACAGAGGCAAGCGAGGTCAGAAGACCAACCCGGGTTTTACTCCGGACAGGCCCTTCGACACTCAAGTCAGTATGAGCAGAAGTGCGGGGCTAGTTCTCAGAGTTTAAGGTGGAGAGAAGGTTTTTCATTACCCATTGGTTTGAGCTTTGAACCCCTATTTATAGGGGAAAACCTGGTGAGGTGTCCAGGACAGGTGGCGGCCTGTGATAGGCTGGAGTTCACCTACTCTGGGACAGGTGGCGGCCTGTGAGAGGCCGGAGTTCACCTACTCTGGGACAGGTGGCGGCCTGTGATAGGCTGGAGTTCACCTACTCTGGGACAGGCCGGTGAACTCTGGGACAGGTGGCGGCCTGTGAGAGGCTGGAGTTCACCTACTCTGGGACAGGTGGCGGCCTGTGAGAGGCTGGAGTTCACCTACTCTGGGACAGGTGGCGGCCTGTGAGAGGCCGGAGTTTTTACACCCCATCAGTTGCCCCCCAGTTTTCCAAGTTATTGAGTGACTTGGGAAAGTGTGGTTGATCGATTATCTGGACGGGCAGGCGCCGTGCGGAAGTGAATCGGAGGGTTCAGTCTGGAGGTCCAGTCCAAAGTCTGGCTGGATTTGAGTCCGGAGGTCCAGTCCGGAGTCCGGCTGGATTTGAGTCCGGAGGTCCAGTCCGGAGTCCGGCTGGAAACAAGTCTAGAAATCCCGTCCGGAGTTGAGCCAGTCCGGCTGGGGATGAGTGCGGAAATCCAGTCCGGAGTTGAGCCAGTCCGGCTGGAGATGAGTTCGGAGTTCATCAGTCCGGCCTAGGCCGGATTGGATTTTGTCGTTTAGCGAACGCGTCATATCCAGTCCGGCTTAGGCCGGACTGGTTTTTGTCGTCTTGTGTCCGGTCCGGCTTGGGCCGGACTGGTTTTTGTCGCTTTGTAGAAACGCGTTATGGCCGGACTGGTTTTTGTCGTCTTGTATCGCCGGACTGGTGAGGTGTCCAGGACAGGTGGCGGCCTGTGATAGGCTGGAGTTCACCTACTCTGGGACAGGCCGGTGAACTCTGGGACAGGTGGCGGCCTGTGAGAGGCCGGAGTTCACCTACTCTGGGACAGGTGGCGGCCTGTGAGAGGCTGGAGTTCACCTACTCTGGGACAGGTGGCGGCCTGTGAGAGGCCGGAGTTTTTACACCCCATCAGTTGCCCTCCAGTTTTCCAAGTCATTGAGTGACTTGGGATAGTGTGGTTGATCGATTATCTGGACGGGCAGGCGCCGTGCGGAAGTGAATCGGAGGGTTCAGTCTGGAGGTCCAGTCCGGAGTCTGGCTGGATTTGAGTCCGGAGGTCCAGTCCGGAGTCCGGCTGGATTTGAGTCCGGAGGTCCAGTCCGGAGTCCGGCTGGAAACAAGTCTGGAAATCCCGTCCAGAGTTGAGCCAGTCCGGCTGGGGATGAGTGCGGAAATCCAGTCCGGAGTTGAGCCAGTCCGGCTGGAGATGAGTCCGGAGTTCATCAGTCCGGCCTAGGCCGGATTGGATTTTGTCGTTTAGCGAACGCGTCATATCCAGTCCGGCTTAGGCCGGACTGGTTTCTGTCGTCTTGTGTCCAGTCTGGCTTGGGCCGAACTGGTTTTTGTCGTTTTGTAGAAACGCGTTATAGCCAGACTGGTTTTTTGTCGTCTTGTGTCCAGTCCGGCTTGGGCCGGACTGGTTTTTGTCGTTTTGTAGAAACGCGTTATATCCAGTCCGGCTTGGGCCGGACTGGTTTTTGTCGTCTTGTAGAAACGCGTTATATCCAGTCCGGAGTGCGGAAATCCAAATCCAGTCCAGAGTGCGGAAATCCGGTCCGGAGTGCGGTAATCCGGTCCGGAGTGCGGTAATCCAATCCGGAGTGCGGAGATCCAGTCCGGTTGTTCTTTGGAGATAGGCGTACATACGCGCGTATCCATACGCGCGTGCTCAATCGCATCTTTGTCTGGGAGGATGTGTCCGTCATTAATAAGAGACGTGGCATCTTTTGAAGGCCCTCGAAACGCGTGCATCGCATTTAATGCTCCACCGCCTTCGAAAAGTTATAAAAGGAGGTTTTTACCTCTCATTGTTTACTTTTCACTTTTTATCTTCTCTCCTTCTCCTCCTCTTCTCTTGCTCTGCGAGTTCGGCTTCGCAGTTCGTGGTTGGAGTTGCGCGGGGATCTAGGAGCTCTCTACTCACCGGTATTCTTCTCAGCCCCTCTTTTTTCTACATGTCTTATAGTAGTTCAAGTTCCGAGTCCGGTTCTGAGTCTTCCACTAGTAGTAGCTCAGAACTTAGGCCGCTTCAGGAGCCTGTAATGGCTAGTCCGGCCGCTAGAGTAGATATTATAGACAGCGACGACGGAGGGGACAAGGACGAAGTGATATTAGATCTGAACGCCACCCCACTCCCGACTGATAGTCTCCACCGAGTATGGGGGAGTGGGGGTAGTGACGTTGCTGAGGCGTCGACAACGTTCCTTCCTGGCCGGGCCGTGGAGGTCATCGCTAGAGCACGGATGGAGGCCAACCCTAAGTACAACATGCGGGCTCTAATTGAGGAAAATCACCTCACCGAGTCCATGCTGAGGGACATTAGAGATAAATATTGTGTGCCCCCATCGTTCGAGCTGAGAGCGGCAATAGAGGGAGATAGGGCGTGTAACGAAAGCTCGGATCTCTGCATTTATGAAGAGTCGTTGAGAGCAGGGCTTCGCTTTCCTTTGCACCCATTCTTTGTCGCGGTGCTCCGATATTATGGACTGGCTCCTGCCCAGGTGGCTCCGAACTCATGAAGGTTACTGACTGGGTTTTTGTACCTTGTTCATGGCCGGCTAGAGAGGGGCGTGTCCGTGCCTTTATTCCGTGCTTGTGCACATCTGAAGAGGCACAAGGAAGGGGGCTGGATTTATATTAGCCAGCGCCCTGATTTAAAAATCATTACTGGTATCCCTTCGTCGATACATTCGTGGAAGAATAGGTTCTTCTACGTCAAGGACACGGAGTACAGCGAAGCCTGACCAGTTCCTCTAGTGTGGGATACTCCGAATACCACCGTGCTGAGCCGCAAGCCGCTTCTTGAGGGCGACGATAGGAGGACGTTCGCCCTGATGCGGGAGGAGGTGGAGCGAACAGGTCTCATTCACTGTTCGAACTTTTCAGGGGAAGATATTCTGGTCGGACTTGGTATAAGTACCGCGACTCCGGCACGTATGTAGCTAGACTCTTAAAACTGCTGTTTTTCCTTTTATTTGCTTCTGACTGCTTGCTTACATGCAGAAATGAAGAAACAATCAACAGTCGAGAAGATAAGGCAAGGAGCCCAGCCAAGGGAGCAGGAAGGGGCTCAATAGGCGATCCAAGAGCGCCAAAAGAGAAAGGCGGCTGAGATCGTGAGCAAGTGTCTCCTTCGGAAGGACAAGCAACAGGTCATCCACGAGCCGCCAGCTACTGGCGAAGAGGCGGTGTTCTCTTCACTTTATCAGGTAATGAATTTGCTTACTTTCTGTCCGTCTTTTGCTTTCTTCCTATACTGATGCTTGTTTCTGTCTGTAGATTGGAATATACTATAACGATCTCCAGGAGAAGAGCAAGAAGTTCTCCGAAGCCATCACCAAATCTGAAGAGGTGAGCGGGAAGCTGGCCACTGAGGTCAAGGAGCTCCAAACGAGCATCGGACGGGTGGAGGCTGAAAAGAAGCTGATGGCGGAGGATTTGGCCCTCGAAAGGCAGAAGCTGGATAAGGCTGCCGAAGCCATGAACGCCCAGAGGGAGAGAGCCAAAGAGAGGCAAATGATCGCGGTGAAGGAGGCTGCAGAGGAGAAAGAGGCCGAACTCTTCAGTCTGTCCAGCGAGGCCTATAGTCTTGGGTACTATGATTGCCTTGAGCAACTCAAAGCATGCAACCCAAACTTGGTGATGACAGATATGACTCTTCCTGCTAGGCCGACAATTGTCGAGGAGGATCTGGAGGTCTCTGCTGATACCACTGCTGATGCCGCTGTCGACACTGCCTCTATTCCGGATGTCTCTTAGTATTTTCTGTTTCTTTTTGTAATGGTCCTTGAGACCCCAGAATCTCTTTTTTTTTTTGACAGCCTTTTTAAGGCTAATTCTGTAATGGCCCTCGAGGCCCCCACATTTTGATCAATGAAATTATACTTGTCCATATCTGTGCTCCTCTGTCCTCCTCCGTCTCTGATAAGCTCTAGCTGAGTGACTTGCCCGGCTTGCCCCCTAGTTTTAATAACCTGGGATTGTAGACGACTGATAGCACCCAAGTTTTTATGAACTGGGTTTTCAGAGAGTACCCAAGTTTTATGAACTGGGTTTCCAGAGAGTACCCAACTTTTATGAACTGGGTTTCTAAAGAGTACCCAAGTTTTATGAACTGGGTTCCCAAAGAATACCCAAGTTTTATGAACTGGGTTTCCGAAGAGTACCCAAGTTTTATGAACTGGGTTTCCGAAGAGTACCCAAGTTTTATGAACTGGGTTTCCGATTATAAGAGGAAAATTTGAATCTGCAAAAAGAATTATTTATTCATATTATCATAAACGTAATTTACAAAGTCACCTCTCACACCGGACGATGTGCCTACTGATAATATCTCCTGAGGTTTTTGGAGTTCCATGCGTGGGGTAATAAATGTTCCTCCTGTGTCTCTAGCTTGTAGCTACCTGGGCGGATAACTTCTTTCACTCGATATGGCCCCTCCTAAGTCGGGGAGAGTTTCCCGACTTTCATTGGTTGGGAGACGGCTGCTCTCCTCAGGACTAAATCTCATGTCCGGAATTCTCTGGGACGTATCTTGGAGTCATGATAGTTGGATACTCTCTGCTTGTAGGCGGCGACTCGGATTCGAGATTCTTCCCGGATCTCCTCTAATAAGTCGAGATTGGCGCGGAGCCCGTCACTGTTAAGCTGCTCGTTGAAGCTGGTAACCCTAGGAGACGGAGTGCCTATGTCGACCGGTATCACAGCCTCTGTTCCAAAGGAGAGGTTGAATGGCGATTCACCAGTTGGCGTGCGAGGAATAGTGCGGTATGCCCATAGAACGCGATAAAGCTCGTTTGCCCAGCGGCCAGCTTTTTCATCCAGTCTTTTCTTTATTCCCTGAAGCAGGATTTTACTAAGTGGCGTGCGAGGAATGGCTCTGTTTGCCCGTTGGTCTGGGGGTGAGCTACTGAAGTGAACCTCTGTTCAATCTTTATATCAGAGCAGAACTTCCGAAAGTTCCGGCAATCGAACTGTTTGCCGTTGTCCGTTATCAAGGCACGAGGAATCCCAAATTTGCAAACTACTGATTTCCAGAAGAAGTTCTGCACATTTTGCTCTGTGATCTGCGCTAGAGGTCCGCCTCCACCCACTTAGTAAAATAGTCAATCGCTACTACCACGAACATGCGCTTTCTGGAGGCCGGTGGGAAGGGGCCTAGGATATCCATCCCTCATACTGCGAAGGGGAGTGGACTAATAATTGGAGCCATCGCCACGGCGGGCTGGTGGATGGTGGGAGAGAATTTCTGACACCTCTCACACCTTTTAACCAGACTCAGCGCATCCTGGCTTATGGTGGGCCAATACAGACCTCTGAGCAGCACTTTTATTGCCAGAGCTTTGCCCCCCAGATGTTCTCCACAAATTCCTTCGTGCGTCTCCTGGAGTGTATATGCGGCGTCGCCCGGCCTAAGGCACTTCAGGTATGGGAGAGTATAGGATCTCTTATACAAGATGTCACTGCTGAGGGAGAATCGGGCAGCTCTCTGTATCACCTTGCGGGCTTCCTTTTTATCCTCAGAGAGTTTACCATCGCGCAGATAACTGATGATCTCGTCCATCAAGCACGGCTCATTCTCTACCTGCATTGTTTCCGCGGCTTTACTTTCGATGCTGGATCTTTGCAGGAACTCCATGCGTATGCTCCCAAGGGTGGTATATCAGGAGGCAGCCAGTTTTGACAGCACATCTGCCTTGGCATTTTCTGTTCTGGGGACTCTGATGACCTCAAAGCTTTCGAACTTGCTGGCGAGTTGGTGGACCTTGGCGAGGTACTTGATCATACGCTCGTCTCGAGCTTCGTAGACCCCCTGAATCTGGTTTGCAACCAGCTGAGTCACAGTATGCTTTTAAGTTCCGGGCGCCGGTTTGGATTGTGAGGCTCATTCCGGCGAGGAGAGCTTCATATTCTGCCTCGTTGTTGGATGCGCGGAATCCAAACCTCAGGGCATAATTTGCAGTGAAGTCATCAGGCCCGGTGAGGACAAGGCCGGCTCCACAGCCACTCTTATTCGAAGACCCGTCGACATGTACTTCCCAGATTAGTGAGCTAGTTGTGGAGTCCTGCTTGGCTGGCAGATGAACGATTTCTGTTTCAGCTCCCTCCGCTATACATTCTTTAGGAGCTGCTTTCTCCGCAACTGGGAGCTGCACAGCTTCAGAATCGACGAACTGCTGGGGGATGGTGCATTCAGCCACGAAGTCGGCCAGTACTTGAGCCTTGATGGCTGGCCTAGGTGCGTACAGGATATCGAACTCGCTTAGCTCCACGGCCCATTTCACAAGTCGCCCGGAGATATCTGGTCGATGGAGTACTTGCCGGAGTGGCTGATCAGTCAAGACTTTTATGGTGTGGGGTTGAAAGTACGGCCTTAACTTCTTGGCTGCCATTACCAGCGCGTAAGCCAATTTCTCGACCCGCTGGTACCTTATTTCTGCATCGTGAAGAACCTTGCTGACATAATAGATAGGTTTTTGCTGGCGATGCTCTTCGCGGACGAGGACAGCTGCCAGAGCCGTGGAGCTAATGGAGAGATACAGAAATAGCTCCTCGCCCGGCTCCGGCTTTGTTAATAGTGGTGGGGAGGACAGGTATTTCTTCAACTCCTCGAATGCGGTCTGGCATTCCTCCGTCCAGGGCGTAGTCTTGAGTCCTTTGGCCGCGCTAAAGAAGGGCAGGCACCTCTCCGCTGACTTCGAGATGAAGCGCCCCAGTGCAGCTATCATTCCCGTGAGCCGCTGAACTTCTCTGATAGTTTTTGGACCGGTGAACTCCATCACGTTATTTATTTCCATTAGGATAATAGGCCAATAAGTGGCATATTTGCCCATTAGGATTTATTTCCATGTTATTTAGTTTCTCGGACTCGTATTTACATGTTATTTAGTTCTACTTCTAATTTTCCTCTCATCTCCTTCCCTTCTTGCCCTATTTTTCTCCTTCTCTTCTCCTATTCCTCTTCTTCTCTTCTCTTCTTCTTCTATTTCTCTTCCCGGTCCTACATCATAAAGTCATTAGCTTCATTACTATTTCTCTTCCCGGTCCTACATCAGAAAGTCATTAGCTTCATTACAAGAAAGTCATTAGCTTCATTACAAGAAACATCAAGGACAAAATATAACTAATCAATATTCAAAAGCTTGATGATGATTGTGAACGGCCAAACCATGGAAGCAGGATTCTTTCCTGGGAGCCTTCCATTCCAGCTTCGATTCCCGCTTTCGATTCCCGCTCTGGCAACCTTGAGTAGGATTTTTTCCTGGGAGCCTTCGATTCCCACTTTCGATTCCCGTTTTGATTCCCGCTTTCAATTCCCGATCTGGCAACCTTGGGCTAAACACTGAAAAAAAAAAGAAAAGCTTGTTGATGAATTCTAATTCCGCAAAGTTCTTAATATGTCCAGGCCATAAATATATTACAGATATCAATTTCATAAAAAAATCACTTGAGCTGATGATCACATCAGCTCAATCAAACTAAGTCAACAAAGGAAACTGGAACAAATATTCAATTTTGAGTTTTTGAATAATGCAACTAATCAAACGATTATCAATGAATGGATATTACCTTGTATCGGTGCGATGGTAATTGTTGATGATTGGCGTTCAACAGTCTGAGTTTGCTCTGCTGAGCATCTCGCATTCTACCAAGAAAGAAAATCAACATTAGGACCTCGAAGTAAGATGTTCTTAGCAACATTGGCTTCTATGATATCTACAAGGCTGAGGTAAGCAAAAATGACATTACACAAATACATAAATGAAAGGAGATAATAATGAAAAAGCAATCTACATCTGGCAATAGAACTGAAACCAAACTTGATGAATCTGAGTAGTTAACGAGTGCCATGTATTGAGAAGCCACCATCAAATATTTAAGCAATTTCAACTCATGAAATATCTCTTAGGAAAACATCTACTTATTCATTGGGTTATAATATTCACTGACTTTATAACACTCAACTCATGAAATATCTCTTAGGAAAACATCTACTCATTCATTGGGTTATAATATTCACTGACTTTATAACACCCCGTGGCTTAACGAGTAAAAATAGATGCCTGTATAATGCAGTTAAAAAACAAGAGGCCTTTAGATTGATGTAGAAACTTCTTATCAGAATAATTTTCACCTTAGTATCTGTTTCTAGCAGTCTATACCCTGATTCAAAGATTGTTTCAAGATCTACAAGTATTTCTATAAATTTGGAAAGATTTCACAATTCTGTGCCTTGTGAAGGGAGATAAATTAGAGATCTAATTGCTTCAGTTCAGAATTACAGTTTTAAAAGTTTGTAATGTCCTTAGAAAATGGTTATAATGAAGGACTAGGATAGATGGTAATGAAGAATTGAGATTAAAGGTAGATTTTGGGGGTCTACAAAGTTGTATTTCAAAATTGAGTTCTTATTTTAGTCAAATTTCTGCAAGCTGTTTGATTAGGAGTATGACTTCAGGTCTGGTCTGAGTTTAGTTAAAAAGTTGATTGTTTTTTTTTTCTTCTGAATAGTAGTTAAAAAGTTGATTGTGTGGGCAAGTTTTATGCTTTTGTAGTTTCCTTATTCTTTCTTTTGCTTGTTGCAGCACAAACAGGATAAGTTTTGTTAAAATTATTCTTAATTTAGTTCCTACATTATTTTCTGTCGCGCTTGCTTCTTCTGTATGAAGAGTGTTGGTATTGTTTTACTTGATTTTCCTTTGGGTTTTTTTTTTTTTTTTTTTTTTTTTTTTTTTAAGTTAATGGCTGGGTGAACAAGAAGAACACAAATGACCGAGCTGGCCAAAGAAAACAAGAAGAACAAACAGCAGAGGAACATATCAAGGAAGATCATCAGAATTATAATACCATTCAAAAAAATCATCAAAGGGATAATGATCGTGTACAGTCAGTTCCACACTAGAAAATTCATTCTCTTTTTCAGGCTGCATCGTTTTACCACACAAGAAAAGTTTACAATATCAACTCACCAAAGCAGCAGCACATATCACCGTAGAGGGAGTCAGTCGACAAGAGAGTGAAAGAGGTCTTTCATGTCGAAATGGTTGACAACATGTATTGGGCACCTCTAGCCTAGATTTAATAAGCTGAAGCCTTCCCCTATTCTGAAATTCTGTTTTGCCTGCATTCGTGTGTTGACTTACATTAGAAGTTAAATCTAAACTACATTAATCAAAACTTCCAAAATCAAGGCAAATAGTATTAAGTATCATGCATAGACATAGTCACAGCCCTAATGGCACACATGTAATCACTGAGATTATGTGGAAAGATTGGTATTCAACTCAAGTCACCACTCCTGATAAGAGAACAAACTTCCTGTACCAAAGTAAACACTAACAGATGATGAAAGAAGTAAACAATTATTATAAATGAAAAGAATTTATTGAGCTTTGCTAAAGGAACCATCGTGGTCTTACATGACTGCCTACCTCACTGATGCGATTTAAGCCTTAGTTCTATTTATTGGCCAAAATTGCCTTCTCATGCTTCCCATTACATATTATTACTACTGTCATAAAAGAGCAACCAGAATAAGGAAATAAATCCTATTGATATAAGAAACGAACAAAAGAAGGGAAATAATCTAATGCTTGCTATTAAATGCTATCCTCCTAATGACATGCCATTAAATGAATTGTTATTATAGGCATCCTTTACTTCAAAAGAGTAAATTATAAGTAACTTGCGACTGATAATATTGCTAATTTGGTGATCCAAGTTAATGCCATTGACTTGCTAATTTGTGTATGACGTGCTACGTCAAATTGGGTCTATCCCTTCCATAGAGAGGATATCACTCTTTCATTAGCATTCAACCCGAGACAGAGATGGTCACAATACAATCCAACAGAAAAAACACGACAGAAGATATGAAAAAACCTTCTCCAAACATAGAGAAGGGCTAAAAACAAGATTTTCATTGGCATTCATTAGTAAAGTTCAATTAATCAAGGTAAAAAATTTATATAAATCCTATATGCATGAAATTCATATACTAATAGTAGTGCCTATCATAAAAAAAAGAAATTTATGTACCTAGAGGTCTCTTGGTAGAGATGGTGAGTGCAGGCACAATTGCCGTAAATAAAGACATCCTTTTGCATGCAAATAATAAACCTGCATATAATTTAAGTGGTCTGAGTTAAAACCAAACCAGGAGAATCATCAAAAAAATTACAAACAAGCGTATTCACTTTAGATAAATTGAAATCTTTGGAATGCTTTCAAAGATCATGTTAAACATATAAAAAATCAGCATTTTGAGTGTTAAATCGCTTTGATTACCTCGTTTAAGTACTCCTAGAAAAATTCCGGAGAAAGATTTCTTGCAGAATTTGCAGTTGTAACATTTTATACTTGTTTTTTAGATTCTCCAAGAAAAAAAAAGGAAGGGTGTATGCAAGAAACCCTAACCCTAACAAAAAATATATATATAAAAAAATTGCAGAGCATTAGAACAGTTAAACAGAAGTCCTATCCTACGCTTTCTTCTCTCACAAACCCTAGCAACACCTATTCCTCCTCCTCTCTAGAAATATGGTTGGATGAGGTTTTATCTGCGAATTTTTCTGAAACCCTAACCTTCCAACATCTCGTCAAGAGGAGAAGCGTTGTAATTCAGATCGATTCAACAAGATACAGTGACCTTTCGGATTCGCGTTCACCGGGAAGGAAAAACCCAAACCCTAACCCTAACCCTAATCCGGTGCACCAGAAACCCTAGATTTTACAGGTCGATCAAGATACAAAAAGAGAGGAGAAAAAAATTCGTACCTGGAGTGCAAAAACGAAGGTCGAGTGGAGCTCGATACAGCAAAAAATCTTCCTATTTTTTACCATTTTTTTCCCTAGGCGGTGGTTTTAAGGAGAGAAAGTTTGACCATCAAGATATTACTCATCCGCCGTACACGTGGCGTAATGTTAGAAGTGTTGATCTGGTGGGCCACCATCAAGCCATCAAGCGACACGGCGATATCATCCGTTTACTCAAGTGGCTGCGAAAATCAACGGCTAATCTCTTTCGATGATAGGCAGAGATCATCAGATCCTGATGTAATTGGGACCAATGGATTGGGTTCAGGGTGCTAGATTAATGGCCCCGATCATTTGTCACACATTATATCTTATCCAAATTAATTTGAACAAGCATTATTCCAGTTTTTGTCTTCTTCTGTTTGGATGTGTGGCTAACGAGGAACCTCACTCCACTCCTATAAAGGAATAGGAATAGGAAGCTAAAGGAATAGGAATAGGAAGCTCTTTAGCTCGTATAGGTGCAGGCTAAGACAGTAGTGGGATAAGTACTCAATACAGGACACATCATCGAGTACTGAATCGGACTGAGATTGATCCTGAAAGAGCTTAATATCTGTGTAGAATAAATCACGCTTTGTGACGTGGATGTTCTTGAGGCAGAGCTGGTGAACTAGGGTTAGGATTTTGGTTGTGATGGTGGTTTTCCGAACAGTGGAGAGATTTGAGAATGATCTGAGAGAGGTTTTGTCTTTGAGAACAATGCGATCGAGCTCTGGAACGTAGAGTTGGTTTGCGTTGCTTCGAGAAGGGATGGCGAAGGAGAATCCGTTGCCGGAGAGGATGGAGGAGGCGATGCGGAGGACGGTGGATTCGACGGAGAGTTGGACGAAGGCGGGGGAGAGATCGGAGACTTCTCGGCATTGGGAGGCGAGGTTTAGGTCAGCTAGGGTTAGGGTTTTGGAGGATGAGGATGAGGGGTTTTGGTAGGAGGTGAATATTTGTTTTAAGGAGGAGAGGATTTCGGAGTCGGGTTTCAGGCGGTTTTTGAAGGAGAGGATTTCCAAGTCAGATGAGCCGTAATTTTTTATAAAAATAAAAAAATAATTCAAAAAATAGAAATAATGTAAAAATAAGTATTAAAGTATCATTAGTAACTAAATCATTAGTGAAATGGATCATATTTTTCTACAAAAAATGAATACATTATATTTGACAAAAATGCAAAGAGTCGATATGGTGACAAAAAGGAAAAGAGCCTAAGAAAGCCCATGATCAATACATGCATTGTGTTACATTAAATTCAAAATTTTACAAGGGCTTCCGCTCAGACAATTTCTTCTCGATGAATATAAGAGTAGGCACATCAGTAGTGTGGATCATAGCCACTCTCGTAGTGGCTATATGGAAATTGATGGATTCTTTGGTCGGTGTAATTATGGTTATCAATCGACTTACTCTCAGAATATTCAGGAAATATGCCAAATGTGTTTATATTATGCTGCCATGTATAGCCAATATTCGGATCCATCTCTAGAGCACCATGCAAATCATAAGCGTCAACGTCCCCAGTGTAGTGTTGATACGGATCACGGTCATCATAATCATGTTGATCATCAGATCCAACAAAATATTCATGACCCGCAGCGTCTCCATGCGCATCAGGGTTGGGCTCATCAACACCTTCATTATAAACTGCAAAGTCACCTCCGTCGTCTCCATCACCATCATCATTATCACTAGGCTCATCATTTATGCAATGCTGATGTCTATCAGAACTGTCACTTGACCCACCTTCATTTGTCGGTGACTCCTCACATTCCATCTCTTTTCGTCTACTTGCCTGAACATCTAAAAGTGGTGGTTCCTTCTCAACTAACCATTCCTCAGCATTTTCTTCAGCAAAAATTATATCCAAATCGATTGGACCTTTGGGACCACTTCTGACATTTCGTTCTCGCAATCTCAAATTGTAATGGACATACACTAGTTTTTCCATCTTCTTCACTGCAAGCCTGTTTCTCTTCTTTGTATGAATGTGAGCAAATGTACTCCAATTGCGCTCACATCCTGAAGATGAGCAAGTTTGGCTTAACACAATCACAGCAATCCTTTGCAATTCAGGATGCTTAGTACCATGTAAACTCCACCACTCCGCTGTATTTAATAAAAACGTAAAAAATAATTATTCATATAAATTTGATAGAATCATGTCAAATAGTAATCATATGTTATTTACAATTACATCGTAATAAATTACCTGGGTCCATTGATGATTTGGATCTCAATGCATCTTCACTCCCAAAATTACCAATAACATCTCGAAACTCCGCAATCTTATAAATAAAAAGAGAATGCATCAGTAATACTACATAAGATACTATTGAATCTAATGAAAGGAATTTATAATGAATAAATTATGTTTGATTGGTAAATATTTATACTTGAATTGATGCGTTCATTCGCTTTGAGGAACTTGGCTCCAAGCGGTTGATGCACTTTAATAACCCTTCCATAATTTCCGGGTGATTGGACATTCTACCACCATACTGAAATATTGGATTTAAATAGTAGCCTGCAAAAGTTAAGTTAATCAGAATTTTCAGATGTTTTTACCAACAAAATTCTCAACATTACATTAGAAAAAACTAGCTTGTATACCTGCTGCATGAAGAGGGTGATGGAGTTGCGCTGCCCATCGCTTGTCAATGATATCCCACAACTTTTTGCATTAGTTTTTCGTTAGTTTTTGTATCTCCTCCTTTGAACGATCGATAGCTTCATATATAAACCCCATAGCAGGTCTTTCTTCCGAATCTACCATTCTTAGCACGGTAACAAGTGGCTGTGTGACTTTGATGATTCGCTGAATATTTTCCCAAAACTTTCGATCTGTTATAATTTGTTCAACCTCTCTTCCATCTGCCAGTTTTGCATAGAAGGATCCATTCCATTCTTTCGAAGCCAACAAGCTTTTCAACCCTGCTTGACACTCATTTATGCTAGAAAGTGATAGGTATGCGATAGCAAATCGTGTGACAGCGAGCCTAATAATATCTTTTTGACCAGTATGATGTTTCATCCAATTTAGGACTTGTGACTGATTATAAATAAATTTTGTTATCTTTCTTCCTTTCTCAATCCACTCTTTTAATTCTGGCAAGTCTCCTATCTCCTCCAGCATTAAGTCAATGCAATGTGCCGCACAAGGGGCCCAAAAAAGATTTTTCTTTTCTCCATCAATAGTCTTCCAGCTGCTTTATAGTTCGCTGCATTATTAGTTACAAACTGAACAACATATTTTTCTCCAACTTCTTCAACCACTTTGTCAAATAGTTTGAATAAATATTTTGCGTTCTTCTGCTCACTTGAAGCATCAATGCATTTAAGGAACACTGTCCCTCGAGGACAATATGCCAAAAAGTTTATCAGTGTCCTTCCATTGATGTCTTTCCAGCCATCGGCCATAATTGTACATCTCGATCTGTCCCATATTCTTTTAAAGTCATTAACATATTGTCTGACATCTTCAACCTCTGCATCTAATATGGACCTCCAAGTTCGTATGGAGTTGGTGGATTAACTCCAGGTCCTACTTGTTGCACTGTTTCTATGGCCGCCCTATAGTATGGATTGGAAGCCGCATGAAATGGCAGTCCGGCAAAATACCATAGTCTTCCCACCACCCTGCCCAACTTCTTCTTCAAGTCTTTCCCCCATGCTGCTCTTAAAGTAGGTTGTCGTGATGGGGGTACAAACGTAAGTGGGTCTAAAGTTCCAGTCCTTGTAGGAACCTCGTGATAAGAGGCTGAAAGAAAACCTCTGCCCGTACCTGTGGGCCCTATCGCCGATGGGCCAATATCAGAACTTCGTGCTGCCACAAATGGACCAGCATCAGACCTACGTCTAGGTGCAAATGACGGGTCTGCATCTGACCTACGTGAAGGTCCTGATGATGGGCCAGCTCCATCTCGTGCGATGCGTTGTGCTTCCATTTCCATAAAGAATGTACGTTGACTAGCTTTCCTCGCCGCACGCATATCTCTATCTAGCATGTCTTCTTCTTGTGTGCCTCGTTCTTCAGCAATCTGTTCGTTCACGTTCTTTACTGCTTGTTTCTCCTCTTTATAATTTTTGAGGGCAGCTCTCATTTCTTTCATCACTTGTTCAGGCACGCTTGGACACCCGGCAACGTTGCCATGTAACTTAGCAAGATGATGTTTAAAGCGATTAATCCCACCGGTAGTGATTTTGTTACAATAAATACAACGCACCATTTTTCTCGATGGTGGATTCGACATCGTCCCATGCTCCCATGCAGGATCAAGCGGCATTGTGTGTCACTATATCTAGAAAAGTGTAAAAATAGGAGAGGACTGTCATTACTAAAATAAGGGATTAGATTATATGAGTTTCTATATGGTGTAATCCCCTATAGTCCATTATTTTTCAAGAAGTACTATAAGGCTTAAAATATAACATGATCCCAACTGTCCATTGGATGAGCCACAATGTAAATGCATTGTGGCCCAAAAATTATTTACATAGGATGATCCCAACCCTCTGATCTATAGAACTTTCCATAATATGCAGTTATCAATAGATTTAGGATCATCTTGTGGCAATCATTTTTTTGGGCACAACCTATTGATGTTTTGACCCAACAAATAGATGGTTTGGATCATCCTATGCGTGAGCCATACAAAAAATATACCAGATGTATTATTTTTCAAGAAGTACTGTAAGGCTCACATTTAGACCTGGCAAACGGGTGGGTCGGGCCCGGTCAACCCGCGGGTGATGCGGGTGCGGGTCCACGGGTCGGGTGAGGAAATGACCCGCATTTCTGCGGGTCAAAATTTAGGTGACCCGCGCGGCCCGCGGGTGGGCCGGGTCAACCCGCGGGTCACCCGCATATGGAGATTGTAATAATTATTCTGATTTGACAGCATCTGTTTTTTTCGTAATTGTCATAACCTTCTATATTTTATTGGTATTTTTTTCGTAATTTTACAATTTTAGAATCAATTTTAGAATCATTTTTAGGTAATTTTTCATTTAAAACTTTATAATTTAGCTATTTTACTTTTTTTCTGTGTAATGATTACTTTTTTCAGTTTTTTTTTCGTTTGCTAGCGACATTCGCCATGTGCGTATCTTTGCACCACGATGGCCACTTGCCGAGAAATTGCCATAGGAGAAACTTGGTAGCAAATTCTTATAAAATAAAAAACAGATGGAAATGTTATCAACACTACTGTTTCTTATGAGCGCACTCTCACTTTATTAAAAGTATGGTATGGCCCACACCATAGGATGATCCAAACCGTCCATTAGATGGGCCATAGCCTAAATAGGTTATACTCCAAAAATCATTTCCATAGGATGATCCTAACCCTCCAATCTGAATGTTAGAGGGTTGATCCTAACCCTCTATAGATCGGAGGGTTAGAATCAACCAATGGAAATAATTTTGGGGCATAACCTATTTAGGCTATGGCCCATCTAATGGACAGTTTGGATCATCCTATGGCATAAGCCATACAAGAAAGAGATCATCCAAAAGTTATAGCCATTTAAAGTAATAAGTATTGAAATGAATTTTTGAGCATAACCTACTTACGTTGTCACCTATCAAATGGACGGCTCAGATGATCAAACCAATTAAAATAGATATGACAGGGGATTATCCAACGGTTTGGATTATCCAACATTAAAAGTTTAATTGCAGCTAACTTTTTCATAGAAAAATGGGTAGCCGCCCAGTACACCTATGCTATGCTATGCTAAGCCTGTGTTTAATAAATGGCATTAAATGGGTGATTCGGGCACTCCTCACTTTATTAAAAGTTTAAAACTATATGTGCTCCATTGTTTACTCGGGACAGCCACCTCAAGGTCCTCAAGTGTGTTTGTACTTTGTAGCATTTCTTTAACTTAAAGGGGCTGTCCCAAGTAAGAACAAGGGCCCAACATGTCATTTAATGCACTGTACCCCATTTTTCTTTCTTGGGACAGCCACCTTCATGTGTCTATGTCTGTTCTTTTACAAAGATGGGGGGCTGTCCCGGGTAAGACAGGGCCGGATGTATAATTTCCCTAATAAATACTTTATTGAGGGTTTCATTACCTCAGCAGATAAAGAAACTAGAAAAGAACATTTCTTCTTCCTCCTAACAAAGAAATGCACGAAAACCAGAGAATTTTTCTTCTTCTGCCGAAAATTGAAAGCCCAACTAGTAGGAAACCCCACAAGGAGGGTTTATCATAGGCTTTAGGTGTGGGTTTGCTTCCACAAAAAGAAAACAGTGGATGAAGGCAATGGCAAAAGGTTTTTGCACAAGAAACTAAGGGAGATTGAGCTTTTCTTTGAATGAATAGAAATGTGAGACATTCAGCACAGATTTATAGGTATGAATCGTATCATTTTTGTTGAATAAATCAAGCACGGATCTTTCTTTTTTTTGTCTTTTTAAGCCTTAGATTCAGAAATATGTTTTGGGAAGATCAACCAGTGGGAGAAGTCACGGATCGCCAAGATTCTCCTGCTAGTCGATCCCATCCAAGAGAAAAATAATATTCGTGTTTGACTCGGCCCGGACTCGCCGAGTCTGCTACTCCAAAATGCGGTCTTCACGAAACCGAGTCAACTCTGCCGAGTTCCGTGCCGAGTCAACGAGTTTTTAAACACTGATCCAAACTGTTCACTTTGATAGCACCTCACTCAAGATCAACAATGGCATTGTGGATCCTTCCTTTGATTGATCCAAACCGTTCACTTGATAGGACTTGCTTTGAATTTTCTGATTTTGACGCTCCAGACAATGGGAATGGCAGAAGTTATACGATGAAAGGCCTTATTAGCTCGTATGCATCATCACAGGCACACTTTTTAAGATGCTGCTGTTGGATCAAATATCAAGAGCTGTACTTCTGTCGTACCACAAATAATAGCTCATATGGCGGCATTCCGTAAGCACACTTTTTAAGATGCTGTTGTTGGATCAAATATCAAGAGCGGTACTTCTGTCGTACCACAAATAAGAGCTCATATGGCGGCATTCCGTATACCACCTGAGATTCCATTCTGTTGGTTTCAACAATACCATTACAAAATCTCTTGCTGAGGGCACGTTTGACTGCCAGGAATTGTTTTTCATGATAAATCAGTGTCTCTAGAGTGGAGATGAGGGCGTAGTTGCTAAAAACCAGGAAACAAAATCCCGTCTTGAGTAGAGTTTTTTGTTTCCATGGCTGTAGTAACTTCATAGTTTTGGGATTTTGTGTGGCTATTTATCATGAACAACAATTCTTCCCTGCTGCCATAATGATTTCTAGAATGGCAAACAAATGCACCATCAAGTTTGGTAAACTATCATTTGGTAAATACAATTTTAGAATTCAAAAATTTTTGGTCACCATAGTTGTGCAAAAAGCAATTTTACAGCCCCTCTTTTTCAGGTGACAGATGCCACCTCATGTCAAGACAAATTCAGCTGATGTGCAAAATGTGGGGTCTCTAATGGCTTTGTCCAAAATGGCACGGACACTTCCATTAGCAAAATCTTTTGATTAGAAATTATGTTCATGTCACGAGAGCTTGTAACCCATGTTGGGGCTGAACTCAATTGAACCACCACCCATTTCAAAAAAATATATATTAGCCAAAAGCACTAATAAAATGTGGTTTGAATGAACAAAATACCCTGGGTTAAGGGTTAAATTTTCAATTACCGAAGTTAATTCTACAGAGATAAGTTCAGTGATAGGGCCCACCAACATCTCATCAGCAAGATCCATACAGTTCATCAAGTGGGTCCCACAATTTAGATCATATAACCCAACAATCACTTCAAATATAAGATCCCTAAACATTTGACAAGATCTAATTGCTTCTAATATTCAGTGATTGGGTGGTCCCACTAAAGAGAAGCTAACAACAACAATCATATTGAGCCTGAACAATTGCTCAGAAATTTCGAACTGTCCATCATTTTACGTAGGGTCTAGAATGCTGAATAAATAGCCCAACCAGAGTATAAGTGCAAAATGCAAGTAAAATAAACAAGATAGATTTCCTTTAAAACTTTTTTCCTGTCAAAGAAAACCTTAGATTTTATTTTAACAAAAAATTCCACTTTTGATGCAAATAAAATGATACAATAAAAGCAATTTTACCAAAATAATAATAATTGCTTCCTCTTGGTTATTCATCGTCTTCTCCGGTCGTCCCTGTAAGGTCCTTCGCTCTCTTGATCCTTCAACAATCCAAGAAATGCAAGCAGACCAAAAAAGAAGAAACCGCCCGACCAGCCTCCACCACCACCTCCCCCACCGCAGCCACCATCGCCGTCGTCACGAGGGGGAAACCCGGTACCACCGTCGTCAAGTTCAGGTGACTTTTCTTTTCCTGAAATTCACATTCTGATTATTATTTTTTCAAAAAAAAATGTAAAAATAAGAAAACAAAAACAAAAGGACTGAAAATTCCAATCACGCATTCAGATATATACATATATTTTTTTAAATTAAAAAATTACAAACACACACACACATATCTTCTATCTACTACAATAAGCTGGGATGAAAAGAGAGTTTTTTCAATTTTTATGAAAATCACGTGAGAATTACACGTCACATTTCTTGACTTCTACTACAATAAGCTGGGATGAAAAGAGGAGAGTTTTTTCCATTTTTTTGAAAATTACATGAGATTTACACATCACATTTTTTGACTTTTTTGAACAAATGCACCCATTCAACTCATATAATTTCAATCCTACCCCCTCCTTTATGCTTTTAACAAAGGCACCCATTAAATCATATATTTTCAATCCTACCCCCTCCTTTATGCTTTTAACAAAGGCACCCAGTAAAGCATATAATTTCAATCTTACCCCCCTCCATAGCCAGTTAAGCATACACGTACTCTCTCTCTCTCTCTCTCTCTAAGCTTCCGCTCTGTCAGCTTCCCCTTTCACTCCGCCACCGCCTTCGGACCGGCACCAGTATCGTCATTGCCGACGGGAAAACACTCTCTTTTCTCAAATTAATTAATCACTTCTTACTTCCATCTCTATTTCTGGTTTTTTACAGGAAAGAGCTTCGGGTGGCAACAATGGATGAGATTTATGATATGAAGTTTTTTCCATCTCTATTTCTGGATTTTCATCAGTTCAACAACAACAATATTACAATAGCAGGGGATTTCAGTCTATCTTAAACGGACTGGTGATCAGTCATGTACTCTTATAATTTTATTTTCCTTTTATTTTACTTCATCTTCAGGAATTTGATTTTAGGGTTTTATTATTGTAACTCCCTTACGAGAGGTTTTTAATTATTTATTTATTTTTTGAATGATTAAGAGAGCTTTTACTGTAAGAACTGAGATAAATTTTGTTTTATTTCATCTCTCTGTTAGGGTTTTATATTTTTTTTATTAGGGTTTGACTCGGTATTGGTCTTTCTTTGTCATTTTTCAGGATGTTTCATACTCTTAGTCGCAAATTGAAGAGAATTTTTTAGGGCATTTGATAATGGAACTGACTCTCTTCATTTTACAATGTTTGCATGCTTTGGGTGAAAATTGTTGTTAGGTTTGTGGTTATATTTGATGATATTGGGGATTAATAGGTGCTTCTTTATGGAATTATTACTATTTCATTTGAAAAGTAGTTTGCTATTGTAAGTGGTGTTTTTTGCTCTTCTGATTTGTACCATCTAATTATAGATAAGGTGTAGGTTGAGGCAGAGGAGATTCTCAACTCCTAACATGGAAATCATGGTTTCAAGTTCCTTCACAAATTATGGTTTTTCAATAAAAAATCTATAGGGTGATCTTAACCATCCGATTTAAGAGGAATTATGGAAACATCTATAGATTGGAGGGCTAGGATCAGCCTATGGAAATGATTTTTGGGGCACAACCTATTTATGTTGTGTTCCATCACATGGACGGTTTGGATCAACCTATGACGTGGTCCGTACAGTTCTTTGTCGGCCCGTGCATCGCACGGGTTTTTTACTAGTTTTGAATAAGCTGGGATGAAAAGAGAGAGTTTTTTCGATTTCTATGAAAATCACGTGAGAATTACACGTCACATTTCTTGACCTTTTTGAACAAATGCACCCATTCAACTCATATAATTTCAATCTTACCCCCCCCCCCCTCATTTATGGTTTTTTAATCTCTCTGTAACTCATCAGAGATATTTTTGGCAAAAGCCTTATCTCTTCCGATACGTGTCTTACACCAGGGTTTTTTTTTTCAGAGACCTTACCTACTCACCCCGAGATTTCCATATCTTACCCTTCGTTTTTCCTAAAGCGACGGCTTCAGCTGGAATTTTCATGGTAATGGATGTGCTCTCTGCTTTGTTTATTCTGTTTGCATTACAGGTCAGGGTTTAGGATTTTAGGGTTTTGGTGGTATTTTACTAAGTTGTTCTTACCAATTTATTGAAAGTTCTATGGAATTGGGTATGTTCTATGAGGTTTCGTGGATTTTGCTTCTCAATTGTTTGATAGAATGCCTCAATGGGACTTTGTTTTTTCCAAGTACCCGATTGAATGTAATCCCAATAGTATTCTACTGTTTGTTATTTCGCAAATAGAAACCCTATCTGTTCGGGTGTAACAACTTTTACTTTTGAATTGTGATTAATTTGATATACTTTGATGCTAAAGTAAACTTTTGATATACTTTGACCTTTGAACAACCTGGGATAGACATATGGAGCTAAACCAATTGGACTTTGGTATTTTTCAGGTAGAAAGAAATCATATTCCATTTTGTGGGGCTTTGTTTCCTTCGGTTTATATCTATATTAAGCAGATGCAGAACATTTTTTGTAAAATCAGCCGTTTTCATTTTTTTCCTTTATTTCTCTATTTCATCTAGAGATTATAAACTGTAAACTATTCACTATTGTTTTTGGAAATATTGCCTTTTAGATTCTCACATCCTCCATGCACTTGATCAGCTTCAAATTAGGTGAGCCCAAATTACATGATCTTCTATGACGCATCAAGGTAGTCTTTGTAAGATTATTATCTTACCAAGGAATTGGTTACCTGGAAGTCTGAAGGTTCTAATTTCCCTCCTAATAATGTGTATGCCTATTGCATATTTTTTGGGCTATATGCCAAGGTAAAAAGTTACATAATATATTGTTTTTGTAACTAAAAAGTTACAGTTCTTAAGTACATGCTTTAGTTACTCGTCTTTTGGTATGCTTTGAATTGTTCCATCACGTGGATTTTTTTTCCTTGGGTTGTTTGATTTGCATTCAGAAAATTCGGAAATTTTGTCATTTTTTCTATTTTTAAAATATATATTTCTCTTTTCTTTATCAGTTTTTTAACCTCCTATATCCATACATTTTCGTTTCTTTAAAAAAAAAAAACTATTTGATCCATCTTCCTGTCATTTGTTTTTTCTTTGTCTGTAACTTTGGTCAGCTGTTTCTACTTTTCATCAATGGCTTTTTGTGATTTTCCTCTACCAGTCAATTAAGTTTTTGTGGCCATGATGTTTAGCATATTTCCATTTCTGATTTCAAAATATGATTTAATGTGTTTTAATGCTTGATTTTTGCAGGGAAGAGAGCTAAACTCCCAAAAGCATTTTCAAAGCAGAATCATAAGACGAAACTCATGTGCTAAAATTTAAAAATTTGTAGCAAGCTTCTCTCTCTCTCTCTCTCTCTCTCTCTCTCTCTCTCTCCATTGAATGGGATTCTTTCATTTCTATATACTGTATTCTCTTTAGTCCTGTTTCATGTTTCATTTTTCATTATTCCTTATAATTTTAAATGACCAAATGAAAATCTCATTTCATCACTTCATAAAAAAAAATTTTAGTAATTACTACAGCCTAAAGCAAATTTCTTTAACCACTTTTATGTGTGCAGTGAAGGCAAGGTTTTATTACATGGCAGGAAAAAGGGTGGTTATACGGATATGGTGAATCTTCGAAATGTGTCTTTGCTTTTATCTTCCATTTTTTAAAATTTCTTTTTAAATGTGATGTGCATAAGGAAAGAGAAGAATTGAATTTGGGTGCAGTTGATAGAATTGAGGAAGTAGTTTCATGAAATATTTTTCTAATTTGGTAAACCTGCTTATATAAACGGGAGATTAAAACCCTTTTAGGGAGGGTTAAGGGAATTGAGAGAATTGGACGCATTCCTAAAGGAATTAAAACACACATTTTGATCATGTTTATCTATCAATAAGAAATCAGGGTCTCTTTTCTGCAGAAAGAGGGATACATGGTTTTTGAATTTGTTGATTACTATAATGGGTTTGTCTTAGGATTAGTGTTTTCAAATTAGGGTTTCTTCATACCCAAGGATGGAAAAGCAAAAGATGGAATTGCAAAGCTTCTCATAAAGGTTAGTACCTTCATTGCTTTTATTTTTTAATGGTAGTACCTTCATTGTGCATGTGTTCAGACTTTAAATATTAACTATATTTGTGGTTGGGTGTCTGTCTACATACAACTTCCTATATGTTCTGTTGTTTTCATTTCATATGCTCGGTTTTGGTTTGGTGTTGTGAATATCATTATGACATCAATGAATTTGGTTTGCTGCTGCGAGTTGCCTTCCACTTTGATTAAATTTATCTAATATATATTATTTTCAATCTTATTTCTTTTTACACAACACTTTTTACAAATAAAAGAAATCTTCCTTCTCTAAATTTTCTTTCTTTCTTTGTACAATACCTTGAAAAAAATGCAGAACATGGAAAATAAACTTTTTTTTTTTTAGTTTTATGGTTATATACCTTCTTCCTTTCTACAAAGTGTCCCTGCATGATGCATGTTCAATGCTTTGAGATTTGATTATGGAGTAATTAATCTCATTTACATTAGAAAATTGACCAAATTATTTGAAGACTCTCTCTCTCTCACTCTCACTCTCTCTCTCACTCTCTCTCTCTCTCTCCAATGTGAGTTATTTTTTATTTTTCTCATCAATATTTTTTTTGGATTTCATTAGAGCCACCAGAAATAGGATTTCGCCCCTGTTTTCTCTTCTAACATGCTTAGCAAGTGATCTCTCTCTCTCTCTCTCTCTCTCTCTCTCTCTCTCTCTCTCTCCCTCCCTCCATTGTCATTTATTTTTCATTTTTCTCATCAGCATTTTTTTTAAATCAGCAGGGTCGCATTTTTCTCATAGAAATCAATGGACTTAGTTAAATCAAAAGTGGCCGGCGGTTCAAATTCTATTTTAATATCAGTAAAACTTCATTTGTTGGGCAATTGAAATTTTCTAATTCCCACTAATTGTGAATTGCAAAAATTTGTGGAGTAAAATTTGGTTTCAGATTACTGTAGTCTGTTTTGGGTTTAGGCTCAAACCTATTTCATTATTATGCAAAGTCACATTTTCACAGATTATATTAAAACGCACTTTCTTTACTTCGTTTCTTTAGATGTGCTTTCCGGAAGAGCAAAGCTCAGTTTTAAGATTGTCTATTAATTACAGTTGTGCATTTGATATTGCTACTGCACAAATCAAACTTCCTCATGAATTTATCTTCTTTCATTTCTAAAAAAAAGTTATAAAGCATTCTTGACTCTTTGATTTAACTGGGAGGTTCTAATTTTGGAACACAACTATATTGTTGTCCACCAATTTACAATTTCTTATAAATTTGAGGGCTCTTTGATTTAATTGGGACACAACTATATTGTTGTCCAACTTTGATGAGCCTGTGAGGTGTTTCATTCGTATAGAACTTTCATCATGTGTGTTTGGAAATTATTTTCTATGTTTTCAGGATCTTGAGGCAAGGAGATAGATCAATTAGAAGATTTTTTCTAATGTAGAAATTATTTTCTATGTTTTCAGGATTTTAGAGCAAGTAGATACATGGATTAGAAGGTTGAATTAGTGGTATGCCATGATAGTGCCTTTTATCATCTTTGCAATACTTATTTTTCAAATGGTATGCCATGATAGTGCCTTCAATTCTTTTTGTCATAAATGTTTTCAATCCTTACTTTAGATTATTTATATTTTCTGTTAAATGTTGATTTCAATCTTTAGTTGATCTTATTCCAGATTTTTGAAGTCAATACTTTCATGTGGAATGCCCACTTCAGTCCCCTTCATTATGTCTATTTGCGTTCTTTGATTGTTTCCACTACTGAGATCTATGCCACATTTCATGTCGAGGAGGTGACATCATGCCCGCTAATGTTTTCGTAGAGGAAAACCATCAGCAGGGTGCTTATCCTTTCGTGTAATGGGTTTACATTTCTATATATTATATGTTTTTCCTTTGGAATTTATGGGAAGGGGTCAAGAAGGTGACATCTTGCCCGCTAATGGTTTTGGTAGTTGAAAACCTTATCCTTTCGTGTAATGGGTTTACATTTGTGAATATATATTTTTATTATCCATGTTATATTACACATCAGCTGAAACAGATAAATGCCTAATATGCCCTCAAATTCACACTTTTCTGAGTTTTAAATACTTCATGTGCCCTCTCTCTAACACGCGTAATCCCTCCTCCCTCTTTCTTCTCTACTCATCTCTCAAAATTTCTATTCCCCTCTTCTCTTCTGCTCATTAGTTCTGTTCTGCAAAAATTTGTCGATTTAACACGTAGATCTCTCTCTCCCCTCTCTTTTTTACATTTCCCCCTTGACTACTCTGTGTTTTAGCCTGTATTTAAGGGTAATATCATCTAAGGCCATCCAAAACGTCTAAGAGATATTTTTGCAAATGTTCAGAGATATTTTTGCCAAGAAAAATACTCTCTCTCTCTCTCTCTCTCTCTCTCTCTCTCTCTCTCTCTCTCTCTCTCTCTCTCTCTCACAACGATTTCTAATCCTACGGGTTCTCTGTCGAGTTGGGTGTTTTTCCTGATAAACGTATGTAAACCCTAATCCTCTTTTTCAGATTCTTCTTTGGATTTTCAGGTTAGTATTAACCTTAAAATCTAGGTTCTTCTTTTCGTATTTTGGGATTTCTATTTTTCATCTACGATTTTGGGTCCAGGGCCTCATATTTGATTCCTTATTTTGGGATTTTTCCCGGATTTTCCTCAACTCTTTCCATGATTTTCGACAATTTCGTGATCTCACCATTTTCACTAATTACCAAGTTCTCAATTACAGCTCTCTCTGCTTCATGGAAAGTGTCGTAGTTCCCTGCGCTCTCTCCCTACGATTCCCCCCTCTATCTTAACTCTAAGTTGGCCAAACCCCTCTTTATTTTCTTCCATATTCCAGAGACCGCTCTCTTTCTCTTCTTCCCTATTCGAATTTGTAATCAACAAACTGAATTCATTATCTTGTTTTCCTTTCTGGGTGTAGCAGATAAAGAAGTTCTATCAATCGAGAAAGAGTCAGAGATCTGGGTATTCTTTATGGGGATCACGAAACCAATTTGGGGAAATGAAAAGCCAAGATGTTACTTTGTACTTTGCTCTATTCCTTTTTAAATTCCCATGTATTCCTTTTCAATTTTTTTAGCAGGGGTCATGAAACGAATTTGAGGGTCATGGAACTTTTACTTTTACTCTCATCACTAAATCTGTTTCATATAATGTAATTATATGATCTCCATTCTATGCAAGCTTATATATTTTTACTGTCTTCACTCCGTTTCATGTTCCGATTAATTCTTTTGACCTTAGATTTTTATATATTGCTATGGAAGTTTTCATGTAATCATTTAAAAACCAGGTTATGAAACCGGATATGGCCCATAAGCAAGCTTATATATTTTTAGTGCTTTCTCTCTGTTTCTGCTATATTTTAGTGCCTTCACTGATATATTTTAGCGCTTAAGCAAGCTTATATATTTTTACCGTCTTCACTCCGTTTCATGTGATCTTAGATAGTGGGTTCTTGAGTTCATTGGTGGAAGAGCTGTTTTTTTTTATACTTTTTTCCTGTGTGTTTAAAGTAACCTTTTGATTTTTTATGTGGTATTGCAGATTTTCATTTTCAAACCATTTATCTGGGGAAGGAGAGGATCCGGGTGATCGTGTCTGATATTGGAGAAGACAGATCATAACTCTGAATGGCATTTGCCCAAAATAATTTAGGTAATCCTTCTTTTGATATCTTAGCCAGGATTTTATTTCATAGTTGATAGTTGTGTGCTTCAGATCTTTCTAGATTCTTATGTTAAAAAAGGGAATTGGGATCTTTGTAGAGAGGAATTGGTGTGAGTGGGATCTTGGGTTTATATGATCTAGGTCTCTTTGATTTGGTGGGAGTGGGGTATTGAGCTCATTGGTGGAAGAACCGCTGCTTTTTATAAACTTATTCTTTACGTGTTCCAAGTTACCTTTTAAACTTCATCTTTGTTCAAGATAAAGCCTCTCTGAGTAACCTTTGCTGTATTGCTTTCTTCTGATGTATGCATACATATATATTCTCCTTTCAGGCTGAGTGAATTGGCTTCATGGATGACAACATTTAGAGAACAGATGTTTTCCTTACCATTTCAATCTGCAATACAATCAACATCTCCTATATTGCAACTAAGGACTGGTGATTCTTTGAGGTATTACATAATGTCTATTAGTGCATGCTTGATTTGAAGTTGTTATAAACGTTCTTGAATGGCATTGTAGCTTGCTTGCATTTCTGTTATGCAGTCCAAGATTTATTTAGAGACACCTTCAATTTATAATGATCATTTTTTTTTGAATGATATCATTTTTACTAACAATTTCCAAGTTGTTGTAGCATTATTGAACTGTCATCATTTGGATGGGCATGTAAGAGGCTTCTCGCGAACAAGAAGTCTAATCCAAGCCCACCCACATGAACTTAGAAACTTCGCATGATAGGTACTCACTTCCAAACTAAAGAATCCACAGAATATTTAACAACAGATAAAGTTTCTAGAATCAATATCATTTGGAAAAATGAAGACTTTTGTGAGGGGTGTTATATCCGAATATAAATAATCGTATGGTATATCCTATAACATCAAGCCAGGATCCCATACTCCTATAAAGAAAGACTTTTTTAAATCAGTAACTAAAGCATTCATTACTTAAAACCATTGCCCTCTGTACAACCTTCTTTCATGTGAATCATAGCTTTAAAACTCCCCCGTGTCTGAATCGACTCGCCCGAGTCGACCCCCTTTTACCTTGTCTGTCTTCCCGTGTTGTGCTGTATTCGCGGAACTTTTTCTCGTGGATTATATTTTATAAAATGCATGCATGATTTTTCTTTCTAATAGTTTTAATGCATTCATTTTATGACTCATCTTCATTTACTTTGTCACCCAGTGTGATGACTTTCTATTCTCTTTGTCGTCCCATGCACATTATTCATTTGAAATGTATGCATATGTGTTCTACCTTTAATTTGCACGCTGTCAAGTGCCAATTCCATCCCTGCAAAGGCACCCATTAAAGTCATATAATTTCAATCTTACCCCCCTCCTTTAGGGTGATCTTAACCATCCGATTTAAGAGGAATTATGGAAACATCTATAGATTGTGAGGAGGATCTTCCTTTTTAGCATGGGAAAGTTTCAAGGGATCTGTCAGATATAATGTAGCTTTGAAGGCACTAAATTTGGCGGTTGATAGATTAGGAACCTCCAATGTATGTGTTGCTGGCCATTCTTTAGGAGTTGGCTTTACCCTCCAAGTGGGTACAGCTTTGACCGAACAAAGGGTGTTTGTGGAGTCTCATCTGTTCAACCCACCATACCAAGGTTAATGATCTCTTTATTGTGCTTGAATAACCAACTGTATGGATCATTATCAGCAAAACAACATTTCGTTTTATCATTGTCACATTTGTCCTAAATGGTATGTATTTTAAAATTTGGATCATAGGAGTTACTTATTCAAAATTTCTGACGTCTCCACTGGCCAGTCGATTTCTTTATTAAAATAGGCAAAATAATAGTCGGGATTTCTGCGTATAATTTATGCGCCTTTTCTTTGTTCAGGTTTATCTTCTACTCAACTGTGTAATACTGATTTCTAATCTCTATATTTACAAATATATCTTCCTTATGAATGTTTTTTCTTTCTTTTCTTTTCTTTTTAAGTTATAAAGCATTTTATTGGGCACTCCGTGCATCGCACGGCGGGTCTTTACTAGTATATATTATAGCAGAAGAGAAAATAGAAGAATTTTATGAATTATTTGAAAACTCTATAAATTTAACACGTCACAGTAGTTGATATTTACCGTTTAGCGCCTTCACCATATATATATATATATATATATATATATCCATATCCATATGCTAGGGTAAAATGCTCTTTCATAGAGGTAGTTTTGCCCTTTAATACCAAAGAGAAAAGCCGGACACGATTGCCCACGCGTCTCTCTCTCTTCCCTGCTTTTCACCAAATCTCAGCCAATGACAAAAAATTTGTGTCGCGAGGTGTCGATCCTGCGAGGCGTACGTGTCGTTCTTATCTCATGTTCCTCTCTCTTCCTGCTCCCCACGTCTCTCTTCTCTCATCATTGAGAATGAAAAGTTATGGATAGGGTTTTTTTCTTGGTTTTCTTTTTTTCCACACGGATCGACAGATACCATTGACAATGAAAATTTATGGAGGGGTTTGTTTTCCTGGCTTTCTTCACTACACAGATCTATAGATCTGCTTCCAAGACCATGAAGGTGCTATTTTTGTGTCTTTGGTTTTTGTTTGTTTTTGTTCTCTCTGAGTTTATCCCTATTTTGGGTTTTTATTTTTCTTCTCTTTGATTGGGGATGGTTCTCCAGCCACAGTAGAGAAATTAGGGTTTGTCTGACCCTAATATAGGGTTGTTGCTTAAGAGATGGCAGCACAATTCAGGTCCAACTGCAACCTCTCTTTCAGGCCCAAATGGGGCTGGACACAGTGGGACTAACCAGTTTGTGCCTTTTTTATATATGGCATTTGAAACTCAATGAATCGTATAGGGGAAGCAAGAAATTCCCAAAGCCCTAATTCCCTCGCTCACAGCCTATGAAGGTAACATTTTGTTCCATTTGTGTTTTTTATACCACAAGATTGTATTTTAAGTGATTCTGGGCTTTTATGTCTCGGTTTGTTCAATTGACTGTTAAGATGAAAGTGGCGGTATGTGCCGGTCACGGTCTACATTTTTTCGCATGAGGATGGACCTTTCCAGGTACTTGAACTTCAGGAATAACTATAATTCTTGCATTTTATGAAAAGAAGGTGCTTGCCAGTAATTTTCATATTCACTGAAAATTCACGAATACTCTGTTTTGTGGATCCTTTTTAGGAACTTGATAAAAGCATTTCTAAAATAATTTGCAAATTCCTCAATTAGTCATTACCCTAATATAGTGCTGTTAGACCTAAAATCGGTAACAGGTACGACAGTGACGTAAGAGCTGAGCTGGATGACCCGAGGAGCTGAGTCCTGAGGGACCGGAGTGAAGTGGAGTGAAGTAGTTGAGTCCTGCTATGAGGGCTGAGTCCTGCACAGAGGCAAGCGAGGTCAGAAGACCAACCCGGGTTTTACTCCGGACAGGCCCTTCGACACTCAAGTCAGTATGAGCAGAAGTGCGGGGCTAGTTCTCAGAGTTTAAGGTGGAGAGAAGGTTTTTCATTACCCATTGGTTTGAGCTTTGAACCCCTATTTATAGGGGAAAACCTGGTGAGGTGTCCAGGACAGGTGGCGGCCTGTGATAGGCTGGAGTTCACCTACTCTGGGACAGGTGGCGGCCTGTGAGAGGCCGGAGTTCACCTACTCTGGGACAGGTGGCGGCCTGTGATAGGCTGGAGTTCACCTACTCTGGGACAGGCCGGTGAACTCTGGGACAGGTGGCGGCCTGTGAGAGGCTGGAGTTCACCTACTCTGGGACAGGTGGCGGCCTGTGAGAGGCTGGAGTTCACCTACTCTGGGACAGGTGGCGGCCTGTGAGAGGCCGGAGTTTTTACACCCCATCAGTTGCCCCCCAGTTTTCCAAGTTATTGAGTGACTTGGGAAAGTGTGGTTGATCGATTATCTGGACGGGCAGGCGCCGTGCGGAAGTGAATCGGAGGGTTCAGTCTGGAGGTCCAGTCCAAAGTCTGGCTGGATTTGAGTCCGGAGGTCCAGTCCGGAGTCCGGCTGGATTTGAGTCCGGAGTCCGGCTGGATTTGAGTCCGGAGGTCCAGTCCGGAGTCCGGCTGGAAACAAGTCTAGAAATCCCGTCCGGAGTTGAGCCAGTCCGGCTGGGGATGAGTGCGGAAATCCAGTCCGGAGTTGAGCCAGTCCGGCTGGAGATGAGTCCGGAGTTCATCAGTCCGGCCTAGGCCGGATTGGATTTTGTCGTTTAGCGAACGCGTCATATCCAGTCCGGCTTAGGCCGGACTGGTTTTTGTCGTCTTGTGTCCAGTCCGGCTTGGGCCGGACTGGTTTTTGTCGCTTTGTAGAAACGCGTTATGGCCGGACTGGTTTTTGTCGTCTTGTATCGCCGGACTGGTGAGGTGTCCAGGACAGGTGGCGGCCTGTGATAGGCTGGAGTTCACCTACTCTGGGACAGGTGGCGGCCTGTGAGAGGCCGGAGTTCACCTACTCTGGGACAGGTGGCGGCCTGTGAGAGGCTGGAGTTCACCTACTCTGGGACAGGTGGCGGCCTGTGAGAGGCCGGAGTTTTTACACCCCATCAGTTGCCCTCCAGTTTTCCAAGTCATTGAGTGACTTGGGAAAGTGTGGTTGATCGATTATCTGGACGGGCAGGCGCCGTGCGGAAGTGAATCGGAGGGTTCAGTCTGGAGGTCCAGTCCGGAGTCTGGCTGGATTTGAGTCCGGAGGTCCAGTCCGGAGTCCGGCTGGATTTGAGTCCGGAGGTCCAGTCCGGAGTCCGGCTGGAAACAAGTCTGGAAATCCCGTCCGGAGTTGAGCCAGTCCGGCTGGGGATGAGTGCGGAAATCCAGTCCGGAGTTGAGCCAGTCCGGCTGGAGATGAGTCCGGAGTTCATCAGTCCGGCCTAGGCCGGATTGGATTTTGTCGTTTAGCGAACGCGTCATATCCAGTCCGGCTTAGGCCGGACTGGTTTCTGTCGTCTTGTGTCCAGTCTGGCTTGGGCCGAACTGGTTTTTGTCGTTTTGTAGAAACGCGTTATAGCCAGACTGGTTTTTTGTCGTCTTCTATCCAGTCCGGCTTGGGTCGGACTGGTTTTTGTCGTTTTGTAGAAACGCGTTATATCCAGTCCGGCTTGGGCCGGACTGGTTTTTGTCGTCTTGTAGAAACGCGTTATATCCAGTCCGGAGTGCGGAAATCCAAATCCAGTCCAGAGTGCGGAAATCCGGTCCGGAGTGCGGTAATCCGGTCCGGAGTGCGGTAATCCAATCCGGAGTGCGGAGATCCAGTCCGGTTGTTCTTTGGAGATAGGCGTACATACGCGCGTATCCATACGCGCGTGCTCAATCGCATCTTTGTCTGGGAGGATGTGTCCGTCATTAATAAGAGACGTGGCATCTTTTGAAGGCCCTCGAAACGCGTGCATCGCATTTAATGCTCCACCGCCTTCGAAAAGTTATAAAAGGAGGTTTTTACCTCTCATTGTTTACTTTTCACTTTTTATCTTCTCTCCTTCTCCTCCTCTTCTCTTGCTCTGCGAGTTCGGCTTCGCAGTTCGTGGTTGGAGTTGCGCGGGGATCTAGGAGCTCTCTACTCACCGGTATTCTTCTCAGCCCCTCTTTTTTCTACATGTCTTATAGTAGTTCAAGTTCCGAGTCCGGTTCTGAGTCTTCCACTAGTAGTAGCTCAGAACTTAGGCCGCTTCAGGAGCCTGTAATGGCTAGTCCGGCCGCTAGAGTAGATATTATAGACAGCGACGACGGAGGGGACAAGGACGAAGTGATATTAGATCTGAACGCCACCCCACTCCCGACTGATAGTCTCCACCGAGTATGGGGGAGTGGGGGTAGTGACGTTGCTGAGGCGTCGACAACGTTCCTTCCTGGCCGGGCCGTGGAGGTCATCGCTAGAGCACGGATGGAGGCCAACCCTAAGTACAACATGCGGGCTCTAATTGAGGAAAATCACCTCACCGAGTCCATGCTGAGGGACATTAGAGATAAATATTGTGTGCCCCCATCGTTCGAGCTGAGAGCGGCAATAGAGGGAGATAGGGCGTGTAACGAAAGCTCGGATCTCTGCATTTATGAAGAGTCGTTGAGAGCAGGGCTTCGCTTTCCTTTGCACCCATTCTTTGTCGCGGTGCTCCGATATTATGGACTGGCTCCTGCCCAGGTGGCTCCGAACTCATGGAGGTTACTGACTGGGTTTTTGTACCTTGTTCATGGCCGGCTAGAGAGGGGCGTGTCCGTGCCTTTATTCCGTGCTTGTGCACATCTGAAGAGGCACAAGGAAGGGGGCTGGATTTATATTAGCCAGCGCCCTGATTTAAAAATCATTACTGGTATCCCTTCGTCGATACATTCGTGGAAGAATAGGTTCTTCTACGTCAAGGACACGGAGTACAGCGAAGCCTGACCAGTTCCTCTAGTGTGGGATACTCCGAATACCACCGTGCTGAGCCGCAAGCCGCTTCTTGAGGGCGACGATAGGAGGACGTTCGCCCTGATGCGGGAGGAGGTGGAGCGAACAGGTCTCATTCACTGTTCGAACTTTTCAGGGGAAGATATTCTGGTCGGACTTGGTATAAGTACCGCGACTCCGGCACGTATGTAGCTAGACTCTTAAAACTGCTGTTTTTCCTTTTATTTGCTTCTGACTGCTTGCTTACATGCAGAAATGAAGAAACAATCAACAGTCGAGAAGATAAGGCAAGGAGCCCAGCCAAGGCAGCAGGAAGGGGCTCAATAGGCGATCCAAGAGCGCCAAAAGAGAAAGGCGGCTGAGATCGTGAGCAAGTCTCCTTCGGAAGGACAAGCAACAGGTCATCCACGAGCCGCCAGCTACTGGCGAAGAGGCGGTGTTCTCTTCACTTTATCAGGTAATGAATTTGCTTACTTTCTGTCCGTCTTTTGCTTTCTTCCTATACTGATGCTTGTTTCTGTCTGTAGATTGGAATATACTACAACGATCTCCAGGAGAAGAGCAAGAAGTTCTCCGAAGCCATCACCAAATCTGAAGAGGTGAGCGGGAAGCTGGCCACTGAGGTCAAGGAGCTCCAAACGAGCATCGGACGGGTGGAGGCTGAAAAGAAGCTGATGGCGGAGGATTTGGCCCTCGAAAGGCAGAAGCTGGATAAGGCTGCCGAAGCCATGAACGCCCAGAGGGAGAGAGCCAAAGAGAGGCAAATGATCGCGGTGAAGGAGGCTGCAGAGGAGAAAGAGGCCGAACTCTTCAGTCTGTCCAGCGAGGCCTATAGTCTTGGGTACTATGATTGCCTTGAGCAACTCAAAGCATGCAACCCAAACTTGGTGATGACAGATATGACTCTTCCTGCTAGGCCGACAATTGTCGAGGAGGATCTGGAGGTCTCTGCTGATACCACTGCTGATGCCGCTGTCGACACTGCCTCTATTCCGGATGTCTCTTAGTATTTTCTGTTTCTTTTTGTAATGGTCCTTGAGACCCCAGAATCTCTTTTTTTTTTTGACAGCCTTTTTAAGGCTAATTCTGTAATGGCCCTCGAGGCCCCCACATTTTGATCAATGAAATTATACTTGTCCATATCTGTGCTCCTCTGTCCTCCTCCGTCTCTGATAAGCTCTAGCTGAGTGACTTGCCCGGCTTGCCCCCTAGTTTTAATAACCTGGGATTGTAGACGACTGATAGCACCCAAGTTTTTATGAACTGGGTTTTCAGAGAGTACCCAAGTTTTATGAACTGGGTTTCCAGAGAGTACCCAACTTTTATGAACTGGGTTTCTAAAGAGTACCCAAGTTTTATGAACTGGGTTTCCGAAGAGTACCCAAGTTTTATGAACTGGGTTTCCGAAGAGTACCCAAGTTTTATGAACTGGGTTTCCGATTATAAGAGGAAAATTTGAATCTGCATTATTTATTCATATTATCATAAACGTAATTTACAAAGTCACCTCTCACACCGGACGATGTGCCTACTGATAATATCTCCTGAGGTTTTTGGAGTTCCATGCGTGGGGTAATAAATGTTCCTCCTGTGTCTCTCGCTTGTAGCTACCTGGGCGGATAACTTCTTTCACTCGATATGGCCCCTCCTAAGTCGAGGAGAGTTTCCCGACTTTCATTGGTTGGGAGACGGCTGCTCTCCTCAGGACTAAATCTCATGTCCGGAATTCTCTGGGACGTATCTTGGAGTCATGATAGTTGGATACTCTCTGCTTGTAGGCGGCGACTCGGATTCGAGATTCTTCCCGGATCTCCTCTAATAAGTCGAGATTGGCGCGGAGCCCGTCACTGTTAAGCTGCTCGTTGAAGCTGGTAACCCTAGGAGACGGAGTGCCTATGTCGACCGGTATCACAGCCTCTGTTCCAAAGGAGAGGTTGAATGGCGATTCACCAGTTGGCGTGCGAGGAATAGTGCGGTATGCCCATAGAACGCGATAAAGCTCGTTTGCCCAGCGGCCAGCTTTTTCATCCATTCTTTTCTTTATTCCCTGAAGCAGGATCCTATCAGTCACTTCTGTTTGCCCGTTGGTCTGGGGGTGAGCTACTGAAGTGAACCTCTGTTCAATCTTTATATCAGAGCAGAACTTCCGAAAGTTCCGGCAATCGAACTGTTTGCCGTTGTCCGTTATCAAGGCACGAGGAATCCCAAATTTGCAAACTACTGATTTCCAGAAGAAGTTCTGCACATTTTGCTCTGTGATCTGCGCTAGAGGTTCCGCCTCCACCCACTTAGTAAAATAGTCAATCGCTACTACCACGAACATGCGCTTTCTGGAGGCCGGTGGGAAGGGGCCTAGGATATCCATCCCTCATACTGCGAAGGGGAGTGGACTAATAATTGGAGCCATCGCCACGGTGGGCTGGTGGATGGTGGGAGAGAATTTCTGACACCTCTCACACCTTTTAACCAGACTCAGCGCATCCTGGCTTATGGTGGGCCAATACATACCTCTGAGCAGCACTTTTATTGCCAGAGCTTTGCCCCCCAGATGTTCTCCACAAATTCCTTCGTGCGTCTCCTGGAGTGTATATGCGGCGTCGCCCAGCCTAAGGCACTTCAGGTATGGGAGAGTATAGGATCTCTTATACAAGATGTCACTGCTGAGGGAGAATCGGGCAGCTCTCTGTATCACCTTGCGGGCTTCCTTTTTATCCTCAGAGAGTTTACCATCGCGCAGATAACTGATGATCTCGTCCATCAAGCACGGCTCATTCTCTACCTGCATTGTTTGCGCGGCTTTACTTTCGATGCTGGATCTTTGCAGGAACTCCATGCGTATGCTCCCAAGGGTGGTATATCAGGAGGCAGCCAGTTTTGACAGCACATCTGCCTTGGCATTTTCTGTTCTGGGGACTCTGATGACCTCAAAGCTTTCGAACTTGCTGGCGAGTTGGTGGACCTTGGCGAGGTACTTGATCATACGCTCGTCTCGAGCTTCGTAGACCCCCTGAATCTGGTTTGCAACCAGCTGAGTCACAGTATGCTTTTAAGTTCCGGGCGCCGGTTTGGATTGTGAGGCTCATTCCGGTGAGGAGAGCTTCATATTCTGCCTCGTTGTTGGATGCGCGGAATCCAAACCTCAGGGCATAATCTGCAGTGAAGTCATCAGGCCCGGTGAGGACAAGGCCGGCTCCACAGCCACTCTTATTCGAAGACCCGTCGACATGTACTTCCCAGATTAGTGAGCTGGTTGTGGAGTCCTGCTTGGCTGGCAGATGAACGATTTCTGTTTCAGCTCCCTCCGCTATACATTCTTTAGGAGCTGCTTTCTCCGCAACTGGGAGCTGCACAGCTTCAGAATCGACGAACTGCTGGGGGATGGTGCATTCAGCCACGAAGTCGGCCAGTACTTGAGCCTTGATGGCTGGCCTAGGTGCGTACTGGATATCGAACTCGCTTAGCTCCACGGCCCATTTCACAAGTCGCCCGGAGATATCTGGTCGATGGAGTACTTGCCGGAGTGGCTGATCAGTCAAGACTTTTATGGTGTGGGCTTGAAAGTACGGCCTTAACTTCCTGGCTGCCATTACCAGCGCGTAAGCCAATTTCTCGACCCGCTGGTACCTTATTTCTGCGTCGTGAAGAACCTTGCTGACATAATAGATAGGTTTTTGCTGGCGATGCTCTTCGCGGACGAGGACAGCTGCCAGAGCCGTGGAGCTAATGGAGAGATACAGAAATAGCTCCTCGCCCGGCTCCGGCTTTGTTAATAGTGGTGGGGAGGACAGGTATTTCTTCAACTCCTCGAATGCGGTCTGGCATTCCTTCGTCCAGGGCGTAGTCTTGAGTCCTTTGGCCGCGCTAAAGAAGGGCAGGCACCTCTCCGCTGACTTCGAGATGAAGCGCCCCAGTGCAGCTATCATTCCCGTGAGCCGCTGAACTTCTCTGATAGTTTTTGGACCGGTGAACTCAATCACGGCTTTAATCTTCTCCGGATTTGCTTCTATCCCGCGTTGGCTTACCATGAACCCTAAAAATTTCCCTGAACTAACACCAAAGGTGCACTTGGTGGGGTTAAGCTTCATGCTGTGCTTTTTCAGGACCTTGAATGTTTCTCTGAGATCAGACACATGATCCTGCGCACTCCGGCTCTTGACCAGCATATCGTCCACGTATACTTCCATGTTGCGGCCGATCTGGTTCTAGAAAAGTCAGTTCACTAGCCTTTGGTAAGTAGCTCCGGCGTTTTTGAGGCCGAAGGGCATAACACGGTAGCAATAAGTCCCTTGATCTGTGACGAATGAGGTCTTTGGTATATCTGATTCGTACATCCTGATCTGATTGTATCCAGAGAAGGTGTCCATGAAGCTCAACAATTCGTGACCCGCAGTAGCGTCGATAAGTTGATCGATCTTTGGGAGCGGATAGCTGTCCTTAGGGCAGGCCTTATTCAGATCGGTGAAATCGACGCAGGTCCTCCATTTTCCATTTGTCTTTTTTACTAGGACTACGTTTGCCAACCAGTCCGGGTATCGAATCTCGCGAATGAAGTCAGCTTTCAGAAGCCTCTCCACTTCTTCTTTTATTGCCTGTCGCCTTTCAAAAGCGAAATGCCTCCTCTTCTGCTTAACCGGTCTACTGGTTGAATCAACACCAAGCCTGTGCGTACTGATCTCTGGATCAATGCCGGGCATATCAGCGGGAACCCATGCAAAGACATCTGCATTGTCTTGGAGAAACTCAGTGAGCTGGTGCTGAATGCTGCTGCTGAGAGAGGAACCGATCATAGCGACTTTCTCACTATCTTTTGGGCATAGTGGGATGGAGATGAGGTCTTCACCGGGTTGAGTCCCCCTGAGCTCGTCCCTTACATCGAGCAGTTCGATTGGCAGTGATTCCACTGCATTTTTGCCTCTGAGTACCATCGCATAGCACTCCATGGATTGAGGTTGATCTCCTCGAACTTCCCCCACGCCATTGGGCGTTATGAACTTCATCTTTTGGTGGTAGGCCGAAGCCACTGCACGAATCAGGTTCTGGCCAGGCCGTCCCAGGATAGCATTATAGACCGAAGTGGCCCTTACTACCAGGAAGTTGACCATGGCGAACGCTTGGCAAGGTGGCTCTCCGACAAGGACTGGGAGCTCAATCTGCCCCTCTACTTTCACAACCTCTCCGGAGAAGCCAAACAGGTCTGAGCTTGCCGGCTTCAGCCGGTCGTCACCTATCATCATCTTCTGAAAGGCGTGATAGTATAAGATATCCGCCGAACTCCCATTGTCCACGAGGATTTTCTTTACTTCCCAGTTGGCGACGAGCATGGTTACCACCAGTGCATCGTCGTGAGGCAGTATGAGGTTGTCCAAATCTGCATCTGAGAAGGAGATCTCATTCTCTGTTCTTGTCTTCATGCTGGTCGTGTGCACGACGTTGATCCGTCGTGCATACGCTTTGCGAGCAGCGGAGGACGTGCCCCCAGCGGCAGGTCCACCCATGATTGTACCAATGACCCCCCTTAGCTGAGATCGTGGTGCCTCTGGCTGCGTACTGGCCGGCTGAGGGGTTTTGTTCCGAGCAGGGGGCGGCTGTGATCTTCGAGGGCCGCGGCCTTAGGGGCTCTTTTCCCTGCACTCTTGCTTGCGGCCATCAGTTCGGATATACTTTTTCAAATAACCCCGGCCGATCAGCTGTTCAATTTCCTCTTTGAGCTGCCAACACTCATCTGTGTCGTGACCGTGGTCCTTATGGAACCAACAGTATTTTGATGGATCTCTCATGTTTCCTTTAGAGATCATTCTAGCAGGCCACTTCACAAATTCCTCTTCGCTGATCGCAGCCAATATATGTTTTCTGGAGGTGTTGAGAGGTATGAAGTTCTCCTCTCTTCTTTGCGGAAGTGGGGACTTCTCTCTTCTTGGAGGTTTATCCTCCCTACGCTGCTTGGGGGAATTTTTCTCTTCAGAGGTTATCCTCCGATTTGAATTAAGAGCTGCCAGTGTTTCTTCCACCGTTATATACTCCTCTGCCCCCGGCCATGAGGTCTGCCAGTGAGTGCGGATTTTGTCGAGCTACAGCCCGACGGAAATCATTAGACCTGGCACCCGTGAGGAGCGCATTCATAGCTGCTGAGGGATCTAGATTTGGCACCTGATGTGCCTCCCTGTTGAAGCGGCGGACGAATACTTTCAGGGGCTCATTGTCGTCCTGCCACAAGGCCATCAGGGATGCTGTTGTTTTCCTCGGCCTGCGGCTACTCATGAAGTGACGGACCAGATCCTCTCCGAAATCATCGAAGTTACTGATAGAGTTCGGTTTGATTCTGGAGTACCAGTCTCTTGCCGCACCAGTTAGCGTCGTTGGAA